>NC_040037.1:20144557-20324960 GCF_003713205.1 Coffea eugenioides
TTCACCCAACGACGTTATCGTAGTTAGATTCACGCGTCGAGGGATTCACCCAACGACGTAACTACATTTAGATTCATGGATTCACGAGAAAATGATTCACGCAAGTCACCACTCGAACGGCTAGTGCGATAAAGTACGCATTGCTCACTTCGATGGATCAAAAACTAGTTTTGCCAATTATCACATATTGAGTCAAGGAAGCACTTTAACCAAGTAAGCATAGAACAGGCAGGGACACTCACCAAGAGTGAAGTTCAGATGTCAAATTGGAAATCGAATTCCGCGTCTTCGCAATATCCTAGAATATCAAATGTTGAAACTATGAGTTTTTATTCAGTTTTTAAGCTTATACACATCGAGGTTTATCTAATATATTACTAGTTTACTTTCCCACAGTAAATTCAAAAATCTATTTAGGTTGAAACTTGACAAAAGTAGAAGAAATGTTTCTTATAGTTTTTCTTGAGGTACTTTTCCTTATAGAAGGGTAACTAGTATTATTCTCTAGAAATAAGTCGACGAACCTCTTAACATCAAAGCTAGAGGGATACTTTGAAAATTTCTTTAAAGCTACGGTTCTTGCAAAAATTATCACTAAAAACTATTTTATCTAAAATAAAGTTTCTTGCCGAGCAAGTCCCTACATTTTTAATTAAAGTTATTAAAACTCTTATTTTGGAACTTTTCCTACTGACAACTATCCTAGGGCAAATCTTTAAGAAAGAAAAGGGATTAAAATAAGACTTAGGATTTTCAAAAGCTAGAGAAATTATTTTCAATTAAGGTTGTTTAAAACTTGTACTTTTGAATTTTTCCTATAGTCAACTAGCCAAAAAACAATTCCTAGGGAAAAGAAAGGAAGTAAAACAAAGCCTAGAGTTTTTGAAACTAGTGAAATCATTTTCTAAAAATAATAAGGCTAGTTTAAGCTTAAAGGAAGAAATATCGAGTTGACAAGGTTTAGAAAATCCCTACATGAAATTTTCAATTTTAACATATCGTGCTAAGTTTTATCGCACCATACTAGGGCGAAAATATATTTAAATAGCTTGCTTAACACTTTCTCAAGTTCACCAGACCAAAACGGATTTCTTACGATTCCGATTCACACACACGCAATATTTTAGATTCGTCAATATAGCAAACTCACATTTCAAATAGAAGTCTCACTAGGGCTTCGTCAATCATTAGCCCTAGGTTTCAATAGATTCATTTCAAATCGAGAATAAAATAAATGGCCAAGGCTTCGTCAATCATTAGCACTTGGTTTTTGGCAAGTTCATATCACATCTTAATTTAATCGAAATAAACATATTAGCTCCAAACAAGTCCAGCAGTTCAATTTCACCACACTTAAACACTTATATAAAATTATTCAAATGGCTAAGGCTTCATCAATCATTAGCCTTTGACAACCCTCAATCACATCCAACCACAATTAAATCAGGAATTCAATTCACAAACGAGCTAAGTGTTTGATCCAAGTCAAGATTTCAATTTCATGAAGGACAGGATATTTCAGCAGGACAGCCTACTTTGAGGAGTCACGAACAGCAGTACACATGGAGGAAAAATATGAAATTTCTACAGAACAAAGGCCCATAATTCTAGTTTCAAATGCCACTGACGGCGCCTTAAATGGATTTTCGTACACCAAGATATAAGCATTTTGCCTAGACTGGTCAGTGAAATCCGAAAATCTGGAAACTCTTGTTCACTTGTGAAAAGCTCCTTTTTCTCTTTTAAAACCATAAGACTTTTATTCAAACCATCCATACATCTCTTATAGAATTCTAACACCACATTTTCCAGGCATTTTCAACCATTATGTTTTCAAAGAAAATTTCACAATCAAGCTGGAAATTCTAACTCAAACTTTAGCAACCACAAGGAAAATTTCCAGCATTTGTATACCCACATTTTTGGTTAAATCTTTCGAGATATCAAATGTTTCATTGCTAAACAGCTTTCACAGCTTAACGTGTACATTTTGTCATGCATTTCGGGCTCATAATACCCCAAGGAAAAATTCCAGGAACCAGTTAAAAAAATTCAGTTCAACCTTTCGGTCATTAAAATTTCCAGCACTTCGTTGTTTATAAATTCAAAATTTCCTTGGCTAAGACATGCTATTAAACTCTCAACTTCATCATACAATTACGTGGCTAGACCGTTAGCATTTCCAGCTCAAAAATTAAGTTCGATTAACCACACCAGTCATCAAATTTCCAAGAAAGAATCTTCAGCTAGCCTCGGAATAAACATGCATGCGGCAGGATACATTTTGGTTTTATTTTTCTGGTTCAAACTAACTAATTAACTACATGCATAGCTTAATCATCTTGTAATTTACTAGTTAGTCATGGTTAGAGGCTCAAAACAGCAAAATTATACCACATGAAACTACATTATTCAAGACAACTCTCGGCAGAAATTTTTTCATCAAAACAGAATTTTCCTAAGCTCCTTAGTTCATCATCCAATTTTTTTCTTCAGCTAAAACCTTGTATTTTGCACTTAAGTCTTACATGCACAATTGCTGAGTTAATTAGCTATCATTTCCAGACCGGAAATCAGTTCGGCAACAGCAATATACGTTCATAGCTCCAGAATTTTGTGCAACTACTCTCGGATGAGCTTGCATGTGATGGATTCTGTTTCATTTTTATTTTCTAGCGTAATCCAGGCTAATTAATTTCATGCATGACTTTATCATCTTGTTTTCAGGTGATTAAATACAAATACAAACTTTGATCATCCCACAATTAACGAATTAAGGCTACAAAATCCCAGCTCAAGCTCACGGCAGTACCCTTTTTTCCCAAAACAGATTTTTCTAATGCTTTTGATTCATCATCCGACTGCACAGCTCAACATGCATGTCCATAGATAGTTCAATCTATCACTAATCAACTTATTCTAGCTCAGTAATTACCTCACAAAGAAGATTATACGCACGGCAGAAAGCTGAAGTTTCTCCCCTCTTGGTTCACACGCGATTGAACGTGATGTTCCTGGTTGCAGAGGTCGCTGCTGGGATGGTGTTGGGTTGTGAGGATGTTTTGTAGCTGATTGAGGTTGCAACCAGGGATGAAGCTCACGTAGTCTCCCTCTTTTCTCCCCTTTAGCTTACGGACAGAACAGAGGAAGGTTCAGCTCGCGGTTTCTTTTCTTTCCTTTCGGACGCACGGATGCAGCTCCCTCTCTAGCTCTCTCGTCGATGATAACAAGGCAGAGGATAATGTTGTTGTGGTCTTGAGGTGTGGTGGTGTGGAGAGGAAATGGAAATGAGCTACGGATGAGAGAGTTGAGTGTGCAAGTGGAGAAGTTTTCTCATTGGCCGAATGGAGAGGTGGATTATAAGGTTGTCCGACAATTTGGTTTTGAAATTGCATGGTCATTTTGAGATTGTATGGAGGGCATTTTAGTCCTTTCACGTCTCTTCCTAATCTCCACTCAAAACCTTAGTTCTAACTTAATTCCACAAATTATCCCCAAGTGTGATTTGATTGCCTAATTATACACTAGTCATGCAAAATTTTAATTATCGAAATATTTACGTCCCACGCGTATTTAGTATACTTGTATTATTCTTATCTAAAATTTGTCGGCTTCATATTTTTAACGTGAAAATTTTTAGTAGTATTAACGTTATTCACTGATTAGAATTAATTATTGGACTTTAAATAATTTATTTTAAGGTAGTAAGATTAATCGGCTCAAGTATCGTTGATTTAGCGTAATGGAGACTAAGTGTTCTAACGTTTTATGTTAAGGCGATAAAATTATTCTAATTCCAAATGTATTAATATAATTAAGCAAAACCAAGAAATTTCATAATTTAGAAAAATTATATTAGTTCACACATGAAAAGTGTTTTTTAAGTACTTATCTGCAAACAAGTGAAAGTAATGCTAAAATTTATTAAGGAATTAAAAGAAATGCAAATGAAATATGCACAGGCTTATATATCTTTTTGGGGTTCTCACATCCTCCCCTCCTTAAAATGAATTTTGTCCTCAAAATTCTTACTTTCTCAAGAGATAGGTCGGGGTATATATATATATATATATTTATTCAATTAGGCACTTATTTTAACCATTTATTTGTTATAATACTTCTAATAGCAAAGCAATTAAAATAAAAGATATTCGTAGCGTACATACAACTCGTAGCGTACATATAATTCGTAGCGAAAGATCACAACCTCCAAAAGTGCTATTCTAGTTTAGGGTAACTATAACCTCTATTCCTCGAGTGAGGTCAAACCCTCTTGATTTGTGAAACATTCACTACTAGGACCCCGTTCATGGCCATTAGCACGAATTACTTCCAGTTGGCACTTGGTCGCTCCGTAGCGGACTTAGTTAGCTGCTGAGTTCTTTCTCTTTTTAAATGCTCTAGGCTAATTCGAAATCTTGTACTGGGTACTACCGCACCTCAGACACTTTCTTTGCTTTAACCAACACTCGGCCTCAGTGTGGTTAACCTTACCACAATATCCACAATTTCCATGAAAGGTGGCGGTCTGGCTCTTTCGAGGATTTTCTTTATTTTCCTTCTCCAGTTCTACATTTTGGCGTAACAGCTCAGTTTTTTCTGCATATTCTTGTTTCCATCGTCCTTCCCAGTAGTTAGCCAATTTCCTTTGAAATTCTACCTCGTTTCGGAGGATGTCCATTTCCTTACGCATGTCTTCCAAAGTTGTCATCTTACTAGTTGGATGAAATCAAATAGCTAGCCTGCCAGACAAATCATAGGATCAAAATAAGCAACTATTCATACTGGAAGCTTGAGCCGTAATACTTTTTCATCCTTTTACTAATGGTTACTCCAAAATATAAACCTTAACTACTTTTTACTTAACCCAACGAGTTCTTAAATGTCACCGAGATTACCATCGTTAATCACTATCACGACAGAATAAGGAAATCTTTTCCCAAAGAAAAATTTCATGTCTTAGTGCACTGTTCAATACTTACCTTCAAAGTTGTTTAAAACAACAGTCATAATTCTTATTCTCACTAGGGCCTTATTGTATTCCTTCGTTTCAATCTTACTATTTTGAGGTCAGATTTCCCATGAAACCTAGATGGACGAATTTCAAGAGTCATTCTATTTTCGCAACTCTTTTGGTTCCTAGGTTAGTTGATTGGCCTAGAGCTTTGGTATTCCACCAACCGTTCTAAGATATCAGTCATATGGTCAATAGGGTAGCTACATGGGTGGGTTCCTTCTAAATTCCCGTTGATAGCATCTTTGTCAAAGTCTGACTACCATTGGCCCTTGCAACAATTATAACATCATTATAGGCTCAACTTTAACAATTTTTTTTTTTGACTAAACCAAATGACTCAATTATGTAGTTCAAAACTTGAGTACAAAGATATATTTTCTATAAAAGACTTCACTCACCAAATTGTCGTACTCCAATTGTCCAAAATTATTTACTAGTCCAATTGTCCAATTGTCCAAACTAATAACAGGATATCAAATACACATTTGGAAAAATTGTGGTCTATATATATATATAAATGACTATTTGAATGGAATACAAGAAGAAAGGAAATTGGTTCTGGTCTTGATGGTCAAAATTTCTAAATGCATTCGACTTTTGGTAAGAGGTTTAACATTTGTTATTTGAACGTTTGATCAAGAAAAATCATTTAACCCCACAAATAATTTTTGAGAATAAAATGCTTTTAAGAAAATAAGCAGACATGCAGGTTCGTATTTACTTAAACTTCGGTCCAACGCCTCTACTCTTCACACCTAATCATTGATTCGACTGAAGTAAACAAATAGGGAAGCGATAATACGCGAGTATACCTTAGACTGGTCGAGGGATTCACCCAACGACATTACGTCCAACACTTATAGACTGGTCGAGGGATTCACCCAACGACTTTACGTCCAGCACTTGATTGTTATAGACTGGTCGAGGGGTTCACCCAACGACTTTACGTCCAGCACTTGATTTTTATAGACTGGTCGAGGGGTTCACCCAACGACTTTACGTCCAGCACTTGATTTTTATAGACTGGTCGAGGGATTCACCCTTATGTGAAATTGTATGAAGTTGTATGAAATTGGTGTGCAATGTGACTCATATTGTGTGTATGAAATTTGATGATTACGCGTCTACTTTGTTATAATGTTGGAAAAAAAAAATTCTTGAGGATTTAGAAATATCCTAGAATAGTGCAATATATATATATGTGAATCGAATAAAAATAAGATAGGAATATTGTGATTTGAGCAATTTGAATACATGATATAGTTGAATAAGTTACATGACTAATTAACTCTCCTTTTTCTCAATTCTCATATTGATTTTACTTACAAAAAGAATATTTATATATATGTATACACCTTGAACTCACATAAAAATTGAAAATCAGGCAGAGTTTGGGTTTGGACCTTTTCTTAGAAATAAGAATGAATATTGGTCGTGAATTGGAGAGTAAATAGTTAAGTTTTATGTGGCATAAAAGCTAATTCTCAGATTAGGTGTGAAGAGTAGAGGCGTTGGACCGAAGTTTAAGTAAATACGAACCTGTATGTCTGCTTATTTTCTTAAAAGCATTTTATTCTCAAAAATGATTTGTGGGGTTAAATGATTTTTCTTGATCAAACGTTCAAATAACAAATGTTAAACCTCTTACCAAAAGTCGAATGCATTTAGAAATTTTGACCATCAAGACCAGAACCAATTTCCTTTCTTCTTGTATTCCATTCAAATAGTCATTTATATATATATATAGACCACAATTTTTCCAAATGTGTATTTGATATCCTGTTATTAGTTTGGTTACGAAAGGTACGTGAAAAAGCTTTCCCCGAACGAATAAGATTTTCGGTTGGCCGTTTTGGGACAAAAGAAGCTGGATCATTTCTAAAATTGTTAATTTAAAAAAAAAAATCGAATTCTAGTAAATCATTTTGGACAATTTGAGTACGACAATTTGGTGAGTGAAATCCTTAGAAAATATATCTTCATACTCGCGTTTCGAACTACATGATTGAGTCATTTGATTTAGTCGAAAAAAAAAAGAAGAAGTAAATTTTGAGGACGAAATTTATTCTAAGGAGGGGAGGATGTGAGAACCCTGAAAATGTATATATAAATATCAGTGCATATTTCATTTTGCATTTGTAATTCCTTAATAAATTTTAGCATTAAATCTAATTATTTTTAAATAAGTGCGTAGAAATAAATTTTGTGTGCAAAATAAAATAAATGTGCTAAACTATTCAATTTCTTAGTTTTGTTATGCTAAAATTAATACTTCGAAGGTAAATTATTTCGTTTATTTAATAATTAATTTCTCCGAATTCCGTTAGCTAAACTTTAATCGTTAATAATGTTCAAGGTTAATAGGAACCTTAGTACTAAGATGCAATCGATAAACTTTAGATAAAATCGATATAAGTATACCAAGTATACTTAGGACGTTAAAATATCGATAGCTTAATTTTTGTGAGACGAGTATACTAGTAGGCATTCAAATTGCATTTGGGGTAAACTTTTGGAGTTAGATTAGAATCGAGGGCTTAAGTGGAATTCGGATGAAAAGTGAAAAGACCAAATTGGCCCTCCATTATCTTGGACTTACCATGCAGCCACGGAAACATTAAACAATCTTCATTCTAAACAATTCCAATTCCTGCCGGTTCCATTTCTCACGTTTCATTCCAGCCCTTTCCATTTGATATTGCCGACCAACTCCACTCACAGCCTCACCTTATATACATTACACTACCACACTCAACCATATCAACCACTAAGCACCCAAACTCCACTACACATTTCAGTTTCTGCTTTGGACCGAGAGCAAGAGGGAGTGAGAGCTGTAGCCTCGGTTCCATCGACGAGAGTGAGCAAGAGGGAGCCGAGCTTCTTGTTTTTTTTTTTTTTCTTTTTGTCCGTAACTTAGAGAGGGAAGAGAGTGACTTGCGATCCATTCTGCCTTCCATCCATGAGCTGGTGAAGAGCTTGAGACCAAATTTCCTTCATCCAGCCGCAAGCCAGAGCAAGGGAGAGAGAGAGAGATAGCGGTCTGCAATTCTGGACAGCCGAAGGTGGAGGATTGTTGCAGCTACTAGCCGTGTGTATTAAGCTTCAAGCTGAGGTAATTTCTGGACTTAGATGAGTTGTTTATAGGTAGATGAAGCTGTTTAGAGGCATGCATGTGAGAGTTGTATGTTTGGATGAAAATTAAGATACCAGAATTTGGGTTCGAAAGAAACTGGAAACTGCCGTGAGTTAATTAGGAAATGCAGTTTTTAATTTGCTCCAATGTGATGATCTGGGCTTGTATTTGTGATTAACCAACTAAAAACTAAGTGTTTAAGCTTTGCATGCAACTTAATGGCTCGGTTAAGCAAGGAAATGGATAATGAAACAGAAATCTGATGCATACAACCTCATCTGGGGCTAGCCGAATAAATTTCTGGAATTATGGATGAAACTTGTTGTTGTCGAACTGATTTCTGGACTGGAATTGATAGCTAATTAGTGCAGTAGTTGTGCATGTGAGATTTGAATACAAGGTTTTAGCTGAAGAAAAAAAAATTGGATCGTGACTAAGCAAATGCTGGAAAAGTTTCTGATTTTGTTTTGCCCAGAACTAACTAGGAATAATGCAGCTTTACTTGGTTTAATCTGGATGATCTGAGCTTATAACTGTGATTAGCTAGTCATTAACAAGATAACTAAGCCCTGCATGCAGTTGATGGGTTAGTTTAAAAACAGAAAATAAAATGAAAACAGAAAATTGTTTCATGCATGATCATCCGAGACTAGTTGATATAATTCCTGGATTTTAGTGATGTTTGCAGTTGGTAACTGAATCCGATTTTGAGCTAGAAATGTTAACCAAGTGGTGAAGTGAATTGCATGTTGAAGTCGAGTACCTAAAACATTTTAGCCGAGTGAAAACTTGATGATTTGAAGAAAAAGAAACTCTGTTTTGATGAATTGTTCCTGCCGAGAGCTTGTCTTGATTTATGCAGCTCCATTTGGTTTAATTTTGTTGCTTTGAGCTTATAACCATAACTAACTAGTTAATAACAAGATAATGGGGCTTTGCATGAAGTTAATCAGTTGAGTAGTACAGAAAATAAAAACAAAATGCAATTCGTGTTCATGCAGCTGCAACCGAGACTAGCCAGAATTTTCTGGAAATTTTGGAGGACTTTTATCGTTAAGCGAACTTAATTTCTGTGCTAGATATGCTAATTAACTAGCTTAGTGATGGCATGTTGAATTTGAGCCCTTAACACTCTGTTTTAGCCAAGGAAAAAGCTGGATTAAGAACATCTTATTGCTGGAAAATTTTGTGAACTGCCGCAAGGTTTGAACCTGGAAATTTTGAAGTTTATGACTGTCATTTGAACTCGATTTTGAACTGGAAATGTTAATTGGTTGGATAAGTTGATGCATGGAAAATTTGAGAACCTAGAACCATGTTTTAACCGAGGAAAAGTTGGATTTATAAACACCTAAGTGCTGGAAAAATTCTGGATAGCCGAGAGGCTTGAGCAGAAATTTTCAGTTTGCTCTTTTTGGAATTTTAATCTGTTTCTGGATTTTCCCTTAGAGTGTCATGGTTTTGAAATGCATCAGAAATATGTGTTTTAAGCTGCATAAGTCGTTTAACTATGAATCATTCGATATGATGGAAGTTTGAACTAAGAATGTGGAAGTGTAGACCTGGAAAATTTCCAACCGAATTGATAGAAGTAGTAAAGGAATTTTCCAGATTTCTTGTGGCGAATTTTAGTCCTAAAAATGCTGCTTTGAGCTGTAAAATATCTTATGTTCATTGATTCCACTTGAAAGGGTCTTACTTGTACATTTCGGAGTGACAATTTGATTTTATTATGACCGTAATACGGTGATGAAGTTATCGATATTGGAATGGATAATTTTGGAATATAACTATGGTGAAATGTTTAATCTGCATTTGATTATGTGTAATGAGATTTTGTTGAGATTTTGGACAAAATATTGTTACCATTCTTGCCTTAGGTTCATATACCTGTTAGTAATTCCAAACATTTGAAATGTTAGCTTTATTGCTATAAGAACTAATTGTTGGATGTTAAGGGCTAATGATTGATGAAGCCCTTGGCCATTTGAATGATTTTATACAAGTGTTAAAGTGTGATGAAATTAATTGCTAGAATTACTTGAAGCCTTTATATTTATTTTGCTTCAACTGTGAGGTGATATGAACTTGCCAAAACCAAGAGCTAATGATTGACGAAGCCTTGGTCATTTATTCCATTTTGATCAGAAGTGAATCTATTGAAAACCCAGGGCTAATGATTGACGAAGTCCTAGGGATTTTCTATTAAAATGTGATTTTGATTTGCTGGCAAATTTGAACCATAATGGGATTTCGAAATGGGATCGAAATTGTGAAAGTCGTTTCGACCCTGTGAACTCGAGCAGTTTTGATCAAGCTTTGTGGGAATATTTTGCCTTAATATCAAGTTATATACATTGAGTATAGTACGTTAATATTAAAATCTAGATATCGGGACTTTTAAAACCTTGCCGATTAGTTAATTCTTTTCTTTATTTAAACTAGTGTTTCACCTTTAATAAATAATTGCATTAACTTCCAAACTTTAAGTTTTTCAAAAAATTACCCTTGACCAATTGTTTTAAAGGAAATTTGTTAAAAACATTAGATTTGAATAATTTCGAATAAAAGACAAAGGGAACTTGTTCGGCAAGAAAACTTGTTTGAATTAATTTGGTTCTAGTTTGCCCTCTAGAAGGGAAATACCTTTAAAGAAACCATACGAAATATTTTATTTCTTTACTAGCCTTAATTCTAAGGGAACTATTGATTTGTTTCGAGAAATTAAATTAGTTTTATACAAGATAACCTTTTAGATATAAAACAAGGGTTTGTTTAGTAAAACTTATAGTTTTAAAACTTGGATTCCTAGGGTGTAGCGAGGACGTGGACTTCGATTCCCAGCTTGACTTTTGAGCTTCACTTTTGGTGAGTGTCCCTGCCTGTTTTATGACTATTTGGTTAAAGTGCTTTATCGACTCGTTGTGTGGTAATTGCCAAAAATGATTGCTGATCCATCGGAGTGAGCAGTGTGAACTTTATCACACTAGCCTTTCGAGTGGTGACTTGCTTGAAGTGTTTTTCGTGAATATCTTGCTTGCGCTTGCTAAGTGCAAAATTATTAGGCAGGGGAATGCACCACACCTTAAGGGTGGGAGGGTCTCTTATCCTGACCTGGTAATCAAGTGCTGGACGTAAAGTCGTTGGGTGAACCCCTCGACCAGTCTATAACAATCAAGTGCTGGACGTAAAGTCGTTGGGTGAATCCCTCGATCAGTCTATAAAAATCAAGTGCCGGACGTAAAGTCGTTGGGTGAACCCCTCGACCAGTCTATAACAATCAAGTGCTGGACGTAAAGTCGTTGGGTGAACCCCTCGACCAGTCTATAACAATCAAGTGCTGGACGTAAAGTCGTTGGGTGAATCCCTCGACCAGTCTATAAGTGTTGGACGTAATGTCGTTGGGTGAATCCCTCGACCAGTCTAAGGTATACTCGCGTATTATCGCTTCCCTATTTGTTTACTTCAGTCGAATCAATACGTGTTAATTGTTTTAATTGATTGCATGTTTTTGGGGCACCACTGAGCTTTAGCTCACCCCACGTTTATTTGTTTTCCTTACAGGTTCTGGAAATTGAAAGCTTTGAAACTTACTCATGCTTCTCTTTTTGGGGTGTACTTGAATACTATGACTACATTTGTGGGCTGTAATGCGTTATTTTGGATAATGTACTTTTTATGTTGAATTGTCACTTGAAGCTGGAAAATGTGTAAATCTTAATTTGGATACTTGGCTTGATTGTTGTATTTTGTTGTATGAATTTTTACTTAGCCAGGCGGTACGATTCTATTGCGCAGTTAGTAACGCGTGAGATTTTTTTTAGAAGCCGTCGATTGGCTACGTTAAATTACTACTATCTCTGAAGTTAATGTGGTTGTAGTGACGGCTTTCTTTGGGAGAATTGTTTTGTAATAGATTAGGTTATTCTTCGAAAGGATTTGGGTTAGAATGCTTGCGTGAGTTCTGGCGAGAGCTGGGCAGACGGCCCGTCAACCCTCTGGTTCGCCTTAGGGGAAAGTGGGGTCGTCACAGTTGCTGTATGGATAATCCATCAAAGAGGAAGCCACAAACTTTCCCTTGCTACTCTTTTGACTTGTGGGGGCTTGATTGCGCTTGGTGGTTCCATAGGGACTGATTCACCAGCGAACTACACATAGTTAACCGTTTCCATTTTTTCCAACGTAATCGGGGTGTAAATGTTGTATAGAAAGCAACTTCCTGGTAATTTGAAGTCCTTATAATTACCATTTGCCTGTTCATAACAGAATAGGAGAGGGTTAGGGGATGACTAAGGTTAAAATTGTATCAACAGCATATTATCTCAAGTGTTGTATTATGCATATGGTTAGCAGACTAGAACACCACAAGTGGAGCGTAGCTGAGAAATTCTAAATGTAACAGTCCAGATTATGTAAAAACTCTAGTAAAAAAGCCAAAAGATGATGATGTTGTAAGACCAATCAAAAGGATAAGATATTTATCATGTTCATATAGCTTCCAATTGCTGCCAGTGCTTGTCACCGACCGTGAAAGCAATTATTTTCTTCATCCCAACCAAGTCTGGTCTCTAGTGTAGAAGACAACCCTTAAAGGCATGAGTATGAATATCACTTCTTCTTGAATATGTTCATCCGAGTCTGGCACTGTTTACCTGAGACAGACATTTCAAAATTTTTCTCTTAAATGGGCTGCTAGGACATTCCAATTCTGGTCCATGGTCTTATGAGGATCCCATGTTTTGGTTGTAACCCAATCGACATAGGTCGTGATGAAATTGTAGTCCATAGTGGGAGTCCAATTCATTTTCTCAGCCATTTGCTGAGGTAAAAGAGGAAAAGCTTGCTGTGAAGGTGACATATTAATGGGAGACTTTTGTCAAATAAAATTCCAAACAACCCAATTTAAAGCTTAGCAAATAGCAATGGTAGCATACTTGCTTGCGGTAATTTTCAACACAAAGTTGGTAGTCGTTGGAGTCGCTTGATGAGTGTGTAGAGCAATCTGAAGTGCAACTAGTAAGAGAAGCTGCAACATTGAAAAACAAATGAATACAATTGAACACTACTGTAGAGCAATTGAAAAGGGTTTGATATTATACATAGGGAGTCAATTTTGCACTTTCCTCCAGACATGGACAAAATTATCAAGCATGGTTGCCCTTCAAATTCATTTACCAATCACAACTGCATGGGGTCGAAGTGGCAAACCTGCTACACGGATGCACTGAAGAAGTGAGGTCTTGCCAAAACTATAAAGAAAACTTAATGAGAAGTAGTACAGCAATAAACTTCCCTAAGAAGTGAGACATTTACTTTTCACAGACATAGACCTCCAAGTGCTTGCTATTGGTTATTAATTGTACCCAGGATGACTTGTAAAAATAAAATGCTATGTAAATTCGTTACCAATCCGGTGGAAAGCATTTGTCGAATCACAAGTAATACGAAAAAAAAAAACTCTTTGCGAAGGGAAGAGGGGTCTGCCAAAACTATAATAGGGCAGAACACCTATGACTTTTGCTATTCCCCAACTCTAGTAGTTTGAAGTTCGGCTGCTACAGTAATTACAAACTTTATGTAGACTCCAAATACCACAAACCGCATACTTGCCAGAATGCGTTGAGTGGCTATGAACGTTGAGAATTGAAGATAATTAAATAGTGAAGAGGAAAGAGTCACCCAAAACAACAGCAAATGGACGTTGAATGCGGAAAAATGCATTATTTATTACCCCTTCAGTTTGACATATTTAGTTTCGAAATGAAAATAAGCAGTGACAGCAAATGGATGTTTATTTGAGCCATATCATACAATTTGATATGGAAAACAAGATTGGCTAATACCTGCCGTTGCAGTTATCATTGCTGTTGCCGAGCTTGTATGCAACCTCAGACCCTTAATGCTGGAAAAAAGATTCCGATTGAAGTTCTCTAATTTGCACTAATTGTTTTTGTCAGCTACATATACTTTTTCAGGTAATTGAGTTGTTTTTGGCCCAAAGACTCCAATATATGAGACCAAGTTATCGGTAAAGGAGGGAAGGTTTACTTCTCTAGCTTTTTATTCTTTCTGCATGTTCCATACACAATTTCTACTTCTGTTACTGTTGCTTCGTAGTGTTAAAAAAATTAGACTCCAATGTGACAAATATGAGAGTTTAGAGTGTAATAAGTTCAAAATTGAAGTTTAGAATGCCAAAGTAAAAATTGAATACAAATTAGGATTGCAAACTCAGAATCTAATACAAGTTAGGAATGAATACAGGTTAGGATTGCAAAACTGAAGTTAGGAATGCAAAGTGGAACTAGTCCTTTTAAGCACGCGCAGTTGCCCATACTCATATTTTGTACACACTCTTTAATCTCTTTAGCTCACGATTAGGGATGGCAACGGGGGCGGGCGCCCGACCCGCCACCCGTTTGAAAAAAAATATATATGTACATAATTATATATATATATATAATGATATTATCAATTATACTACTAATTACACATGTCTATTAATAAAAATTATCAATTATTTATACTAAATTTATTAATACATTTATGTTAAATTCCTAACTACACTTAATACAATAACACTTTTTTCTAAAGAAACACAATATTAATTTAGTGATTGTATTTGTATCAAAAGTAAAAACTTGATTATTTAAGTTATATTTGTTTTATCATATTAGATTGTATTCAAATAACTTTTGTTTAATTATTTTTATGAGTTTCAATTGTGAAGTTACAATGAATAATAATTTAGTGATATGTTGATATTTTAGTACTTGATTATTTGCTCAAATTTAATTATAATAAAATTATATAATAAAATTTTTTAACCCCACGGGTGCCCCCGCGGGAGAAGCGGGGCGGGGCGGGGGAAGCTGGAGGCGGGGGGAATTAAAATGCAAAGGGGCGAGGGTTGGGGGAGGTGTCCCCCGCCCCATTGCCACCTCTACTCACGATGTTAACGATTGGACTCAAATGGAATGAATTCAAGATTTAGGATGCAATATGTAATATGTGTAATATTTAAAATATATAAAAGGGGGAACGTCCATTTGCTACAGTGCAGCCATGGGTCGGTTTCAATGGTAATTCGGATGACTTCATGGGGTATTTTGGTCTTTCCAATGTGGCATAAAGGTTAAATTTGTGGCTCCTGAATTTTCTGATATTGACTTTGCATTTTCTTTCTCTATAATGCCCTCGGTGGTCAGGTTTTGCCCGTAAATTTGGAGACTTGTGTGTCCGTTTATTAATGTTTGGTTAGTCTTTCTTGTAATTTTGACCATGTTTGTGCCCTTTTATTGTTCTTTTCCTTTACCTTATCGGGATTACCCGATGGGGTTGAGCCCGAGGAGTCAGAAATGCCCATTTTTTCTCTCATTTCTTCATCGTTGTCTCACTCTTCAGCTCATCTTCCCATCAATCATTCTCTTATGGGTTAATTACATTTACCTCCCCTGAGGTTTGACCATATTACCAATCAATTCCTGTAATTTGTCCAAATAACGGTCTCACCCTTTGAATGATCAAACATTTAACAAAAACCCCCTTAATGCCGAAAATGCCCTTATTGAGGCCGTGTTGCATTAAAAAAAGAACATATTTTTATTTTATTAACCCTGAAGCAATCCAAAAAAATAGAAAAAGTTTTTGCTTATTATTTTATAAAAACCATATCTTTGCTTCCATAAATAGTTTTGAATCAATAATTATTTTAAATCTTAAAAATGAATATTAAAAATTAGATAAATTGAAAGAAAAATAAAAAAGAAGCAATTATTTTAAATCCTCAAGTATGGTTTGAATTTGTGGTTCAAGGCATGTTGCGGAGAGCACAAGGCATGTTCAAGATTGAGGATAATAGGTTGTGACTTTAGTATTTATGTTCACTTGTAGCTTTTCTATTATTGAAATTTGCAAATTATTTCTTGATAATCTTACGAATTAATTATATATGTGATGAATATCATTGTTAAGTTGTTAAGCTTAAAACGACTTATAAATCTCAACTTATTCAACCGTTGTTGTAAATCTCAGACTCTCTTAAAATATGTATTGCTAAGTTATCTACATTTTCAATACACAACTTTGTCAAATCCAGCATAAACCTTTCTGCATTTCATGAAGTATAATAACATAAAGGAGGGGTTGCGCTAACATTTCTCTTAATTATTTAAGTACTTTGCACAAACAGTATTAACATGGTTGAAAACATAGTTATATTAGTATTAACATATCCAAACACTTCTAAGACAAACTGCAAATGAAACTTTGAAAACAAATTGACTTGAGTTCTTATCCTATGTTTAGAATTCTTTTTCTGTGGTTTATATGCTCAACAATTAAACGCTTGCATATTGTATAAGCAAGTGCAAGATTTACTATAATCCCAAAAATGCGTCCTTTTCTTTTGGATCGACTTTCCTTTGTTTTCTAATAAATCTAACGCATTCTTTCTTCTTTTGGCTATCTACATTGAATTCTTCTAATGTTACAATTGCAAAGCTTTAAAAATATGTTAAGAAAAATAATTTTTTCTCTTTTTTTTTTCATTATGGAAACACCAAATCTCCTTAATTTTTATTTATTGCTTTAGGGAATGTTATCCTTAAATGTCGCACTAATATTGCACCAAATATTCATCCAAGTTATCTTTTAGAAAAATATTTACAAGAATTCTTACTTTTATCGCCTGTCAAGGGATTTTTTTTTTTTTTAATTCCTTTACCCAGCTTATCTGATTTTTTTTTTTTTGTTTTTGTGGATAAATAAGGTGGAAGAAGAGGATGCCTGCGGCAAGTGATAAGTGATTATGATACAGGTTTTGAGATTCAACTCTGATAACACTTCAGTATTTGTGTTCACTTGTAGCTTTTCTAATATTGTTTGACTTTTAATTGTAGTAATACCCTTTCATATTACAGCAATCATTTGAAAATTAAGTTTATGGCATTTTGTAGTCTGATTCATGCCTCACAAGCTAGGGCATATTTGTTAAAGGACAAATCTAAGATCAGCTTACACCATCGTACTTCTAGCTAAAACAAAATGCCAATAGACAATCACTATGAAACGCTTTTGTAGAAAGGATCTACCTTTGAACCGACTGTCATCACATTTAATTGAATAAAAAGTCCATATATATCTACAAGTATGCAATTTGCAATTCTGCAGATGGCCATTTCCGCATAAAAATTATAAGCCCTAAACGTCTAACTCCCTGTCTTCGTCACGGGCTACCCGCGCTGGGCGCGGGGGCCAAAAACTAGTATTAGTGTAAAATGAGAATCGAGTATAAGTTAAAAGGGGGGTGCAATGCAGCAAATCCAGAGACAGCAGTTTACTATTGCTTTATATAGTTCCGTCTGCAAATGGTCGGCAGATAATCAACACCGCCAATGGCGGCAAAATCAGCTCTCAAAAATCTCTTTCCATACAATTGTTCCCTTAAGCTACCACCACCTAAATTCCCCCTCTTTTTCCGCTCCACCGCCGCCAAAGCCATCACCCCTGCGGCCGCCGACTTTTCCACACTTGAATGTAGTAGCAGTAGTATTTCAAACTCTGCGCAAAAGAAGCAGAAGGCAAAAAATGCAAAGGTGTTGAAGCAAAAGACCAGTAGCTTTGTGGAGTCGCAAGTGAAGAGGCGGACGCGTTCGGATAGGGAGATTGATGAGGATAGCTTGTTAAAGTACTATGGAAATGATAATAGTTGTCCACATGTTCCTGTTTTGCTTGGTGAAGTCCTGGATGTCTTTGCTTCCGTGCCTCTCCGCTCTTTCGTTGATTGTACCCTCGGTGCTGCCGGCCACTCCTCCGCGGTATGTGTTTCTGCTGTATTTCTCATTATTAAGGTTTCATTTCCCTTTCCGTTTCTTTCAATTTTGGGGGAATTAGTTAGAATGGCCCGTTCAGAGCCCTAATTCGTGAGAAGTGTACAATTTTGGGAATTTTAGTATACGATAAAGTGGACGTTATTGAAATCGGAATTAATATGAATGCCCTTTACGATATGAGAGAAATTTAGAAAATTTCCCTATACTTGTTGTTGGCGGATGTTGTATCAAGATTATTATGTGTATGGAATGTGAATGAACGTATATATCCATACACTATAGGTGAATAAGGATGATTAATTATCTCACCATTTATCATCTGTCCTCGAAATGAAATTTGCTAATTAATTACCTTCCTATTGATATATGCGTTCTTTTTTACTTGTTTTGAGATTTCTTTTTTAGTTAGCAGGAATATGACCATATATCACAATTGTATAAGGAATCGTGCTAAATTGTCTACCTCACATGGAAATAAAAGCACATTTTGAAGAAGATAATGTTGATTTTGGGAAGTAGACTCAGGGGAATACGTAGAATAGTGTTGATCTTGCTTTAATGTAGTGACTGTATCGTACCTAGCTTAGTTTAAGTTTGTTTATGTTGCATTTAATTTGTAATTGCCCCTATGTCTTTTTGTTGTAAAATGGAGAATAATTCTGAAATACTCCGTGTGAGTCATGTTTGTTGCAGTTATTTAAGTTAGTCGTAGACAACCAATTAATGATTATTGGTAGATCAAATTGCAGTCTGATGATTAGTGGTGTTAAAGTAAGGTCAGAGAAGGATGGGAAGACTTCAAACCTTGAATTTTTGATTTGGAAGGTCTAACAGATTTTGAAAGGACAATTTGGTGCATTTTCTAGCTGAATACAGTTGCTTGATTGTAACCATAGAAAAGTTTTCTGGAAATAGCATGGATCTAGGCAATAATTTTTCCTTTGGAAGAAGAACCATGGGCGAAAATCAGCAGAAGTGTGTACTGACTGTAAAGACTCTTCTAAGTAGCGGTGAGCACTATCCATCAAAGCAATAGTTTCCTCTTCATATGTTCCTCATTAGGATGAACTATTTCTTGCAACATGTACTTCTGTAACATATATTAGCACATATAAAGGGCTTTTTCCATGCTAATTGCTAATTAAATTCAAGAAAATTGCTGCTACAATTGAGCACTTACAAGCTGTCTGATGCTAATTCTCAATCTCAGTGGGAGGATTTTTCTCATATGTTTATCCAATATCTTCTCTTGTTTTAATTTTGATAATCTTGCCGCTCATTTGCTTCTTGCATCAGCCCATGTACCAACTCCTTGGGGTTTTTTCTTTCCTGCACCAATCCCCATTTTTAGATGCTGTTTCTAGTCTATTAGACTCTTTAGGTATTGGGTGACTGATTTTCCTCTTCATCACCTGTGTTATTTTACTTTAATATGAGAAATTATTATAAGGCTTGGTTCGCTCTATATAGTAGCGTCCTTTGATTTCTTCTGAGGGATCTTCTTCTGGAGAATAATTTGATTGCTCTGAATATGTTTCTACATCTACAAATTTTTATAAGGTTAGAATTGTGTTCAATTTGTGAGTAAACCAAATTATGCTGAGAAAATTTTGTTAAGCTTTTCAAATTAACTAGCCCAGGTATTAATCTTCCCAACCATCAAATTGTTAGACCCCATTTCCCTCCTCTAGCAAGATTTATCAACTGTAGATCGCCTAGCTCTGATAAATTCTTCATGTAATGCAAGCTGAATGGCTCAGAGTGATTGATCTTACCTTTAGAAAGATCACCTATTGTTTTCAAAACAACAGATTTCATGTTACAACGTACATGAATTCATCATTTGACCCTCGAGTGGTTGTAAGCATGATAGAACTCTGGTTTCTATGCTGGATGCCTGGATCATTGTCTGAGCTGTGCGGTGTTCTAACAATTGCAGGTGTTTTATTTGACTTATGTGAGGGGTCTCTAAGAAGCTGCAGAGAATTAAATTCTGATGTGCAACTCAAAGTCAACAAACGGGAAATAGTTATATTAGTCAGTATTATACAAGTGGTAGAGCAATAGCAATACCTAAATTATTGGTGGAAAAGTGACACCTGTTCTATATTAGGTTAACAGTTCTTGATTGTCTAAGTACATAGATAGTGATAAAACTCATGAAATTGCTTCATGTTAACTGCACGTGAGGCTAAATTTCCTAATAAGCCAAATGAGTCCTACCTGAAACTCTCTTCACACAATTTACCTCTCATTGTCGAACAATATATATAAATTTGGAAAAATTTAGAAAGAAAAACTACTAGCTGTTGGATTGACCATTATTCAGTAACAATTATCCATAGTAACTTTTTAAGCACAACTAGTAGCTTGTCCTTGTCCATTGGTGTATTTCTAATAAGCCAAATGAGTCCTACCTGAAACTCTCTTCACGCATTTTACCTCTCATTCTTGAACAGTATAATTTAAATTTGGAAAATTTTAAAAATGAAAGATACTAGCTATTGGATTGACCATTATTCAGTAACAATTATCCATAGTAACTTTCTTGAGCTCAAATAATTAACCTATCCTTGTCCGTTGCTGCATTTCTAATTTAAATTGTAGGAGGTTAACGTATCTGACTTCTAGAAAAATACCCAGGAGTAATTGCTGATCCCTGTGCATGAACTGATATGATTCTTAGCTTTGCCTGTTAAGGTCATTCTCTACTTTATATCAGGTAGACACTCAGCACTGTTCTGGCTTCTTACCCCTTTCTTGCTCCTCCTGGACAATTGCATCATAGGAACCTGTGATATTTCTTGCTTTGGTAAGTCTTTGTGTGGCTGGTGGATCTTTTCTTTTTCTTCTTTTTTCCTCCTTTTTGTTGATGTATTTGGAAAGTGAATCTCTTTGGTTTGTTCAACCCAACATTCAGCTATACTATTAGACTAATCTCACCCTAAGTATACCAAATAGGATAGTTTTCTTGATTCATCTCAAAAGGGATTAAAATCAAGCATGGGGAAAATCAATGGGGTTCCTGCTAATCGATTTTCATGAGGGATAGAGAGTAAAATACAAAACTCATTATAATTTTGTTGTTCATCAAAGCACGATGTTTTTGACTTC
Source organism: Coffea eugenioides (assembly GCF_003713205.1). Lineage (NCBI taxonomy): Eukaryota > Viridiplantae > Streptophyta > Magnoliopsida > Gentianales > Rubiaceae > Coffea > Coffea eugenioides. The sequence goes on from NC_040037.1 coordinate 20,165,658, forward strand.
TTGTTAAAGCCTATAATAAAAGGAATTCTCATTCTTATCCTATGCCAAGCAATAAGGGAATTTGAGCCAAGTTGTTTAGCTTGAGGGAGTTTCTATTTGCATCCCGGTTTCAGTTCTAAGAAACAAAGGAAAAACGGTCTCACTTAGAGCTTAAAAGGTAGTCTTATATTATGTCCATTCTTTTCAGACTAGAAATGGATTTTCTTATCCTCGTTCAACTTTTGAGTGGCAAGGCATCTGTATCCTATTGGCTTACTTTTGTCTTTTGAGTTTTTCTTGTACCATGAGAGGGTCAGACTGGTGCTTTGAGAGTGTCATGTTTTCTTCATTTTTGCATGGTGGATGCTAGTTGATGGGGGCTTTCAGGTATCTAGAATTAAAATTCATATAGAAGATTATGGATACTTCTTTTCTCACTGCGAGTAGACAATGAAGCTTATTTGTATGTCTATTTGAGAGGATTTTGCACGTGAACTATGAGCTTTGTGCTTGACTTTATTACTGTATGCTAATGTTTGCTAGCATTTTAACATAGTAAATCATATTTCTACTGATCCTATAAAAGTATTTGGAAACTTCCTTGGTTTGGAGAAGGGAATCCCTTTTTCTACTGGTAAAAGTTTCCAGGGAGGTGACCATATGTATTACTCTTCCTACAAAGAAGGATAGTAATCTCTTGTAGCTTGTTTTCACTATTACATTCTGAGCTCTTGAAGATTGTCTTTTGCTTTCTGAAAGTATCTTGCTGAAAATAACAGATAATTAAGGCACACCCTGAGATGAAATTATTTCTTGGCCTGGATGTTGATCCTGTTGCCCATGAGATTGCTCAAGCTAGGATAAAAGGTGACTTATACCCGGATTGTTGCAAGTTTACTTCAGACTTACAAGTAAAGACTTTTGTCAATAATTTTAAGAATATCAAGTCTGTCCTCCATGATATTGACGAGAAATTATTGGTCGATGGGATATTAATGGACTTGGGGATGTCATCCATGCAGGTTTGCTCTTTTGACTTTATGCCTCTTTCTATCTGAATATTATCTAGGAGACCATTATTCACCTCTCATGTTATCAGGCTTTGCTATTAACCGCTATTGACTCGGTAAAACTCTCACGTGCAGGTGAACAATGCAGAAAGGGGATTTAGTGTGCTAAATAATGGGCCACTTGATATGCGAATGAATCCTCAGGTAACCGCAGCCACATCCTTGTGGAGTAGTATGTTTTAAGTGTGTGCTGAATATGTTAAAAATCTCGTAAAAGAGGTAGGAACTTCAGCATTTTTTATTATAAGTGTTGAAAACAAATCTTTCTTCAATAAAAAGCGATAAATGAAAGATGAGAATGATGTGCAAAAGTATTCCCCTGCATCTTTGGCATCTTTTTGCTGTTGGGTGTAGTGGGTGTGGTATACAACTATTATTTTCCCTTAGGCTGGCCAAATTGCGCAGAACTTCAGTAGCCTTGTCCGAGGATTTATTGCTTAAGCTGTTAAAATATATATATATATATATATATATATATATATACTGTCCCCCTGCTATAGCATATTATCATGTTTTATTCTGGTTAACATTTGATGCAGCCATAAGTAGAATGAGTAGAGCACAAATGTTCAAAAGAAAACAGTTAGGTAATAGATTATACACTGATGTCCAGTGTCACTAGCTCAAATAATTTGCAGAAAGTTATTTCTCTCCAACAGTGGTTGCATGCACCAAACCAATTAGAAAGTTGGATAAAATACCCTAAAGAATATATTTGTGTGGATACATTACCATAACCAATTTGCAGATGTGACTCCCTTTTTTTTGCAACCTTTCTTGTGATATTATTCTTCTCACATCCTCAGCTCTTGTTTGCTTACTTTGCTTTTTCTTTCCTATAGACCTCAAAAGGGCTGTCCTTACTGATTCTTACCATTCAATATTAGAGATACAGCTCTAATTTTAGACCAAGAATTATGTAATAAAACAAAAACAAAGATTTAGCCAACTTTGTTGACTTTGTCAATTAAGAATTATAAAAATGAATTAAATAGTGGCCAAGATTTTTAGCTTTTGGGTTTTGTCTGACTGTTGAAATTAGTAATTTTCATGGACTGAAGTAAGAACTTCAATACCAATTTATTGAGGTAAAAATAAAGATATAGCTAGTGGTATAAAGTGCGTAACAGGTTTAATCCTTCCATGATAAAATGTGAATCTGGCGGATGGAGTAAGATTTGAGAAAGTTTGTAGTGCTTGAGGAATGAAATAATGAGAAACACGAAAAAAGATTGTTTGCTGAAGAATTTAGATTTGAGATAGGGATGAATGGCAAAGAAGTGTTAGAGCCACTACATTCTTTTACTATCAGGTTTTAATGTCCACAGAAGGTTATACATGCATGTATCTTCCTACACACCACACTCTGCATACATATATATGAGTACATATGAATGAATGAATGAGGGGGGAGGGGGGCCGGGGGGAGGTATACCTGAAGAATAATTTTTGAGGTCTTATACCTCCCTGCTTTTTTTCTGAAGTAATGTGAAATGTTATGATGATAACTATAGTCTTGGATTTTAAATGGAGTTTGCAACTTAGATTTTATGGAATTCAGTCTTTCCCTGTGGTTGGGCATTACTATACATAAACTTTGAACTATCTATTTGTGTCAAGTAGCAAGTTCTTTAATATCTTACTTAAAGAGAAAGTTTTGCTATGGAATACTTAAGTGCCCTAGACAAAACCGTCATTATTTACCAACGAAGAGATAGACAAATTCTACATTCAACACTTTTTCCTACATTAGTAGAAATGCATCTTACTAACGGTCTGTTTGTTTCAATGTAGAATATTTTCCCTAAGAAACATATTCATTGAAAATCCTTTCCTGGAAAATATCTAATTTTCCCTTCATTTTCTGGTGTTTGGTGCAATTTTATGAAAATGCTCCAAAAAAATTAAAATCCTCCAACAATAATGTCGTCCCCGGATTTCTCCTTTGCTAATCGCTACTACTAATTATCACTGCCTCTACCCACAAGCAATCCCCAATCCAAATCCTTTCAAGTTCCAAAAAATAAATCAAAGACCAGAACCAGGAACTCATAATCTCTCAAATCCAGTTGAGTATCATAGACATAAAGAGTTTAAATTATATGCTTCCCACTGATTGAACCATTATAAGAAATTAGCAATTGAAACTTCATGTTTATTGTATTAACTCTTCTTCTAAAAATGTTCCTCCTGCCTCAATTCGCTTCACTTATTTTTCTTCTCCAAAACTTCTCAATGCAAAGCCCAATCTAGATCTAGAATTGTATAATCCATAATTGTGTTTGTGTGTGGCGCAAGAGAAAAGGAATAGTAGGGAGGAACATAAGAAAGAGGAAGAGCTCACAGAGATGGAAAGCTGCGGGATTTGCAGCAGCAAGTGCAGGGATGCTGCTGTTGATTTGATCTGTGGTTTAGTACTTGATGGTTTTGTACAATAGCCAAGTGCTGAGGAGACTGATAAGTTGCGATATTGTCAGAAATTAACTTCCGCATCTTAATTCCGGAAGTCATTTTACACCAAGAGATTTCTAATTCCGTATCTTAATTCCGGAAGTTGCGATAGTTGTCAGAAATTACCGAAGTTATTAACTTCTGTAAAAGATTTTCTACCAGAAAATTTTCCTAACCTCTTTTGCAGCCAAACACCAGAAATTGAAGAAAATATTTTCTGGAAAAGATTTTCAGTCCAAACAAACAGAACCTAAATCTCCCAAAGTGCTTTAAATTCGGTTAATAAACCTTATAGAAGGACTTGAGTTTGGCGGTAGAAAAACATGTATATTGAGATATTGCTGCACAAATAAATCATATATGCTATGCTCGAAGAAAATCACATATACAAATAAACACTAATGTTAAAAGGAGTATGGAAATGCATCGTATCCATATTAGTAATAATCTGTAATGGGACGTGGCATAAGGCCAGTATTGGAGACATGTCAGAGCCTCAGCCAATATCCTAAATTCACTTTGGCTATTGTCAAAGACCTCCCTTCAAGCTTTACATACAACCTTCACTGAGTTGAGCTGTCTGCAGAATTCTATTTTTATGAGATTTGAGTATGGGTTTCTGTTTACACACTTTAACTTGAGTGTCCCATTCCTGCAGCTTTGTTGCAATAGAGGGAAAGTTGTGTGGTAAAGTTAAACACAAGAAAGTGAGGTAAGCAAAGTTAAAAGTCACATTCCCGCGCACTTTTGGTTTACAAGAAAAAAGTTGAGAGAGTGGTCTGTTACTCAAATTTAGTGGTAGTTATTTTGATTTATGTGTCTATCTAACTATTTTGGTAATAACTCATTGTTGATTAGAACTGCAGAGACATTGAAGATTCTAGTGCAGGAAAGTCTAGGAATATTTTATAGCAAGCTTTAGGCATCATACCACCAGGAATGTAGCTGAGAAATCTTCAGGTGTCAAGCATATAATGGCTTACAAAATCTCTCATAACCAGAAAGAAATGCTTCTGAACTGCATTCTTTGCTTTTAAATGAATTTTGAATAATTGCATATATGGACTTAAAAAACCTTTTACTAATCCAATCTTCAATATTGAAAATGAGACACTATTACTAAGAAGGCTTAGTCCAAATTAAGTTAAGAATATGGATGCGGTTGCATGTAAGACAGAAGAATCAAATTGTGAAACTACAGAACAATGGTAATTTCGAATTACTGAAGCATAAAAGATGACTAATGTAATGTAGAGCACATGAAGGAGACCACGAAACTAGTTGATTACGGAAAACTGTTTGTATATGGTTAAAGATCTGATGATTTACTATAAATTGCCCACATTTTCCAATATGTGCTCAGTTTAATCTTGAACTAAGATTTCCACAATCTTTTCCCTTGCAATTAGTTTTCTCAGTTAACGAATTAGATCGGTGCTATGACAGGCCAGTCTAAAAGCAGAAGACATTCTAAACTCATGGCCAGATGCTGAAGTGGGGAAGGTACTGCAGGAGTATGGAGAAGAAAGCAATTGGTACCACATCCAGAACAAAATAGTAAAGGCCCGTTTACATGGTGGTTTGCATTCTACTGCTGAGCTAGTAGATCTCATTCGGAGCTCAGCTTCGAGGACAAGAGGTTGGTTGATTTTTTTCATCTTTTAGAATGTTACATGTTTTTAAATAATGATCAATTTTGTATTCTAAGACGCCCATAATGTCAGAAGTGCTATACGCTTGATCAAATAATCGTATTAATATTTCTTTCATGGTCAAGGATTTCTTGTGTTGTTGGTACTGAGACTAGTTCTCTCTGTTGCAAGTTCTTTATGATTATCTATGCCTGATAAATAGTTAATTCAAATGTATCAGGAGGGAGGCAAGGTTGGATCAAGACAGCAATAAGAGTGTTTCAAGCTTTAAGAATTGCAGTGAATGATGAACTCAACACGCTACAGGATTCCATCCACGCTTGTTTTGATTCCCTAGCTTCAGGAGGGAGGCTTGCAGTAATCTCATTTCACAGTTTGGAGGACAGGATTGTAAAGCAGACGTTTCTTGATATTATTAATTGCAATGGAGGCAAGGATGAAGTCCAAGATGGATGGTCATGTGATCCAGCAAAAGTCATTGTTGACAGAGGTGAAAAAGAAGCATGGATCAGACGGATGATATCAGGACAGATAGGATCTATCCTCACAAAAAGACCCATAACACCTTCTGAAAAGGAGGAGACATTGAACCCTCGCAGCCGAAGTGCTAAGCTCCGGGTGATTCAGAAAGGCTAAAGAAAGATTTGGCCAGCAACTAACAAGAAGACCTTTACATACACAAGGTCATGAACCATCTTTATCCAGCAAAAATCGATTCTGACAGGTGAAAAAGGAGTTTCGATCAGACAGATGATATCAAGGAAGGAAGGAACTATGCTCACCAAAAGACCCATAACACGAGAGAAGTAGGTGATATCGAACCCTCACTACCGAAGTGCTAAGTTCCAGTTGATTTTAGATGGTTTGATGAATGCTTTGACCCAGCAACTTTCAAGAAGAAGATGTAAGGTCAAGTACCATGTTAAAAAGGCACCTTCTTCAATTTGTAACTGCATTGTTGTGTCAGGGGCCAGCTAAATTCAGGTCATCTGATACCGAGATGCCTTTTGTATATACCGGGATTTTGGGAGTTTGATCTTGGGGGTTTGCGTTCACAATATCCTCTATATGTAATGTCTTTGGTTTGATCCTTTCAGATGTGGGAATTTATGTGGAAGTGCCATTTTACCATGAAAAAGGGGAGTTCTAATCTTTGACTATAGAAATTTACATGTATTTACTTATATCGTATTTCTTATGGGAATTGGGCCAGCAGATGTTTTCATTGCCACTAGTTGAAAGGAGCATTTCATCTGTAACTTCTCAATCTAGTCCTATTATCAAATCTGGAATCACCTCAATAGCTTGTCTAGTGTCAATTACTTGTAATGACAATTTTCATGTTTGTAAGGCCGTTTTTGTAATATTCCCATCTTACGGCTGCCTTTATGCAAACAATTACTTTTAGTACTTGTTTTGGCTTTCTTGGGTGTGGAGAATTTAAAGGAACTGCTGCTACACATAACTTTGAGTACTCTGCAGTATTAGGCAATTGAGAACTTTAACAGCCTCAGTACTTTCAGAAGTCGTGGTTTTGGGGTTGAGATGTCACACTGAAGCTGATGGTGCTTGTATCAAATAACATGTGGTTTTATTTATTTGAATATGACAATTCCTATATCACACATATGTAATTAATTTATTGAGACATGGACCTAATTTGATGCAGCTACAACAATGATTGTTTTCTAGATTCTAGGCTTTGTAATGGGTCTTTCTAACAGATGTCCATAGGACATTCGTTAAGATATATTTTCAGGTGCCATATTTTAGGAAATGTAAAATTAATTTGAAAAAATAAATAAATATAAGGGAGGGTTAGGGTGGGTAAGATTGAATAGAGAAAGTATATAAATGCAAGAGAGGGTAATAATTGTTAATCTGTGTATATATATGGTGGGTTAGGTGAATATTAGATACGTTAACAGAGTACCCCGTTAACAAAATTCTTGTAAATTAATTGGAATGGGGCAACTTCCAATTGCAGCTAGCCTATATTTAGCCTGTCTTCAGAATATGCATTTTCATAGTTTAATGTCATGATATTATGATTCCGAAGTACCTTTATTTATACGACATTACACATACATGTAATCAAGATCACTTTATTCAAACATGGTATTATGAGCTTAAATTGAAAGGGAAGAAAAAAAAAATACTCTAGCATCACTATGGAGATTGTTGAAGTTTTGGTGTCTTAGATTTAATGGAGAAGATAGGAATTTGAACTTCCAACCTACTAGAAATAGGAAAATAGTGTTGAGTTATGCATCATTGATTAGATTAGATTGCTCGGACATTTCTTCTATATCTTTGTGTAATGTATTTCAAGGTAGTGCTTTTATGTTCCAATCTTAATACAAGTAGAGTTCCACACCAAATCCCATAATATATACCTGGTGGTTTTCCTTAAAAGAATTCAAAATTAAAAAAGTTTTTTCTTTTTCACAAAATTAACAAAAATTGATCTCTATAAGCTATAAACATATGGCCTTAAACATAGAACTAATGAGTGTATATCCTCAAATGAAAACATTACTCTCCAAAGGCAAATTTTTTTTCCAAAAAAAATTTCCTTCCTTCCCACCTCTGAATTTTTTCTTAGGTAGTCTTGACTCTCTCAGAAGCAATTAGCAAGAGTAAACAATAAAAGTAAAGTTTTTGAAACATTGTGCTCTTAAATTTTGGAGGTAGTCACACTTTATCAATATCAACTTTAGGAAAATGCCTTTTGTTCCCACTATAGACTAGTTAAATATTGGAGATGATTGCAACTAAAACCATAAAAAAAAAGCTAATGAATTGTACTCTTTCCCATGAATTATTAGTGCATTACTTATAAAAAAGAATGAATTATTAGTGCATTGAAAAATTATCATTTGGCTTTTAGGTTCCTTACTAAATGTGACTAGGGGCAATTATGGACAAATGCACACTTTTATATATAAAAGAAAATGTACGCTTTTTAAGAATAAATAGTTATGATAACAGAAGGTCAAAATTTATTTTTATATCTATTCTTAGTAGAAAAAAATATTAAGTGATATTGCAAACAAAAATTTATTGTGGATAAAAAATATTAAGTAATAGAAACACATATTTACATTACTTTACTCCAAACAACATTACTTTACTTCAAACAAAATTACATAAGCACCCACAAATGATTGTTGTTTATGTGTCATTTGTTATCTTTTATAATGTTAATCTTGACACCAAGTTTTTCCAAATGTTTTTGTATAGAAGTTATTGGTCAACTATTTGTTGTGGCCAAACTTGTTCCCTTTTACAAAACTCAACTCTAGTTTTTTTTTCAAAAAAAAAAAAAAAACATTTGGGTTATATGAGGCAAAAGTACTTGACAAGTTTCCTTTTTTTTTTGCAATTATTAAAAGAACCTTTAATATTTAACCCATCACATTTATTCTTTAATATGTAGTTTGAAAAATAAAAATTTAACAATTGTCTAGCTAGCTCCATCTTGGAAACATTAAATGCAAAAAAAAAAAAAAATCAAAGAAAAGCTTATGATATATCATTGTTTAAGATTTTTATCACTAACTTTAGAGTAAAATAGATTTGATGATATGCAAATTTTATGTTGTAATTTTATAACCATTACAAACAATATTCTAAACGAAGCTGTTAGCTCTCAAATAATCTAAACTTATGCTGTAATTAATTTTATAACCATTATAAAAAGGGCTTTTGTTGGAAACGTATAAATAGTGTGAGGAGTAGTACTGTAGTAGTAGCAACATGCAAATAGAATAGTAAACCCCCGAAGTACAAAAGTCCAATCTCCAAATTCTACTCGATGATTCGGACTCCATGCCCTTTGGAGAGTCTCTGAGGAAATTCATGTCTCTGGACAAAATGTGCAAGATTTGCTTGATGATTTTGACCAGTGTTTTAGAGAGTTTGGGATTCTTGTGCCAATATAACCAGCACATGAGGTTTTGTTGAACATCTTGGATTAGACAGTCTGGTTAAGGGGAGTAATGAAGATTCTTCCACAGGTTGCAACAAGGTCTTGGAAGAAAGATGTAGTAGTTTATCCGTGTGCTATGAAAAGATTGTTGGTCGTTATGGAAAAGATGATTATCATGTTTGCCTGTTTGGAAAGATGTTGGCTAAGTGTCCTAATAAATTTCAAGAAAATTTCAACTGAGAGTGAGAACTTTATTATGATGTCTCGAAGAATACTCTATCGTATCGTGTGACGTGCATTTCTCGAGTAAGTACATTAATTAGATAACTTCTAGTTGCAAGCATTTGTTATTAACGATAGAGTATGGTGGATTAGGGCTTTTATATAGTTTTGAAAATTTAGATATACAGAATTAATTTGTTTCATTACAAACTATTTGTATGAGTATGGTGGATTAGGGTTGATACGTAGTTTTGAGAATTAATATGTTTCATTTGCCAACTATTTGCTTGCATAGACAAATTTCATCATCCATGTTTCTTGGTAATTAAATTTCAAACATACGAGTAAAAGTTCACTAAGCTCTAAAAGTATCTAATAAAGCAGGACAACCACCACTTTGCATCCCCGAACTTGTATTATTTTTTTACTTTGAAACTTAAACTTTAATTTTGGATGCTTTACACCCTAAACTCTTAATTTTGGATACTTTACAACTTAAACTCTCAAGTTCGTTCTATTTAAGTCCAATCAATGACAATTTTAGCAAAATTAATGACATAAAAGACCCAACAAATCAATGATAATGTGTCTAATGTAGTCAAAAGGTGCCAAGGTATCACAACAAAAATAAAACAATACATTGTCATTAATTTGTATCATCTTTTATCTCGTTAATTTTGCTAACAATATTAATAGTTGAGACCGTATAAATCAATGATAATGTACTAAAAGTGGTATAAAAAGTTAAGGGATCACAATTAGAACAAAATGGTACATTGTCATTAATTTTCACTGCTCTTTATCTCATTCATTTTGCGAACATATAGCCATTGATTGGATTTAAATTGGACAAAGTTGAGAGTTTAGGATTCAAAGTATTCAAAATTAAGAGCTTAGAGTGCAAAGTGTTCAAAAGTAAAGTTTATGGTGAAAAATGAAAAAATGATACAAGTTTGAAGGTGCAAAATGGAATTAATCCAATAAAGCATGATTGCTGCTGAAGTAAGGGAGGTCAAGGGTTATCAACTCTAAAAGAAACTTCGTAAGATCCCAAGAAGATACCATATATGCATTTCCAAGGCAGACTATAGCAACTTTGGGACTAACCCTTATACTGAACGATGTTTCCATATTCAAGATTCTTTCCCACTAGCATAATTGGTAGGGTTATGAAATTGGTAATTCAATACTTAATTCTGTAATCTATTTTAATTTTCATCTAGGGAAAGAGATTATAATTGGCTGACTAAACCAAGGGAGAAAGAATAAGGAAACTTGATTCTCCTTTTTCCCCTTTTTATTCTGGCATAAACAGAGTAAAAAAGGCTTGAATTTTGTGCTATAAGAAGACGCCCTTTTTCCCCTTCTTTTAATTGCCCCAAACATGGCATTCAATCTCTGTTTCTTCAACAAGGGTAGCTTGATCTTTAAGCCTCCAAAGAAATCAATCTGGTGGTTGAGAATGGTGGTATTGATGTTCTCAATTGTTTGTGGAGTTTATATATGTTATGTATCTCTTAGGCAAATCAGTGCCCCTTCCAGTGGAAGACTGTCAAGGGTTGAACTGGCAAGGCCATGCAAAAATCCTAGGATTGAACCTTCAGAAAAGCCTTTCTTGCACTATCCCAAACCCAAAACTTTTAGCAGAGCTGAGTGTGAATGCAATCCTGTTCGATATTTTGCTATTCTCTCCATGCAAAGATCAGGGAGCGGATGGTTTGAAACATTGTTGAACAGTCATATCAACATAAGCTCTAATGGGGAGATCTTCTCAGTCAAACCCCGGAGAGCTAATGCTTCAACTATAGTTGAAACTTTAGACAAACTCTACAATCTAGATTTCTTGACCAGTGCTTCCAGGAATGAGTGCACTGCTGCTGTTGGATTGAAGTGGATGCTTAATCAGGGTGTAATGCTGCATCATGAAGAAATACTAGAATACTTCATGAGTAGAGGAGTATCGATAATTTTCGTCCTCAGAAGAAATCTTCTGCGCAGGATGATCTCTGACCTTGCAAACTCGTACGATACAAATGCGAAACTATTGAACGGGACACACAAATCACACGTGCATTCTCTTGAGGAAGCTGAGATTCTAGCAGGATACAAGCCAACAATTAATGCAGCAATGCTGATAGCCAACCTGAGGCAAGTAGAAGAGATGGTAACTAAAGCTTTAGAATACTTCAACAGCACTCGACATATTGTTCTATATTATGAGGACATAATAAAAAATCAGACTAAACTGATAGATGCTCAAGATTTTCTGAGGGTTCCAAGAATGGAGTTAGTTAGTCATCATGTTAAAATACATAGAGGGTCCTTATCTTCCCTGGTTGAGAACTGGGTGGATGTTGAGAAGGCGCTTGCAGGAACATCTTATGAGAGCTTCCTACAGGAGGATTACAAGATGTAGACTTTCCGGAAAACATTGGATATTCATTTTGCTCTCTCTCTCTCTTTAAGTTTTTCATTCATTATTTTTGTCAGTAGAAGTGAAATGTTGAAGCTAGCATGATCTCTTAATTAACAAACAATGTACTCCATATCTCGTGAGACCTTATCTATGTTAAGTCGTTTCAAGTATCATGTCTTGAAAACTTTTTCTAGCTTTACATGATTCATATTTCAATATAGAAGGTTTATGATATAATTGTTGAGTGGTTTGGTCAAATGCTAAAAAGTTTACATTAGATATCAATTATAATAACTATCCTTGAAATGTAAGAAGTGGGGGGGATCTCAATCGTGACAGTATCAATGGGATGAAAGAATGCAACCAATACCACGAGCAAAATCGTCAAAAATAAAACCAATTATTGTTTAAACCCTTCAGTCCCAAGTTAATCTAACATTTTCAAGAAATCTGAATAATTTCACCTGTTCTATTTATAGCAATCTTGAAAATTTATATAACAGATCTTATGAATTGAGATTATTGGCCTTATGGTCACAGCCAAAAACTAAAGATTTTCAAGGCATACTCAATTATCCAGCAAGTCTAAGACGTATACTACAAAAATTGCAAAGCAGCATGGATTTCAAATGATAAGGTTTTGTAAGTCGTAGCATCCTAAGTCATAAAAGAAGAACCTCCCACACTCTCCAAAGCAAGTAGGTGCATCTCCATTCAATCTTCAGCACTGTTAGTCAACCTAGATTGTGTCTACTATTATACTTTTATGCAAATTTCTTCAGCTTCTTTTTTTATCTCTTTTTTCTTTGGATACCCCCTCCAATGAAGACACAACTGGAGGTTGTATCCCTCTTTGATATATTTCAACTTTAAGAGTAAATAAAGTTTTATTTTCCCTTATTTTTAGGAATTCATTAATAACCCAGTTCTGCAAATTGCATTCCCTGTCCTTTAGAAAATTTAACATAAAGTTGGTTGATACATAGGTTTTCTTGTTTGATTAAAAAGCTATGTTCAATTCTAAAACATTGAAATCTTAATTTACTAGTAACAGCTCCATTTCAACTTCCTATCTTTATCTTTTTTGATTTTCCTATAAAAAAACATACATTTTTTTTAAATTAAATTTTCTAGCAGGGGAGGAGTGGGATTTATTTAAGAAGCGGGGAGGGAAGAAGGGAGATTTGAACCCAAGACCTCTAAGTCTTGGGGCACACTTACATGTTTTAGTTATGAATTCATTATGTATCCTATCTTATAGTATTTGCATACCATTCTTGTCTAAGAAAACATCTTATTTTATGTGTCTAGATTGCTTATCATCACTTCTTATGTTTACAAGAAGTATTAGGAAATAGTATGAAGTCTAAATGAAGATGTAATCAGGGTGCCAAAACCTCATAACTGAACCTCCACAAAAAATACAATTTTGATAGATTCTTGAGTTACAAAACAACAATTAATTTCTTGTATCATTTGCATTCTCAAATTAAATAAATAGATCAACTTAAAATCCTGGAAATTGTTAGCACTCCTCTGAATCTTAATACTAAGTGGTATGCCCAAAAATGGGTACAATCCTTATCTACATCGCAAAATTCAAAAATTTTTGGATTAAGTCCTGTTGAAGATATGTGTAAATATTAGGAAAGATATGATTATAGTATCATGTATTAATTAGGTATCATATGATTATAGTATCATGTATTAATTAGGTATCATATGATTAAAGTATCATATATTAATTAGGTAGTTACACTTGTATATATATATGTATATTGTGTAGTCCAGAGGTATGAAGAAAAGTATTTTCTCTCCCTTTTTCTAAGTTTTCATGGTATCAGAGCCCTACCATCAAGGTTAGGGTCTCTGTCCGCTGCCGGAAAATTTAGTAGTCATCATTCGGTTCATCTGGTTCTGTATAGGACACATCTGTGTTCTATTCTTCACTCTTGTTTTAAAGAGTTCAGGTCTGTCCTTTTTTGTTTTTATTCTGTTAATTCTGAACCCATGGCAGAAACGAAATCTGTCGTTACGTCTGATGTGGTTCCTGTGATGTCTAAGATCACGGACCACAAACTCAACAATTCTAACTATCTTGATTGGAGCAAAACAGTTCGTCTTTATCTGCGAAGCATTGATAAAGACAATCATCTGACTGATGATCCTCCAAAAGATGGTTCAAGACAGACATGGCTAAGGGAAGATGCTAGATTGTTCCTGCAAATACGGAATTCTATTGACAGTGAGGTAATTAGCTTAATTAATCACTGTGAATTTGTTAAGGAGTTAATGGAGTATTTAGAATTTTTGTATTCTGGTAAAGGGAATATTTCTCGCATATATGAGGTGTGTCAAGCCTTTTATCGTGCAGAGAAACAAGATAAGTCCATCATGACTTATTTTATGGATTTTAAGAAAACTTATGAGGAGCTTAATCTGTTATTACCGTTTAGTTTTGATGTGAAAGTTCAGCAAACTCAACGGGAACAGATGGCAATTATGAGTTTTTTGGCTGGTCTTTCACCTGAATTTGAAGCTGCTAAATCTCAGATTCTTTCCAATCCTGAGATCTCATCCTTGCAAGATGTGTTTAGTAGGGTGCTTCGCACAGAGAATACCCAGTCTGTTCAGTCCAGCAGTGCTCTTGTTGGTCTTGAAAAACAGCAATACAAAGGTGGTGGTAAAGGAATTGACACTCGGGGACAGAATGCAGAAGTGGTTGTGTGTTACTATTGTCATAAGCCGGGTCATATGAAGCGTGATTGTAAGAAATTGCAGTACAGGAACCAGAGAACTCAATCCGCACATATTGCTTCTACCAATGATGCTATTAACCATGAAAAGTCTGTTACGATCTCTGCAGATGAATTTGCTAAATTTTCTCAGTATCAAGAATCATTAAAGTCTTCATCTACTCCCGTAACTGCCATCGCTGAGTCAGGTAAACCAAACACATGCCTTGTGTCCTCATCCTCCAAATGGGTAATTGATTCTGGTGCCACAGATCATATGACAGGTAATTCTAGTTTATTTTCTACCTTTCAGCCACACACATCTGCACCTACAATTACCTTAGCTGATGGGTCAAAATCTCGTGTTCTTGGATCAGGCTCAGTTAACCCCACTCCATTAATCTCATTGTCATCTGTCTTAAGTTTGCCTGAGTTGTCTTTTAATCTAATTTCTGTGAGTAAACTTACTCGTGCCCTCAATTGTTCTGCCCAATTTTTTCCTGACTATTGCTTGTTTCAGGATCTTACGACGAAGCAGATTATTGGTAAAGGGCATGAATCTGGAGGTCTTTACATTCTTGACACACAGATACCAAAGTCCATAGCTTGTTCTGGAATTGTAACTCCATTTGAAGCACATTGTAGGTTGGGTCATCCTTCTCTCCCGTTGTTAAAGATACTTTGTCCACAATTTCAGAGTTTGTCTTTATTAGATTGTGAGTCTTGTCAGTTTGCTAAACATCATCGTGTTAATCTGAGTCCTAGAGTCAATAAACGGGCGGATGCTCCTTTTGCATTAGTTCATTCAGATGTCTGGGAACCTAGTCCAGTCATTTCTAAAACTGGATTCAAGTATTTTGTTACTTTTGTCGATGACCATTCTCGTATGACTTGGTTATATTTGATGAAAAATCGGTCAGAGTTGTTTTCTCATTTTTGTGCTTTTTGTGCTGAGGTTAAGACCCAATTTAAGCGTTCTGTACAAATATTGCGAAGTGACAATGCCAAAGAATATTTATTCGCACCTTTTCAATCTTATATGGTGCAAAATGGCATTATTCATCAAACCTCTTGTGTGGATACACCATCCTAAAATGGGGTCGCAGAACGAAAGAATAGACATTTGCTCGAAACTGCAAGAGCCTTATCATTTCAAATGCATGTTCCTAAACATTTTTGGGCTGATGCAGTGTCCACAGCTTGCTTTCTAATTAACCGTCTGCCTTCATCTGTTCTGAATGGTGGGACTCCTTATAACACTCTTTTTCCAAATAGACCCTTGTTTCCCATCGAACCTAAAATCTTTGGGTGTACATGTTTTGTTCGCGACTCTCGTCCCCAAGTCACTAAATTAGACCCCAAATCATTGAAATGTATTTTTCTTGGTTATTCCCGTGTCCAAAAAGGATATAGATGTTATTGTCCTAGTCTCGGTAGGTACATTGTGTCAGTTGATGTTACTTTTCTTGAAAATACACCTTTTACCCCATCCTCATCTCATTCATGTCAAGAGGAGGATGATGATTTGTTAATCTATACTGTCACATCCTCAAGTTCTTCCCCTGCTAAACCTCCAATTACTCAGGTATATTCTCGACGACAAAAGTCTCCTGATGCATGCCCTGAACCGGTTCCTTCGTTACTAGATCCTGTCTCAAATGATGATCTTCCTATTGCTCTTCGCAAAGGTAAGCGTCAATGCACTTATCCTGTGTCTTCGTGTGTATCTTATAATCATTTACCCACCTCTTCTTGTTCCTTTATTACATCTATTGATTCTATCTCCCTTCCTAAAACTGTTCATGAAGCCCTATCCCATCCCGGATGGCGCAATGCTATGATAGAGGAGATGAATGCTCTAGATGGTAATGATACTTGGAACTTAGTAAATTTACCTGCAGGGAAGAAGGCCATTGGGAGTAAGTGGATTTTTGCAGTTAAATTTAATCCTGATGGGTCGGTTGCTCGGTTAAAAGCTCGTCTTGTTGCCAAAGGCTATGTCCAAATCTATGGAGAGGATTATTCTGATAGTTTTTCCCCTGTTGCTAAGTTAACATCTGTCAGGTTATTCATTTCTATGGCAGCCACTCATAATTGGCCTTTGCATCAACTAGATATCAAGAATGCCTTTCTTCATGGAGACCTCCAAGAGGAAGTTTATATGGAGCAACCACCAAGGTTTGTTGCTCAGGGGGAGTGTGGGAAGGTTTGTCATCTTCGGAAGTCCTTGTATGGACTGAAACAAAGTCCTCGTGCTTGGTTTGGAAAATTTAGTCTAGCAGTTGAAAGGTTTGGGATGCAGAAAAGCAAATCTGATCATTCTGTTTTCTACAAACAGTCTGAAGCTGGTATTGTTTTGTTGGTAGTATATGTGGATGATATTGTTATCACTGGGAATGATGCTGCAGGTATTTCATCTCTTAAACTTTTCTTCATAGTCAATTTCAGACAAAGGATTTGGGGCTGTTAAAGTATTTTTTGGGTATTGAGGTAGCAAAGAGTAGGAAGGGGATATTCCTGTCCCAAAGAAAATATGTTCTTGACTTGCTATCTGAAACGGGAAAATTGGGGGCTAAACCAGCTAGTACCTCAATGATTCCTAACTTGCAGCTCACAAAAGAAGGTGAATTGTTAGAAGATCCTGGGAGGTATAGAAGATTGGTTGGAAAGTTGAATTATCTTACAGTGACTCGTCCAGATATCGCGTATTCAGTTAGTGTTGTTAGTCAATATATGACTAATCCTACTATTAATCATTGGGCAGCTGTAGAACAAATTTTGTGTTATTTAAAAGGAGCTCCTGGACGTGGTATTCTGTATAAAAATCATGGTCATACTAGGATTGAGTGTTTTTCAGATGCTGATTGGGCAGGATCCAAGGCAGATCGAAGATCTACGACTGGATTTTGTGTCTTTGTTGGAGGAAACCTGGTCTCATGGAAGAGTAAGAAGCAGAATGTTGTCTCACGATTGAGTGCAGAGTCAGAATATAGAGCTATGGCACAATCAGTATGTGAAATCATGTGGATAAATCAACTTCTAACTGAAGTAGGTCTCAAAACCTCAATGCCTGCAAAATTGTGGTGTGATAACCAAGCAGCTCTTCATATTGCATCCAATCCCGTATTTCATGAGCGAACAAAACACATCGAAATAGATTGTCATTTTGTTCGTGAGAAAATACAGCAGGGCTTGATCTCTACAGGATTTGTAAGGACTGGAGAACAATTGGGAGATCTCTTTACGAAGGCTCTACATGGGGTTCGAGTTGATTATCTTTGTAACAAGCTGGGCATGAGCAACATCTATGCTCCAGCTTGAGGGGGAGTGTTGAAGATATGTGATATGATATTATGGAAAGATTTGATATTGTAAATATTAGGAAAAATATGATTATAGTATCATGTATTAATTAGGTATCATATGATTATAGTATCATATATAAATTAGGTAGTAGATTGATTTAGATTAGCATGATTTTAGGATCCAAATTAGGTTACACTTGTGTATATATATATGTATATTGTGTAGTCCAAAGATATGTAGAAGAGTATTTTCTCTCCCTTTGTCTTAGTTTCAAGTCCCATTTGGTTGAGAAATAATATTAATCTTCTTCTCATGCAAAATGGGAGGGAAACAGATTATAAGACCTTATCCTTAAGGTTGAAGGGGAAATTAGCCTTCCATTCTTGAAATTGAAAAAAAAAGAAAGGTAAAACCCTTATATCTGTGTTTATTTCGTTTGTCAACAATTTTTTTTTTTTATCAATAAACAAAATATAAGGATTTCTAGGAAGAATTCAGTAAGCCTTCAACAGGAAATAGACAAGGTAAGGAGGAAGTTTAATTAGTATCGATCTAGCTTTGACACTTGAATGAGAAAGACCGAGAATTTTTGTCCATTTGAAGCTGAATGGGATTGGCTTTAAAGGTTCCGCTCACTGATAGAAATACCCAAGCCAAGGCCAAATTCCTAAAATTTTTGGATTAAGTCCCATTTTGGTTGGAGAAAATAGAATTTTGATCTTCTTCTCATGCAAATGGGGCAACCAAGATATAAGACCTTTTCCTAAACAAGTATAAGGCACTATAAGCATAATCCAATGAGGTATAAAACACTTAAATAACTTAAACATTAAATCCATATGGTACAACGACATACAGGACAAGCCAATCCATGTTTCATGCAGTCCTGCCCCATTGTATAAAAAGTGCTCATTTTGTAAGAGATTCAGAAGAAGCTGTAACTTATCTGCTTAAGCTTTAAAGAATGAATTTCATATCTTTATTCCAAAAAGACTTGAATCCTATCACCCATCCTGTCTTTGAAATCTAGTAAAACTTTGCCGCCTCCTTCTGCATCAGCATCATCCAAGAGCGCTTTGATGTTTATACCCCCCAAAGCTGTAGAAGTGGAAAGATTATTCTGAACTTCACCAAAGATATAAGTCATTAATTTCAATTATCTCCAACATATTAAAAACACATACCTGGAACTATATTGGTTATTCCTTCCAAGAATCCAGCCTGAGGAAATGAGCTAGTCAAAATATATTTCTAAAACAGATTCTGATTTCAAGACAAGTCATGCCAGAAAACTAACAGTAGCTTGAATGAATGACATTTAAAGATTAGGTGATTACTCTATTGACTACATGTACTTGTTATTCATCCATATACGATGAACAGTACAAAATGAAAAAGAAAATTCTGAACAAACTTGAAAGAGGGATTGCATAAATTGGGCAGGTCCAATCATCAAGATCAACAAGAAGGAATCCCATTCTTGGCTTTAGAAAAGATAGAAAGGGAAAAGAAATAGCTTGATTCACATCGACAAAAGATTAGAAGCAGAGAACAGAGAGCATAATTCTAAACACCATATGCATAAACCATAAACCATTTTAGTCCTCTTCAAGTGGCCAAAGATCAGAGCATTAATCTTGATTGTTTTATTGATTTGATTAGAAGTATGTTGAAGTCAAAATGCATGAACCAAAGCCTTATTGGAACTTGTGGATTTGGTGATCCATGTTTCATAAGAAAATATTCTTGTATGCCCAGCTTACCTGACCAAGGATCATGATTTTGAGCTCAGCTGTCTCTAGATTTAGTGATTTCACAAACGGAAATGAATTTGCAATTAACTCATTGAAGCTTTAAGATTGCAGATCTCATAAATGTATGTCCACACACACACACAAAAAAACACACGTACATGTATATACAAGTACATAAATACATACATATATAAACTTGATGGAAAAGATAAAAATAAAAGAAATCAAACAGCAATAAAAAAAGAGGGTGGCTGAAAAAGTAATGAGAAGATTAAAAGAGGAAGAGGAAAAAGGTCCAGCTAACAACATGGAAGCAAAACTAAGCCGTGCTAAAAGTAGTGCAAATGGTGCACAAGTTGTGGACATTTCTCTCCGTCTCTCTCATACACAACAGAAACGCAAGGCCTCACCAGCTGCAGAAGAACCTTCACAAACATTACAATATCCGTACATAGGCTCAAATTGAACCTACATATGTCTACAAATTGAACCTATGTACCTGTGGAAGAACCACGTCCAGAAATTGAATCTATGTACCTGTTATTGCAATGTCCATTGAGGTCCTTCCACAGGAGGTGACGCCATGAGTTTGTGTGGTGTGTGAGAGAGATAGAGAGAAACATCCACAACTTGTGCACCATTTCCATTACTTTTAGGGCTTAGTTTTGCACTACTTCTAATTTTCCTCTTCAATGTTCTCATTACATTTTGAGTCACAATCTTTGTTATTGCTGTTTGATTTCCCTGATCATTTATCTTTTCCATCAGGTTTATATATATGTGTGTGTGCATCGGTGTGTGTATCTGCGCACACACATATATATGTGGAGCACATAGGTATTTACCTACTTGCTGAAACATATTTAAGTAATGGCCATTAAGTAATTTCAAACATCTTCTCAAAGTGTTCTATTAGGGAATCTCTATTTTTTTGCATTTCAATTAGTAGTGAAGTCTTAGAATTCTTGAATAAGTGTTAATCTTAGTAAAAATAGCAAAAGGTCGTAGAGCCTATGTAAATAATGTACTCTTCAAATTGTGATGCACTCTAAGCTTAATAATGACACCTAAAGATATCAATGAGCAATTTCAAGGGTTTAATTCTTCTCTTCTTTGTCTTTCTAACTTCCTACATTTTTTTTCTAATTTTAGCCCGTAATTGTTGTTTAATTTCTACACCCTCGCTTCCAAAACCCTAAACTGTTGCCAAACAAGTTTATCAACTTCTTGCAATCTTTGAAGCTGGGTGCTGTAACACATACCAAATGACCTGATGAACAAATGTTTGTCTCGTCTCAATCCCGGCCAGTCAAATGGCCTGGAAACAGAATTCATGTTCTTGTTGCATGAATAAGCCCCTTAGTAGATGACTGGATTTAGCAGTCCACTAATGTTGTAAAGACAGAACTTTCTGCATTTCAAATTATCTATTTTTCACTTTCATTTTGCAAGAATCCTAGATTCATAATTTATTCTATCATGTTTATGAGTATCTAAAAGCAAGTTATGATAATTGGGTTACCATTCCTTAGATGACATCTAAATGGATTGTTTCAGTTGTTAATCTGCAGGTCTTGAGCATTCAGCATCTACATTCTTTCATCATTGCACTGCATGGCACGAGTTTTGAAAATCATTCTCAAGTTTCAACAATTGATTCTCATAAGTTCTAAGCTGTGATTCAAGCCATCGTGAGCTTCATGTTCCAATACCTAATATGAACTGTCTTAGCTAAGAGATTCTTGTAATTTAAATGTTTATTTTATATCAAAATCATTTGGCATGGAATCTTGTCCAAAGCTTGTAGTACCATGATAGGCAGTCTAATTTTCGGTAGATATTGACCAGTTTTTCAAGAAGTCCAGAACTTCATGAACAGAAGAATTTGTTAGCATGCCAGGGAGTAAGACATTGTAACTGTTGAGAATTGAAATCACTACACTGTGGAATGTCCTCAAGTTTGCCTTCCTTAACATACAAGGAAAAATCTCTGATTCTGATTGTTCTAAAGAAGAAAGGTACGCTTAGCCAAATATTGTTCCTTCTATGTCGCAGCGGTAAAACCAAAAAATATTTGTTGTTTTCTCACATTTTCGATAAAACCTTCTCATAAAAGTATTTTAATGATATTTTCAGTGCAGCGGGTCGACACTCTCCTTATCAAGAAACCAGGGAATTTTGGCTTAGCCCCTACCACCTTTATCTGATATTACCGCAGGAAGAGCGCATTCAATTCATCCACACAGCCCACAAATCGTTGTTATACCAACCACTCAGGTGTTACTGTATTTATCCTCGGATAATGCTTCACCAGGTACTTTAATATTCTTTGGAGGACTTGTCATAAAAGCCACAAGCATCACACATGTATATTGTGTAGTCCAAAGGAAGGAAGAAAAGTATTTTTTCTCCCCCTTTTTCTTAGTTTTCATGGTATCAGAGCCCTACCATCAAGGTTAGGGTCTCTGTCCGCTGCCGGAAAATTCAGTAGTCATCATTCGGTTCATCTGGTTCTGTATAGGACACATCTGTGTTCTATTCTTCACTCTTGTTTTAAAGAGTTCAGATCTGTCCTTTTTTGTTTTTATTCTGTTAATTCTGAACCCATGGCAGAAACGAAATCTGTCGTTACGTCTGATGTGGTTCCTGTGATGTCTAAGATCACGGACCACAAACTCAACAATTCTAACTATCTTGATTGGAGCAAAACGGTTCGTCTTTATCTGCGAAGCATTGATAAAGACAATCATCTGACTGATGATCCTCCAAAAGATGGTTCAAGACAGACATGGCTAAGGGAAGATGCTAGATTGTTCCTACAAATACGGAATTCTATTGACAGTGAGGTAATTAGCTTAATTAATCACTGTGAATTTGTTAAGGAGTTAATGGAGTATTTAGAATTTTTGTATTCTGGTAAAGGGAATATTTCTCGCATATGAGGTGTGTCAAGCCTTTTATCGTGCAGAGAAACAAGATAAGTCCATCATGACTTATTTTATGGATTTTAAGAAAACTTATGAGGAGCTTAATCTGTTGTTACCGTTTAGTTCTGATGTGAAAGTTCAGCAAACTCAACGGGAACAGATGGCAATTATGAGTTTTTTGGCTGGTCTTTCACCTGAATTTGAAGCTGCTAAATCTCAAATTCTTTCCGGTCCTGACATCTCATCCTTGCAAGATGTGTTTAGTAGGGTGCTTCGCACAGAGAATACCCAGTCTGTTCAGTCCAGCAGTGCTCTTGTTGGTCTTGGAAAGAAGCAATACAAAGGTGGTGGTAAAGGAATTGACACTCGGGGACAGAATGCAGAAGTGGTTGTGTGTTACTATTGTCAAAAGCCGGGCCATATGAAGCGTGATTGTAAGAAATTGCAGTACAGGAACCAGAGAACTCAATCCGCACATATTGCTTCTACCAATGATGCTATTAATCATGAAAAGTCTGTTACGATCTCTGCAGATAAATTTGCTAAATTTTCTCAGTATCAAGAATCATTAAAGTCTTTATCTACTCCCGTAACTGCCATCGCTGAGTCAGGTAAACCAAACACATGCCTTGTGTCCTCGTCCTCCAAATGGGTAATTGGTTCTGGTGCCACAGATCATATGACAGGTAATTCTAGTCTATTTTCTACCTTTCAGCCACACACATCCGCACCTATAGTTACCTTAGCTGATGGGTCAAAATCTCGTGTTCTTGGATCAGGCTCAGTTAACCCCACTCCATTAATCTCATTATCATCTGTCTTAAGTTTGCCTGAGTTGTCTTTTAATCTAATTTCTGTGAGTAAACTTACTCGTGCCCTCAATTGTTCTGCCAAATTCTTTCCTGACTATTGCTTGTTTCGAGATCTTACGACGAAACAGATTATTGGTAAAGGGCATGAATCTGGAGGTCTTTACATTCTTGACACACAGATACCAAAGTCTATAGCTTGTTCTGGAATTGTAACTCCATTTGAAGCACATTGTAGGCTGGGTCATCCTTCTCTCCCATTGTTAAAGATACTTTGTCCACAATTTCAGAGTTTGTCTTTATTAGATTGTGAGTCTTGTCAGTTTGCCAAACATCATCGTGTTAATCTGAGTCCTAGAGTCAATAAACAAGCGGATGCTCCTTTTGCATTAGTTCATTCAGATGTCTGGGAACCTAGTCCAGTCATTTCTAAAACTGGATTCAAGTATTTTGTTACTTTTGTTGATGACCATTCTCGTATGACTTGGTTATATTTAATGAAAAATCAGTCAGAGTTGTTTTCTCATTTTTGTGCTTTTTGTGTTGAGGTCAAGACTCAATTTAAGCGTTCTGTACAAATATTGCGAAGTGACAATGCCAAAGAATATTTATTCGCACCTTTTCAATCTTATATGGTGCAAAATGGCATTATTCATCAAATCTCTTGTGTGGATACACCATCCCAAAACGGGGTTGCAGAACGAAAGAATAGACATTTGCTCGAAACTGCAAGAGCCTTATCATTTCAAATGCATGTTCCTAAACATTTTTGGGCTGATGCAGTGTCCACAGCTTGCTTCCTAATTAATCGTCTGCCTTCATCTGTTCTGAATGGTGGGACTCCTTATCACTCTTTTTCCAAATAGACCTTTGTTTCCCATCGAACCTAAAATCTTTGGGTGTACATGTTTTGTCCGTGACTCTCGTCCCCAAGTCACTAAATTAGACCCCAAATCATTGAAATGTATTTTTCTGGGTTATTCCCGTGTCCAAAAAGGATATAGATGTTATTGTCCTAGTCTCGGCAGGTATATTGTGTCAGTTGATGTTACTTTTCTTGAAAATACACCTTTTACCCCATCCTCATCTCATTCATGTCAGGAGGAGGATGATGATTTGTTAATCTATACTGTCACATCCTCAAGTTCTTCCCCTGCTAAACCTCCAATTACTCAGGTATATTCTCGACGACAAAAGTCTCCTGATGCATGCCCTGAACCAGTTCCTTCGTTACTAGATCCTGTCTCAAGTGATGATCTTCCTATTGCTCTTCGCAAAGGTAAGCGTCAATGCACTTATCCTGTATCTTCGTGTGTATCTTATAATCATTTACCCACCTCTTCTTGTTCCTTTATTACATCTATTGATTCTATCTCCCTTCCTAAAACTGTTCATGAAGCCCTATCCCATCCCGGATGGCGCAATGCTATGATAGAGGAGATGAATGCTCTAGATGGTAATGATACTTGGAACTTAGTAAATTTACCTGCAGGGAAGAAGGCTATTGGGAGTAAGTGGGTTTTTGCAGTTAAATTCAATCCTGATGGGTCGGTTGCTCGGTTAAAAGCTCGCCTTGTTGCCAAAGGCTATGCCCAAATCTATGGAGAGGATTATTCTGACACTTTTTCCCCTGTTGCTAAGTTAACATCTGTCAGGTTATTCATTTCTATGGCAGCTACTCATAATTGGCCTTTGCATCAACTAGATATCAAGAATGCCTTTCTTCATGGAGACCTCCAAGAGGAAGTTTATATGGAGCAACCACCAGGGTTTGTTGCTCAGGGGGAGTCTGGGAAGGTTTGTCATCTTCGGAAGTCCTTGTATGGACTGAAACAAAGTCCTCGTGCTTGGTTTGGAAAATTTAGTCAAGCAGTTGAAAGGTTTGGGATGCAGAAAAGCAAATCTGATCATTCTGTTTTCTACAAACAGTCTGAAGCTGGTATTATTTTATTGGTAGTATATGTGGATGATATTGTTATCACTGGAAATGATGCTGCAGGTATTTCATCTCTTAAAACTTTTCTCCATAGTCAATTTCAGACAAAGGATTTGGGACTGTTAAAGTATTTTTTGGGTATTGAGGTAGCAAAGAGTAGGAAGGGGATATTCCTGTCCCAAAGAAAATATGTTCTTGACTTACTATCTGAAACGGGAAAATTGGGAGCTAAACCAGCTAGTACCCCAATGATTCCTAACTTGCAGCTCACAAAAGAAGGTGAATTGTTAGAAGATCCTGGGAGGTATAGAAGATTGGTTGGAAAGTTGAATTATCTTACAGTGACTCGTCCAGATATCGCGTATTCAGTTAGTGTTGTTAGTCAATATATGTCTAATCCTACTGTTAATCATTGGGCAGCTGTAGAACAAATTTTGTGTTATTTAAAAGGAGCTCCTGGACGTGGTATTCTGTATAAAAATCATGGTCATACTAGGATTGAGTGTTTTTCAGATGCTGATTGGGCAGGATCCAAGGCAGATCGAAGATCCACAACTGGATTTTGCGTCTTTGTTGGAGGAAACCTGGTCTCATGGAAGAGTAAGAAGCAGAATGTTGTCTCGCGATCGAGTGCAGAGTCAGAATATAGAGCTATGGCACAATCGATATGTGAAATCATGTGGATAAATCAACTTCTAACTGAAGTAGGTCTCAAAACCTCAATGCCTGCAAAATTGTGGTGTGATAACCAAGCAGCTCTTCATATTGCATCCAATCCCGTATTTCATGAGCGAACAAAACACATCGAAATAGATTGTCATTTTGTTCGTGAGAAAATACAGCAGGGCTTGATTTCTACAGGATTTGTAAGGACTGGAGAACAATTGGGAGATCTCTTTACGAAGGCTCTACATGGGGTTCGAGTTGATTACCTTTGTAACAAGCTGGGCATGAGCAACATCTATGCTCCAACTTGAGGGGGAGTGTTGAAGATATGTGTAAATATTAGGAAAGATATGATTATAGTATCATGTATTAATTAGGTATCATATGATTATAGTATCATGTATTAATTAGGTATCATATGATTAAAGTATCATATATTAATTAGGTAGTTACACTTGTGTATATATATATGTATATTGTGTAGTCCAAAGGAATGAAGAAAAGTATTTTCTCTCCCTTTTTCTTAGTTTTCAAGTCCCATTTGGTTTGAGAAAATAATATTAATCTCTTCTCATGCAAATTGGGGGAACAGGATATAAGACCTTATCCTTAGGTTGAAGGGGAAATTAGCCTTCCCATCTTGGAAATGAAAAAAGAAAGGTAAACCTTATATCCTGTGTTTATTCGTTTGTCAACAATTTTTTTTTTTAGTCAATAAACAAAATATAAGGATTTCTAGAAGAATTCAGTAAGCGCTTCAACAGGAAAGAGACAAAGGGAAGGAGGGAAGTTTAATTAGTCAATCGATCTAGCTTTGACACTTGAATGAGAAAGACCGAGAATTTTGTCCATTTGAAGCTGAATGGGATGGCTTGTAAAGGTTCCGCTCACTAGATAGGAATACCCAAGCCAAGGCAAATTCCTAAAATTTTTGGATTAAGTCCCATTTGGTTTGAGAAAATAGAATTGATCTCTTCTCATGCAAATGGGGGCAACAAGATATAAGACCTTTTCCTAAACCAAGATAAGCACTATAAGATAATCCAATGAGGTAATAAAACACTAAATAACTAACATAAATCCATATGGTACAACGACATACAGGACAAGCTCAATCCATGTTCATGCAGTCCATGTATAAAATAAAGTTGCTCATTTTGTAAAGATTCAGAAGAAGCTGTAACTTACTGCTTAAGCTTTTAAAGAATGAATTTCATATCTTTATTCCAAAAAGACTTGAATCCTATCACCCATCCTGTCTTTGAAATCTAGTAAAACTTTGCCGCCTCCTTCTGCATCAGCATCATCCAAGAGCGCTTTGATGTTTATACCCCCCAAAGCTGTAGAAGTGGAAAGATTATTCTGAACTTCACCAAAGATATAAGTCATTAATTTCAATTATCTCCAACATATTAAAAACACATACCTGGAACTATATTGGTTATTCCTTCCAAGAATCCAGCCTGAGGAAATGAGCTAGTCAAAATATATTTCTAAAACAGATTCTGATTTCAAGACAAGTCATGCCAGAAAACTAACAGTAGCTTGAATGAATGACATTTAAAGATTAGGTGATTACTCTATTGACTACATGTACTTGTTATTCATCCATATACGATGAACAGTACAAAATGAAAAAGAAAATTCTGAACAAACTTGAAAGAGGGATTGCATAAATTGGGCAGGTCCAATCATCAAGATCAACAAGAAGGAATCCCATTCTTGGCTTTAGAAAAGATAGAAAGGGAAAAGAAATAGCTTGATTCACATCGACAAAAGATTAGAAGCAGAGAACAGAGAGCATAATTCTAAACACCATATGCATAAACCATAAACCATTTTAGTCCTCTTCAAGTGGCCAAAGATCAGAGCATTAATCTTGATTGTTTTATTGATTTGATTAGAAGTATGTTGAAGTCAAAATGCATGAACCAAAGCCTTATTGGAACTTGTGGATTTGGTGATCCATGTTTCATAAGAAAATATTCTTGTATGCCCAGCTTACCTGACCAAGGATCATGATTTTGAGCTCAGCTGTCTCTAGATTTAGTGATTTCACAAACGGAAATGAATTTGCAATTAACTCATTGAAGCTTTAAGATTGCAGATCTCATAAATGTATGTCCACACACACACACAAAAAAACACACGTACATGTATATACAAGTACATAAATACATACATATATAAACTTGATGGAAAAGATAAAAATAAAAGAAATCAAACAGCAATAAAAAAAGAGGGTGGCTGAAAAAGTAATGAGAAGATTAAAAGAGGAAGAGGAAAAAGGTCCAGCTAACAACATGGAAGCAAAACTAAGCCGTGCTAAAAGTAGTGCAAATGGTGCACAAGTTGTGGACATTTCTCTCCGTCTCTCTCATACACAACAGAAACGCAAGGCCTCACCAGCTGCAGAAGAACCTTCACAAACATTACAATATCCGTACATAGGCTCAAATTGAACCTACATATGTCTACAAATTGAACCTATGTACCTGTGGAAGAACCACGTCCAGAAATTGAATCTATGTACCTGTTATTGCAATGTCCATTGAGGTCCTTCCACAGGAGGTGACGCCATGAGTTTGTGTGGTGTGTGAGAGAGATAGAGAGAAACATCCACAACTTGTGCACCATTTCCATTACTTTTAGGGCTTAGTTTTGCACTACTTCTAATTTTCCTCTTCAATGTTCTCATTACATTTTGAGTCACAATCTTTGTTATTGCTGTTTGATTTCCCTGATCATTTATCTTTTCCATCAGGTTTATATATATGTGTGTGTGCATCGGTGTGTGTATCTGCGCACACACATATATATGTGGAGCACATAGGTATTTACCTACTTGCTGAAACATATTTAAGTAATGGCCATTAAGTAATTTCAAACATCTTCTCAAAGTGTTCTATTAGGGAATCTCTATTTTTTTGCATTTCAATTAGTAGTGAAGTCTTAGAATTCTTGAATAAGTGTTAATCTTAGTAAAAATAGCAAAAGGTCGTAGAGCCTATGTAAATAATGTACTCTTCAAATTGTGATGCACTCTAAGCTTAATAATGACACCTAAAGATATCAATGAGCAATTTCAAGGGTTTAATTCTTCTCTTCTTTGTCTTTCTAACTTCCTACATTTTTTTTCTAATTTTAGCCCGTAATTGTTGTTTAATTTCTACACCCTCGCTTCCAAAACCCTAAACTGTTGCCAAACAAGTTTATCAACTTCTTGCAATCTTTGAAGCTGGGTGCTGTAACACATACCAAATGACCTGATGAACAAATGTTTGTCTCGTCTCAATCCCGGCCAGTCAAATGGCCTGGAAACAGAATTCATGTTCTTGTTGCATGAATAAGCCCCTTAGTAGATGACTGGATTTAGCAGTCCACTAATGTTGTAAAGACAGAACTTTCTGCATTTCAAATTATCTATTTTTCACTTTCATTTTGCAAGAATCCTAGATTCATAATTTATTCTATCATGTTTATGAGTATCTAAAAGCAAGTTATGATAATTGGGTTACCATTCCTTAGATGACATCTAAATGGATTGTTTCAGTTGTTAATCTGCAGGTCTTGAGCATTCAGCATCTACATTCTTTCATCATTGCACTGCATGGCACGAGTTTTGAAAATCATTCTCAAGTTTCAACAATTGATTCTCATAAGTTCTAAGCTGTGATTCAAGCCATCGTGAGCTTCATGTTCCAATACCTAATATGAACTGTCTTAGCTAAGAGATTCTTGTAATTTAAATGTTTATTTTATATCAAAATCATTTGGCATGGAATCTTGTCCAAAGCTTGTAGTACCATGATAGGCAGTCTAATTTTCGGTAGATATTGACCAGTTTTTCAAGAAGTCCAGAACTTCATGAACAGAAGAATTTGTTAGCATGCCAGGGAGTAAGACATTGTAACTGTTGAGAATTGAAATCACTACACTGTGGAATGTCCTCAAGTTTGCCTTCCTTAACATACAAGGAAAAATCTCTGATTCTGATTGTTCTAAAGAAGAAAGGTACGCTTAGCCAAATATTGTTCCTTCTATGTCGCAGCGGTAAAACCAAAAAATATTTGTTGTTTTCTCACATTTTCGATAAAACCTTCTCATAAAAGTATTTTAATGATATTTTCAGTGCAGCGGGTCGACACTCTCCTTATCAAGAAACCAGGGAATTTTGGCTTAGCCCCTACCACCTTTATCTGATATTACCGCAGGAAGAGCGCATTCAATTCATCCACACAGCCCACAAATCGTTGTTATACCAACCACTCAGGTGTTACTGTATTTATCCTCGGATAATGCTTCACCAGGTACTTTAATATTCTTTGGAGGACTTGTCATAAAAGCCACAAGCATCACACATACAAATATTTATAGGCATTGTCCAGACCTAGATTAATTGCCTAGCACAATATTTGTTTGACAAGTGACTAAAATATGCATGATGGGATCATAGAACTAGTCAGAATTAAGTTTAAGTGCTGAATATTCTATTAAAATTCTGAGGAATGTAGAAAAAGTTTGGTTTAGTGAAATCTGAGGGAAGCTTGATACTATCTTTAATGGCTTTTTTTTTTCTCCAGCTAGGAATTAATATATGAGAGAACATATAACTGAACCATGGCACACTGCCCATGGGCCTTGCTTGCGGTAAGGCAACAAAGTTCTGCCTAAGAGAAGTGGAAATTTGAAATATAGCAAGCTTGCCTCACTGCAAAACTAACAAAACTAACTATATTGCCAGTAAGCTCAATCTTGAAAAGTAGAACTATAGCAGAAATCAAGCTCCAGATTTATGTTTATTGTTAATGTTGATAATGATAGGTGTCTAGGAGCTAACGATGTGGGAACTTCCTCTTCTTGGCTGGTTCTATATTAAAATGCTTGGATAGAAGAATGAATCATGTGCGTAGTTAATCTCACACGGGTAATTTGTAGCTATATCTCATGAGATGCACTCCTGTAAGATGTAAGATCCACTCAATAATCATTCTTATGGACTATGAGAGCTTGGACTCAATCTCAGGCCAAGCATGATTGGAAACAAAGAACTGGAAGTTGGAATACTTCATTTTATTTAATCACAAGATCAAGTAAGATAACTAGAATCGATATTTTGTTTCCCACAGCAGCAAGAAAAGCTTAGCTTGTCAAAAATTAAACAAGAAGACAAAGGAAACAGGAAAATGAGAGAGGAAGAAACATAGGAGAAGAAAATGCAGCAATGCAGATACAGAGGCAGGACATGTGTTATGATAATTATGCATTAGCAAATACTTACTGTTACAAATACTCTTCGCATGTTCTAAATGACTTTGACAAGTGACCTAGAATTTGTTCAAAGACGGAATTTATACCATTCTGCAAATTGTCATACATTCAATTGCTTTCCTATGCACACCCAGAAGCATGTTTACGTGTAGGTGATTATCAACAAGCTACACAGTCCAATTAATTAAGATATTTGAGATAAGTATCGATATAGTACCATTTTAATTGCATTCCCTTCCTTCTTCATAATTTCTTTTAATTTCACCAACACAAAATAAGTTAAACAAAGATATGGTATAGTCATTAAATCATTAACAAGATAACTTACAGGAATTTGGATATCAAGCTTCTCAAACCCATCACGTCCAGTAATTTTAACTCTCAATTTTATTGACCAGATCCCTGAAAATGGACCACTAGAATTATCTGCAGCATATTTATTATACACTTCAGGAGTGACTACTTCAACCACAGGATCTTGTACACTTTGATTTTTCTGGTCTTTATCACCTTGAGAAATTTGTTGAGTACTGTATGTATCGCTGCTTGCCGAAGAATAACCTATATCACCAAAAATTGATAAGTGAATTGTGCTCAGGCTAACTGTTCCAAAAGTACGACAAGAAGAAAGTTATACATCAAGCTGCACATCTCAAAAACAAGATGCAAACCAGTGTTTGGACATTCTAGAGATTTCAAGAGGGCTCCACTTCTAAAACATATTGACTTCAAACTGGTATTGTTTCCAAACAACCTATAGGATAGAAAATTTAATTATATGCCAATCCACAGTCAAGACTATTTTTTCTCTTTTGCTGGGTCCGAAAACCTAAACATTTTATTACTTACTGCCAATTTAGCTTCAACAAACATGACAAGAACAAAAACCTAAAAAGAAGTTGATATTCTACTGGAAGAACAGCTTTTCTTTAGAAAACCTATCCAGGCCAAGTATACCTGAAAAAGTCAGAATTACGTCAAGAAATGACTCTCAATGAAAAGCATAATGATTCTGGCTTGAATTTCTCTAATCAAGTTTCACATCAATTTTCACCCACCGCTTTGTGAAGTAAGTTGAGAGATGTTGATTGCATAACGCTTCTCTTCTTCATAGTACTTGTTAAACCCTAGTATGTCCTTAATTTCTTCGAAGGACGGCATACTTCCAGGAGATGGCATCCGTCCTCCTTTAATAGCTGTGAGGGCATCCTGTAAATATTTCAGGGTAACTACACACCGTCATTTATGATCAATGAGTAAATGCAAAATTAAGAAATAACAGTAGGATTCTAGAGTAAAATTCAGCCAGATTGAGAAATTGGAACTTAATCACACAAGGATTAAATCAGCCAGGCCAGCCAATATATGCCAAAAAATTGCATTGCGTGACTGAAATCCAATTGACACCTTACTGTGTGCAGCAGCCAAACTAGATAAATCAAGTATGATGCATCTGAAATATTTTATAGTTAAATAAAGAAAATTCATGGATGCTTTATCACACCATCATTCAAAATGGACTAGTGTAGGCATTTTTCTATGCATCCAGAAAAGAAATTTTCAACAACCTCTAAAACTTGTATGACATTTTAAAGTTGTTGACCACTGATGCATTAAGAATGCAAGACACTATCAAACACATTTTCTACTAATCATATGCGTAAGTAGAGATATGATTGTAAACCTCTCTTGAGACAAGAATTTTTGTCCATAAGATAGACATGCCAAGGTACACAGTGATCACTTGGAAATTAGTTCAGAAAAGATATGTACACAAAATTACGAAGCACAGAAAAAAGTCTGAAATGTTGAGCTTATGTTGGAAATTCAACTCTCTATCTTTTATTTGTCATGACCAACATGGAGTATGTGTAAATGCCTTATTAATGTATATGCACCACTGACTTTGGAAACATCAGAAGTTATATACCAACTTTATCTAAACCCAATGCTGAACATTCTCAGCATTTTGAATGTATTTACCAACTTGCATCTGAAGTATTAACTTCAAAAAAAAGGTAAACAATAGTTTCTAAAGTGTTGCTCTTTCAATTATACCAAAATGTTCTCTTTTGTATGTTTTATTGGTAAACTAGAATTATCTAGATCAAGATTTGTGAACACATCAAGTTTTTGTAAACATCCCTTGTAGAATTAGAGGTGGCGGATTTGACCTGGGAGCAGAGGATCACTAATTTTAGATATCCAACTTAAAGATGTCCATCCTAAAGTATCCAACAGTATTGAAGAAACATAGCCTTCAAATGGTGTACATTTTCTCACTTGCTTCAAATTTTCTAATACCTTTCCCTTTTTGTTCCGTCCACATAGTTACATGAAAAGTTCCAAGGTGATTGTTCTCTTTCTAAAGAGATACAGATGTGAAACTACTCTCCATGTTGCTGGCATAGTGCCAAATCAAAGCACTCCATATATTGGCACTAGCAGAGCCATCTCAACCATGGAACGTAATATTCAAGTTCAGATAATAGATTTGAAGTCCTCTTGCCATCAAGGGAAAAGAGTATCCAGCTGACATTTTACTTAAACAAGAAAGACAAACAGCATGTCCCCAAAACTTTGAATTTAAGTGCCAAATGACAAAAGTGCGCATTCTTTATCAATTTCTTTATGTTATAGTTCTTTCACTTGACCAGCAGAACAATAAATTCTGAGTTCCCAGCGATTAGAAAGAGTCTTCAGCAGCAGTTAACATGCAGATCTCTCAGCAATATAAGCGTAACATCATAATCTTCCATTTTTATCTTCCATTTTTTGCCTCTTTGAATGCCTTTCTAAACCATATGTTTCCATCATGCTTGTACTTTCATTCTGATTATCCACTCTAAGCCTACCTTTAGAAGGCCACAGGAAACACAGAAAAGCAATTTTAGTTGTGTCAACTCCTGAACTAAAACTGTTGCTTCTTTTGCTTCCTTTCTTCTTGGTTTTTTGTGGTGATGATAAACTAAGAATGAAGAAATTAACTGAAATGCATTTACCATACAGTGGCGATGTTCTCAGAGCTCATACAACAGAACATACTAAGATCTGAGTTTACTCATAGCCGATGTGCTTCTTTATGTTTGTTATTTGTCAGACTGACAATCTTTGCATAATAAAAACCAAAGAGAAAAGCAAACAGGCAGGGAAAAGAAAAAGTTAATGGACGAAATATCACCATCATATCAGAATTCATGATTCAACAGTTGAACTTATATCTGAAGAAATTTTTTTACCAGAAAGATATTAATAGTTAAATTTGTTCTTTCAACTAAGCAAAAAGGAAACATCTGGATACCTTACCTGCATCGCACGAATAGATACTCCCACCAAGGAAAGTGGATATGCCACAAGCTTGTATCCAATTTCCTCGAGTTCCATAGGACTGAGAATTGGTGTTTTCCCTCCTCCTTCAAGCATATTGGCCTGGAGTTCAATAGGTTTGTCAATGTATATATTTAGTACAGGTGCTCTGGATTACGTTGCTCCCAAGTAACAGGCAACAATGTCATGTCTGTCAAATTTCTACTGAATTTTTAAATTAGAAAAGAGATGACAAACCAATGTTGTAGCTGATAAAGTATTGTTTAGGGTTTAGGATGGCAACTACAAAGATGGCAAATGGTGAATACTTGAAAGCAATCAGGTTGGAAAATTATCAAACTAATTAGAAAATAAGTTAAGGTTAATCAACCTCATGGTAGAGCACAATATAAGAAAGAAAAACTAGAGATAGCTGTTTGTTAATAATCTTAGGAATAAGGAAATGTGTAGTCGCTCATCAAGATTTGTTCCCCCATGCTCAAATATCATAGACAGAAAAACAGCAACCACCAAAATATATGCAATGCCAAACCCTTGGAAGAGTCACTCAAATAATAAATGATAAATGATGTACCATCTTGGGGACAAGTGGATAAACTTCACAAAGGGCCTTGATTTCTTCTTTTGATTCAAGTGCATCAATAAATAGAACATCAGCTCCAGCATCAGCCAGAGAACGTGATCTCCAAAGTGACTCTTCTAAGGACATTGCCTGTCGGGAATCAGTTCGTGCAACTATGACAATATCAGAGCCACTTTCTTTTCTAGCATCAACGGCAGCTTTTATCCTCATGACTGCTTCCTCTCTTGACACAACTTTCCTGCCACGGGTATGGCCACAAGCTTTTGGAGAGACCTTTCCAAGACAGTATTACCAATAGGAAAAGTTTAATACTAACCAGGTCACCAGGTCTTGCAACAAGAACAACCAACACAGGTAACTAAATATAAATTCAATTTTATTCTGAAAAAGGTATAAAAGTTTTGAAATCACCTAAAGCAGAAGACACAAAGATACTTAGTTGTTGTAATTCTCTTTGCATATGACAAAGGACGACCAGCATACACATACTCATACACGTGCTCTTTTTTTATCCCTTTTTAAATCCAAATACATACTTCACATTTTGGTTTCTTGACCAACCAAGTATCCTACCACCATATTTTAAGCTTCAGAGTATCATATTGCCATTCCATTAGAAAAATCAAGCATGTTTGCCCTCCAAATCCCATGAGAAGTGCTATCATTGAATTTAAGCTATTTGATTTTCTGCAAAAATAACTCTAATATGTATTCTTCAAATATTAATGATGAAAAACTTAGCTGTAAAATTCTTGTTTTCATGATTAGGATGCTCCAGACAGAATTTCATTTCCTATTTCTTAACTTGAGACTAAGATGTATCTTTCTAAATCTCAACTATGTTATGCATTTTGCGGTAAACGAATCGATGAACATTATTAGATAGGTATTTTGGCCTCAAGATATAGAATTTGAACAACTTGGTACATGCAAGTTTGCAAGATGTTGAATTCAACTTAGCTATGAACCTTTGAGGTGCATTATTAATATATGAGATAGCAAACTTGAATTCTCAGTTTTTTTTTTTTTTTTGTCTTTCTCAAAAAGAACAATTAAGGATGGAGGAACATGAAACCATCTACTTTCCCTCATGTCTAAACAATCACACATGAAAATAGTGAACACAAGGTGAGGTTTTGGGACATTAAACGAAGTGAATTTGTTCTCGCAACATAGTCAACCATCAAAATGCCCTTCATTGAATTATCCTACTTCATGAACTTTACTGATAACTGTAAACTCAGAAAAATGGAGAGAAAAAATACTTTTCTTCTATTTCACTATGGACTACACAATATACAAATATATATATACACAAGTGGATACTATAATCATATGATACTATAATCATACTATTACCTAATTAATATATGATACTATAATCATATGATACCTAATTAATATATGATACTATAATCAAATCTTTCCTAATATTTATATTATCAAATCTTTCCATAATATCAGATCACATATCTTCAACACTCCCCCTCAAGCTGGTGAATATAGATCTTCCATTCCCAGCTTGACAACACTTTCATGAAACATGTTGCTACACAGTCCCTTTGTCATTACATCTGCAAGTTGAAGTCCTGTCGGAACATATGGAGTACAAATCAGTCCACTTTCTAGCTTCTCTTTAATAAAGTGCCTGTCTATCTCTATGTGCTTCGTCCGATCATGTTGCACTGGGTTGTGAGCTATACTTATAGCAGATTTGTTATCACAATATAGCTTCATCGGTTTGCTCCATTGAATCCTCAAGTCTTCTAGGATAATTTTAACCCACAATAATTCACATACCCCTGCTGCCATAGCCCTGAACTCTGCTTCAGCACTTGACCTTGCTACCACACTTTGTTTCTTGCTTCTCCAGGATATTAAGTTTCCTCCAAGAAATGTACAATATCCTGAAGTTGATCGCCTGTCAACTGGAGACCCTGCAAAGTCTGCATCTGTGTAAACTGCCAGATCAATTTCAGGACCCTTTTTGAATAAAATTCCCTTCCCTGGATGTGCCTTTAAGTAATGAAGCACTCGATAAACTGCTTGTAGATGAACTGCTCTAGGATCATGCATAAACTGACTAATAACACTGACTGAGTAAGCTATATCTGGCCTAGTATGTGCGAGATAAATGAGTTTCCCAACAAGTCTTTGGTACATCTCTCTGTCCACAGCTGTATCTCCATGAGCCTCACTTAATTTGTGATTCTGCTCAATGGGAGTTCCAACTGGTTTGCTTGCTGTCATGCCTGTTTCCTTGAGCAGGTCCATAACATACTTCTGTTGAGAAATAAAAATTCCCTGCCTTGATCGAGCCACTTCAATTCCCAGAAAATACTTCAATTTTCCTAAATCCTTTATTTCAAATTCCTTGGCTAGGCACCACTTCAAAGTTTTCTTCTCTACTTCATCGTTTCCTGTCACTATGATGTCATCTACGTATACAATCAAAACAGTAACTCCCCCCAAGGCTGAATGCTTGATGAACAGGGTATGATCTCCTTGACTTTGCTTGTAACCATTAGCTATCATTACCTTGGCAAATCGTCCAAACCAAGCACGTGGGGATTGTTTCAGCCCATATAATGCCTTTTTTAACCGACAAACCTTGTTCTTGTCAACCCCACTGAATCCCGGTGGAATGCTCATATAAATCTCCTCTTCCAACTCTCCATGAAGAAAAGCATTCTTCACATCGTATTGCTGTAATTCCCAATCAAAATTAACAGCCAAGGATAGCAGAATTCTCACTGTATTCATCTTTGCTACTGGAGCAAATGTTTCCCGATAATCTACTCCATATGTCTGTGTGTATCCTTTCGCGACTAACCTTGCCTTGTAGCGTTCTAGGGACCCATCTGCTTTAAACTTTACTGCATACACCCATTTACAGCCCACTACTTTCTTGTTCTTTGGTAAATCAACTAATTCCCAGGTCCCATTCTTCTCTAATGCATCCATTTCTACTTCCATAGCAAGTCTCCATTCTTTCTTTGATAATGCTTCAGACAATGAGCTAGGAATAGAGACTGTATTTAAGGTGGAAAGGAAGCTTTGATGGCTCGGGGAAAACTTCTCAAAAGACACAAAGTGAGACAATGGATATAGGGGTCTTTTGGTGCATTCTCGGGGTTTTTTCCTTACAGCAATAGGTAGATGTAGGTCCTGGTCAGGGCTAAGAGGCTCAGGACAAGGTGATTTAGAGCTGGAAGAATGGTCGGTCGGTGGTGTAGAATTCAGATTTGATTCACTCATTGTTACCTCATTCCCGGAGCTTGGTTTAGAGGATTGTTCTTGCCTTGTAACCACGATGGGATCTCCTTTCCTTGTATACACTTGGTCAAACCGGAACCAGTCATAGATTTTACGGTCTTCCTTTTTTTCTTCTACCACATCAGATTGAAGAATTGACTCTTGGAATTCAGATTTGGATGACTCAGATGTGGTCAACTCTAAGGAGGGAAATTTTAACTCCTTATCTTCAAGTGTATCTAACTCCCCCTGAAGATAAGGAGTGATGAAATAGGGCTTATTTTCAACAAATGTAACATCTGCCGAGACATAGAGTTTTCTAGTAGGTGGATGATAACATTTGTAACCCTTTTGAGTAGATGAGTACCCCACGAAGACACACTTAAGAGCACAAGGATCTAACTTCCCACGGTTATGACTATGGACATGAACAAAGGAAGTACATCCAAAAACTCGAGGAGTGAGATTAAAGGAAGATCGAATATCGGGGTAAAATTTGGATAGGTTCTCTAGTGGACTTTGAAACCCCAAGACCTTGGAAGGAATTCTATTTATGACATAAGCTGATGTGAGTACAGCTTCTCCCCAATATGCTTTTGGCACACTTTGTTCAAACAGTAAGGCTCTAGTGCACTCAAGAAGATGTCGGTTTTTCCGTTCTGCCACTCCATTTTGTTGTGGAGTGGCAATACAGGATGATTCATGTATGATTCCTTCTTTTTGGAAAAACTGACTCAAGGTTTGATTGAAATAATCACGAGCATTATCTGAACGAAAGTGTTTTATCTTGGTGCCAAATTGATTTTGAATCATTGCATGAAAAACAGGGAAAATATAACTCAAATCAGACTTATTTTTGAGTAAATAGATCCAAGAGACTCTTGTGCAGTCATCGATAAATGTGACAAACCACTTAGACCCTGAGATGTTTGGAATAGTTGATGGCCCCCAAATATCACTATGGATTAAAAAGAAAGGAGATCCCAGGGTCCCTGACCATTAATAGAAGTCCCTTCTATCAAATCCATCAACCTTACCAGATGGAATTATTTACTCATTTGTTAGGATGACTACTAAATAGAGTAAAGTGATTCACATTGCTCAAGAAAAACCTTAAAATCTTCCCCTACCTATTTTTGCTTCATAAAAGATAATTATTTCAACTTATGTGTCCCAAATTGATATGGTTATTGCTAACTCATCCCCAAGCATATGTAATCTTTGTTTGACATTTGTCTCATCAGACCAAGTACTAGAAAAAATCTGAAACAAACAAGATGTACATGTCTAGGAACACAGATTTGATGAGAAAAGTGATGAAAATGAAATTCACAAAAGCTGAATTCAACCATGTTGAATTAAAAAGGAGAGTATCCAATAGTGCAAACCTGATCTTCAAGAATAATTCCAGCAAATCCTGCTCTTATATATCCCTTCACGGTTCTTTTGACATTCATGGCATTACCATATCCGTTATCACCATCCCCAATGATGGGTATTGATACAGCTTGTGTAATTTGCTCTCCTTGATCCACCATTTCCCCATAGGAAACTAGTCCTGTGTCTGGCAGTGCCAACCGAGCAGCCGATATTCCAAAACCTTTCAAAAGCATGAACTCAATTAGTACCTTTACTAACTAAGAGAGTAGAGTAAGCTGAAGTGGAATAGGATAACTATCATGATCTACTGAGCATAGAAAAGGCTTTAGATGAGACGACTTAGAACTCAATCTCAGTGAAAGTAAACAATATGCTTCCACTCTGCAAAGAAAAATGCCATAAATTGCTTCCAAAAGGTCAAAAGAGAGATATATATGCAATAGGAGTTCAAAAACTTCTAGGAAACAAGATGTATTACTTAGTTCCAAATATGGAGTTTCAGCAAGCACACTTGCTTCTTTCCTTCCATTTTTTCCACATTAAGCATTTTGGAGCAATTTCCAAGTTCTAGCTCCATCCTCCCTAAAGTGCATACAGCAGCTACAAAATTTTATCAAATCTGGTAAGGCCATACCTACTGAATATCAAGAACTGCAGGTAAAGGGAGGATCACAATTCTCATGGAACTTTGAAAGGAAGCCAAACAAGCTTAACACCTTTTCCTTGCTTTACAAGTGCATAACCAAATTGCATGCATTTGCCTCATTTTCATAGAAATTTTGTAGTTAGAACAGTTTTTCAGGCAGCATTTTACATGGAAAACAGAAAAGAACAAGCCTCTTATACTAGATCCTGGATTGTCCAATGGGCCTTCTATGTAGGGCCACAATTCTTCCGTCTATTAGACATCTACCAAAAACTTGAACTCTCACCATTCCTGAGTCTAATTATCAAATATCCTAACCAAGTATTGTTACTGCCCCTGTCAGTTTGCATCATTTCCATGATTTCCTTGATGCTAACTGCAGCATCTAGAGCACCAAGCTAAAATATTGTATGTCACAATGTCTCACTTCCACTTGCCTCCATGGTCTCCCCTGAAAACTGGAATTGCAAGTAACAATTTCAAGGACTCGAGAAAATTTCATTTCAAAAAAATTCTCCAACTACCAAATCTTAAATCCAAAGAAAATTGGTTCACCATTTCCCATTCTCCCTTTCTATTCAATTGGTACAACTTTCCAATGCCAAGTTTACTATCAACTTCACTACGTTGCTGGCAACCCATGGTTGGTTCTCCAAGGATAATATTACCATATTGCTCAAAGAAAATAAATGAAAAATACACACAAAACAATAACATTCAACTGACCACATAAATTAGAAGCAAATATAATTTTGGGAAAGAAGAGGAAAATATTGAAACCACAAAATCACTCTTATGGCTAGGGATTTAAAAATAACATAAATATAGCCCTTTTCTTACAAGCAGTTGTTGTGAGAAAATGAAGAAAGCTGAGATTGGAAAAAATGAACTTTTTGATTCTATTTTCCACGAGAATAATACAATATGACAAAAACACAAGTGGGACCAAAACCAAAGTATAAACCTCTGGATGTATTCAGGTAGATGAACTTACAGCCTTTTGTACATTCTAGAAGCCTCAACCTTAGTATTCCTTATAATCAGACCAAACTCCCATTGTTCCAATAGATAAGTGGACTTAGAAGTTGCTCTGATCACATTAACCAAAATCTCGGTACAATTACTTACTATTGAATGCAAAGCAACCTTAGCAATTATGGGGCATTGTGCATTAATCACATAACAAGGATCTCACCTGGTGCCTGCAAAGTTACATTGCCAACACCTATTAGACCTTTTCCAGCTAATAAACAGTTCTTTGTACAATTTCACAGAATATTCTAATTGGTTATTCAATCGCCACATGTGCAAGCATAGTTCTTGATTTACAAATTTTTCACAAATGTGAAGCTTATTGAGATGAAGAAAACCACCAAGAGGTAACTGTAACCTTCGGCAGTTGCACACTAGGCTATAGAAGTTGTACCTTGTCTAAAATTCGGAAGAAAGCACAAGAAATTAAGACAAACGGGCATTCACACGAATAAATTCAAACAAACAGGATAAAATGATTAAAACAAAGGGCTGAACAATCTATTAATAAGTCAACAAATTGAAAGAATTTGATCGTGTGATGGGGTGGGAACCACATACCAGTAGTGAAGCAGAAATCAAACCCAGCTTGCTCCACCAGCTTAGCACTCAAAGCATCAAAACAAGCCGGGCCCAGATGAATCCCCGGGGAGCCCAGAAGTTTTCTGAGCTTTTCGGCTTGAGAAAAAGAAGAAGAAGAAGAAGGGGAAGGAGTAGTATCAACATTGTCATCATAGCTAGCTGAGACAGACATGGAACTGTAGAAACCCTTGGAATTAATTCTTGCATTTTTATTGATTGAAGCTGAATTGATGATTCTCCTGTGATTGATTCCAGGGGACAAGAAAAGTAGCCGTTGGAGGTGTGAGGGTGGAGAGATGTTGCTCAAGTCCATTTTCATGCTTATGGCCGCCTGCATTTGCATTGTAGTGTTTGCTTGACTGATTGTGAAAACTGAGGGGGAAGAATCTAAATGTATTCATATAGGCGGGGCTATTTCACATTTTCGTCCTAAAAATTTTGGCAGAATTGTCATAAGGCTCCGTTATATTTGGCAAATTAAGTATTTCGTAGAGTGACAAAAATATCTCTACTCACTGATTGATTAAAATATAAAGAAAATAACGAAAAAAGTTATTAAAGCATACGAAAAAAAAGTGGAGAAATAAAAGAAACAACGAAAAGGAGTATTTTTATTCCCAGAGTTTCGGTCATTTATTTTTTTAATTAACTTTTTATGTACTGATAGTATAGTAATTTTTTTTTTGCACTAGTAAGCATGGATGTATGTCACATGTGCATAATTTGAATTTCAAATTCGAATTTATGTTATGTACCATGATTTAAACCTGTTAATGTAAGAAAAATTATATACTAACAGCACTGTATAAAAAACATACTCTTTATATTTTTAACTTAAAGCTTGTGACTTTGCCCGTTGGTTTGTAGTGTCATATGATTTGCCTATGTATTTTTCCTTCCTCTTTCATCTATAAACAAAAAATCAACAAAATTTCAATTAAGTTCCTTGAAACCCATTGTGCTTGCTAATTGTGACACAATAATTAGGGTGAAAGAAAATGTGTAAAGGAATGATCAAGAAAATTCTTATAGGCATGATATATGTAAACTTGAAATTCACCTTCATACTTTTTATCCAAGTTCAAGTGTTTCTTGTGTGGCAATATTATTAAATGAATCGATGATTTCGCAATTCTATTTTGTTAGTTTGAATCAGAGAATGAATGACTAGCGGGTAGTTTGAACTCAAGAAAGAAGAATGCCTTATTAACAATCTTCCATTATTCAGCACTTCTGATTAGGTAAGAGAAAAGTGAAATTTTCTTGACCTCAAAATATTAATAATAGAAAATTTTGCTGCTGACTTCAAAACAATAAAAATCGATTTTGGTAGTATAGACTAAAATAAAGATATTCAACAATTGCATTTAATTAGTTACTGATAACTCACCTC
Source organism: Coffea eugenioides (assembly GCF_003713205.1). Taxonomy (NCBI): domain Eukaryota; kingdom Viridiplantae; phylum Streptophyta; class Magnoliopsida; order Gentianales; family Rubiaceae; genus Coffea; species Coffea eugenioides. Next base: position 20,208,981 of record NC_040037.1, read on the forward strand.
ACAATAAGGTTCTTCTCATTTTTTGTGGGAAGAAATATTGTACTTGATGATTGTATAAAGATTATTTGAGGTTGAGTTGTAAGATGAACTTTAGTACAATATTCTTCTATGTAGGTCAAGAATATGGCGAGACTGAGAAAGTAGTGGCAAAGAATTTGGAATATTTTTAAAAGACAAGTCCCTACTATCATCATCTAATGGGGAGCAACTAATGAAAGTGGAGGTGAACCACATAACAAGTGATGAAAAAGTGGTGCAACCCAAATATCTACTACTGATCACAAGGGATGGATAGAATAAGAGTAAAATGCAGTTCTAGTATATACACTTTGACCCTTAAACGATTTTGGTGCTCAAGTTTTGGATGAAAGCGAATTTGATATCCAATGTTACAATATTTAAACAAATTGGTATCCTCGACGGATGTTTTCAGAATATAAACATGAAATCCTTTTTTTTTTTTACTATTTCAGTGTAAGGCACGTGACAACATACAATTTTTCAATAGTAATTTGAAAAAAAAAATCCATCAAGGGGTACTAGATGTGTTTAAGTATTATAACGTTAGGATACCAAATTCACTTTTGTCAAAAGTTCGAGTACCATAATCATTCAAGGGTCAAAATTTAGGTTCTAAAACTGCATTTTACTCCTGGAAATAATGTAATCAAATAAATGTGGTAAAAAAGAGATAGACTTTGTCAATGTTTCCAATGGTGTGTCAAATCATCTGAAGAAATATTTAAATTGAACATGAATCTTAATCAATTATACTATCGAACATCATAAACTGTGGGTATTCCCCATACATGTTGGTGGACAACATGATGAGGAAATATCTGCATTGATAACCCTAGTCAAAGCCTTGATATGATTAAATTTGAATGAAAATTCTAAGGATTGGTATAGTGGTTTGTACCAATGCATTGGTAAAGTGGTGTAAAAAGGTAAGGATGAGAAGGGGACGAGACACGTTAGCACAAGCAAAATTGAAGGTTGTTTTTGGTCTGGCAAAGGCAACCGAAATTGAAAGTGATAGTGGGTTCCACACGGAAAAGACAAGATAGTTTGTCAGTGGAGGGGAACCCTTGCGAAGGATCGGAAGAAAACTTATTTCGTCAGTTATTTCGCCAATCCAAGAAACAACGTGACGTGAAAATTGGCTAGCATCATACGAGGTATAAAGCATTATCGGGCAAAAGAATTAATGAGGGACATTAATCTGTACAATTACTTTTACCAACCAATGTAGGTGGAAATTAATGGTTAAGGTAATAAATCAAGATGGATGAATCCGTATGAAATAATTATAAAAAGAGCAAACGACTGAGCAAAAGTCTTGTGGATAGTGGAGAGACCGCATCCAGGAGGAAAAAGGCGCAAGTAGATAGAGGTGAAGGGATAGCTGGTACGTGGATAAGGTAATATGTTCTGTAATAAAGATTAATTAGTAGATATAGTTTTGAAATATTCTTTTTGTGATTGAGGAAAAAATTGAAATGTGGAATAAATTTGCTTATGCATTATTGTTTGTAGCTGGTTTAGATCGAAAGAAAGAACAGTTTGATTGTAGGCAGGAAAAAATCAAAATATGTAAAAGAATAAGCTTTCAGATTATACTTTGTAGTTTTTTTGAAGATAGAAATAAAAAGTTGTTTGAATATATATTGTACTTTTGTATATGAATGGGAACTCTTTTCATGAATCAAGAATCATAAAGTAGGATGTAATTAGTTTAGTATATGACATAAAATGGGTAAGAGCAATTTAAAATATTTGTTACCATTGTTTTCTAATTTATGAACAATAGAGTGGTAGAATTGCGAATATAGAAGGAATAACAAATATTGTTTTAGCTTCATTGTGTAGTTGTAGAAAGTAGAAAAAAAGAAACTGCTTCTTTGAGGCAAAATATTGTATAAGGTAAAGATTAGATGAATTGAATCGATTTGAGCACGATTATTTAATCAATGTTTGTATAGGTTGGATAAGAAAATGCTAAATGCAATTGAAATATTTAATAAAATTAGGCACAAATGTACTGATTTATGTGAAAAACCTTATGGAATATTGTAGTTGGATCGCTCGAACCGATTATGGACCGACTAATTTCGGGTTAAGTGAAATGTTGGGATCATTAATGAATTTCCGCTAGAATACAAATTTTGAAGATTAAATATAATTTTGTACCTATAGTAGTTGAAGAATTAGAATAAAATTGTAAGTAAAGTTTGTCGTTATATTAGTTGAACCGAAAATTATTGACCGATGTTGCTTGGTTCAATTGACAATTGAGTACCGCCCTGATTTATAGACAAAAATAATATGGCACTATAAAAAATGTTATCGTAACAGGAGAGGCAATTAGTGCATGTTAATTGAGTGAACAATAGACATAATGAAGAAAATGCAAAGTTAGATACATAACTGAAAGAAGTTAGAAAAAATAAATAAATTGACATAAGAGTAGATAATTTAAACATTTTGGAAGAAATTCCGGGCTAGATAATATAAAATTAGGTAGTCGTAGTACAATTACGTGGACTATAAAAAATAAATAATATATGTATATACAAAATTAGATTAATTTAATTACATAAATGACATAAGAGCAGCAAATTTCAACCTAGATAATACAAAATTAGATAGTCATAGTAAAATTTGGATAAATTAACTGTTGATAATTATATTGTGTTGATTGACAATCACGGAGAGAAAGGAAAAAATGAATAATAATTTTGATCGAAGAGGACGAGGATTGTGACTCATTTAGCTCAAGCGAAAAAAAGTCTATTTCCTCAGAAAAGATAGAAAAAGATTATCCCGTTGATGATATGGATGAAGAAGTGATGAATATAGTATATGACAGCGAGGAAAATGCATATGAGTTCTACAATTTGTATGGCAATCTCACTGGTTTTGGCATTAAGAAGGTATATGTTAAAATTAACCAAGATGAAACTACACGGTATAGAAAATTCACATGTTCTAGGGAAGGAAAAAGGCACGCGAGATATTACAATCTAATATAGAGGATTAGGCAGCCCAGGCCAAAGACAAGGACCGAATGTCTTGCATGTCTACGTATCAAACATGACAAAGCCTCTGAAATATATGTGGTGACGTATCTCATGAAAGAACACAATCACAAAATGGCTTCCAAGTCAAGCATTCCATATCTATGGTCTCATCGACACGTATTAGATGCTAATTATGCTCAAGTACGAATAATGAAAATGGCAGAGGTGAAAACAAGTCAAGTTATGAAACTTTTTGCAATGCAGTGTGATGGATATAGTAATATTAAATTTGTATTAAAAGACCTGTATAACCGTGTTGATGAAGAAAGGAGAGTGTTGATTGAGGTTAGGGATGCAAAAAATGCAATTGCATATTTCAATGGGAGGAAGGCCAGCGACAAATCATTCTTCTTGAATATGATGTGGACAAAGAATCAAGGTTGAAATCCCTTTTTTGGGTAGATTATGAGTCCCAATTGGATTATAAATGTTTTGGTGATGTTCTAATATTTGATTCAACTTACAATGTCAACGAGTACCATAAGCCGCTTGTTGTATTTTTGGAGTGAACAATCATTATAATACTATTGTATTCGGTACAACCTTGGTATCGGGTGAGAGTGTTGAAGAATATGAGTGGCTCATTCACACATTAACCAAAGTTATGAGAGAACGAAAGCCAAAGGTCGTGATAACAGATAGAGACAAAGCAATGAGGAAGGCAATAAATAATGTGTTCCCAAATGACTGACATAGATTATGCACTTGGCATTTGATGAAAAACGCAGACACTAAAGCCAAATCAAATGTATTCAAGTCAATGTTCGACAGGATGATGAAAAAGATGTACCCTATTTGTGACTTGGAGGAAGAATGGTTTGCCGTTGTGGGTAAATATGGACTCCGCGAAAACAAATAAGTGAAAAAGATTTTCGAAATGAGGTTGTTGTAGACCGAATCATTGCTTCGTAATAATTTTTTTGTTGGAATGAGAAGCACTCAAAGGTGCGAACAAATGAATGCTTTTCTTAAACAATATTTGAAGAAGAACACGCAATTTTATGAGTCAGATATAATCCATGAGTTGCCTCTTACTTACTTGAGGCACACGGGGGCCAAGGTAGTTCATGAAACAGAAGATATAACAGTGATTTTGGCAACTGAATTACAATCGTTGGAGAAGCATACATCCGAAGTGTATACTCGAAATGTTTTCTTTCGGTTAAAGAAGCACCGTAATAGACAAGGTCTATATGATTGTTATGAATTTAAGAAAACTTGGAATGGCTGCATATTTTTTCTCAACAAGTATGCCAATGACAGAACATGGACCGTAGAGTTCAATCGGAGGATCCAATCATTAAAGTATTCATGCAAGAAAATGGAATGGAAAGGGTTACCATGCGCACACATGTTCCGTGTAATGCTAATGAAAAATATGCAATCAATATCAAAATCCTACATTTTGAAAAGATGGACATGTAAGGTCAGGGAGGAGGCGAAAAATGAAATTCTTGAAAGGAGGCAAAAGATATATGCTGAATTGGTTCAAACTGCAAGATTTGAAACTTTGACGTCAATTTGCAGGGAAATGTATTTTTTTGCATCCCATATGGATGATGGAGTTGCCAGTGTACGAGATATTGTTACAAGAGAAACTAATAATTGGAGAAGAGCTTGGATGGAGCGTGGATTTGATTATGGCACTAATGGAACGTTAGTCATAGATCCAAATGAATCATGCTTAAACCAATATTGTATGAAGAACCCCGAGAGAACAAGAGTTAAAGGTAATCGAGTTCATACCAGTAAAAGCAAAACTGCTAAGTGTGGAAACTATGGGTTAGTTATCGTAAATAATAAGTTAGATTATACATTTGCAATAATTGAAAATCATAAAATGGATTATCATTGCATTAGTTATACTATCATTAATTTTAAGCCCCAATCACAGGTTGCGTGATGGCCACAACAAAAGGACATGTTCTCGTAACTTGCCTAGTTATAATGCATGAGGTATTTTTGGAAGCCAAGCGATTCATTGTAACAACCCAAGATCAAGAACTGTGGGTCACTCAAGATTCTAGTTTGATGCATCCTCATTTGGTGATTTTCAAGAAGTTCAATATCCATTCCTGAATCGCTCGGGAATGTTAAATAGAGTTGGTAGATATGGGAACACTAGTCAAAACACTGATCATAGCCAATCTCACACGATCCAGGGTCCCTGGAGTGAATGGAATGAAACAGGATCATACACAATTGCAGGCATTAATGAAACATGCTTAGTGGACCAAAATAGCTATTCAGCTTCTTTTTGGAAAAGTTAATCGTTGGACTGTATTGTGATAGGAAGCATTAGATCTTTCTTGGTGGGCCTAATGACTAGCCCACGTGATTTTATTGTCTACTCCCGCTTGTTTTATTTTTATTGTCTACTTTTTACATGTCACTCTATATTTACAATTTTGAATATCAAATTCAAAATTTTCGTGAAATGAAATTTGCACACGTGTTTGAAAAATCAAAAGACATCAATTCATTTTTGTAACCTAATAAAGGCCATCAAAAGCCTTTCAAGTGGCCATTTCGATGGCTGACATTGGAAATAGCATGCCTTCAACTTCATCTCAATTGCGCCATGGCTATGGAGTTGAATGGCCCCAACGATTGTGTTTGTGTGAAAGGGTTTGTGACATCAAGATTGTCAAGAAGTCAGAGAAAAATCTAGGAAAATATTACTGTGTGCGCCCAAAGGAATTGGTAAACTATTTATTCAACTTGGGTTGCTTGATTTGTAGTATGTGATTAACTCTAACCCATGCATATCATTAACTTGTTTTTTTTATTTTGTTAGCAAAATGTCCCAGATTTAGAGGGTGGTGCGATGTCTATGCAACAACCATTAGAAAACTCAAATAGGCAATCCATCTCAGGAAATGAAGGCGAGAATTCGACGACTAACCCCATGTCCCCTAAGAACACCTTTAGCCACCGAGATACAAAGATAAACATCGAGCGTGTGAGCATGGATGTTACTCGATAGTAGGCGGACATGGCGAATATAACGGATGCTATGTGATCTGCTATGTGGAAGATCAAAGCAGGAGTTGTTTTGTCATTGAAGATTGCATTCGTTCTTCTATTAAAGCTATAGAACTTTTCTATTTATTTATCTATTAAAGCAGTAGAACTATCCAATTTATTTTCCATTTGTTGTTCTATTTATTTAGCGTGTCAGTATGCCGATGGGTGGAAAGTTATTATGGGATAATTCCAATTTTATTTTGTTGCCTTCATCTCAATTTGCATCTTCCTAGTGTTGTGTTTTGGTGGGGGTTGAAGACAATGGTGCAACTTTACTTCTGAGTTTATCACGTTCTCTTGTCCGAGAATTATCCACGTGACATCATGTGGATGAAATTGTTTTCTGGCCACAAATTCTAGACAAAGGGGGACCACTAGTTTGAGGAGGCCACGGAAATAATAAATCGGTTTAGTGGATATTCTTCAAACACAATTGTAGACTTTTTATATCTCCCATTATGGGTTGAGCTCTTTTTAAAATGATAACTTAAATGGCTAAGTTTTTTAGTAGTAATGGTATTTGGCTGATTTTATAGTTACGGGTTGAGCTCTCTTTAAAATGTTAACTTAAATGGTTAAATTTTTTAGTAGTAATTGTATTTGGCTGATTTTATAGTTACAAAATCACCAAAAACAACTTCAAATGATGAAGAATAGTTTTCACCAGGAATATGTTGCACACCAAGGAGTAAGAAGGTTCGTAAAGCTTCTCAAATGGAAAGTTTTTGTTTAACTTTAAAATTTTTTTTGTTTAACTTCAAGCTTTTTTTTAATTCTTGAAGTTGTTGTTTAATGAACAATTTTTTAAAAAAATTTAATGAACATAATTTTTTAGTTAACAGATTTTTTTTAAATTCTTGAAGTTGTTTAAGGAACAGATTTCTTTAAATTGTCCAAGTTGTTGTTTAGTAAAAGGAATTTTGCTCTTGAAGTTGTTGTTTAATGAACAGGTAATTCTTTAAATTCTTGGAGTTTTTTATTTAATGAACATAATTTTTGTAAAACAGATTTTTATAAATGCTTGAAGTTGTTGTTTAATGAATACATTTTTTTTAATTCTTGAAGTTATTGTTTAATGAACATAATTTTTTAGTTAAACTTTCAAGGTTGTTGTTTAATAAACTAATTTCTTTAAATTGCCAAAGTTGTTGTTTAGTAATGTTGCCGAATGAGTGCTTATAAGTTGCGATGATTGCTTTCCAATAGAGAGATGCTTTTTAGTGTGTTTGGTTTCATGGCTTATATGTTTGGAGAAAGGCTATTGAAGGATGCTTCCTTCAATGGTCTCTGCAAATTTTTGATTATGAAGTCTAGTTTGGCTGCCATAGAAGAATAAATCGCATATCTTGGAACGTGTAGTAGTTAATTCCAATTAATAAGTATCCTTCAAAAAAAATTCCAATTAATAAGTCCAATTTTGACTTATCAAAGTAGCTCCTAAACAGGAATATATTGCTACCATGGAAGAATTTATAATTTTAGTTATAAGGATTTACTTTATGTTTTGAAGTTAAGAAATATTTTTTTCAAAATTTTGGGTTATGATATTTCATAAATATGCCTACTATTGACGACTCAAAATAATGAACCAATTCTTGGCATTAAGGCGTAAGATATATAAACACTTGGGAAGGTCTTCAGCTATTTCTGCCAGACTGAAATTACAAAAAAATTTCCAACAAAAAAGCTACAAAAGAATGGGAAGACCTTCAGCTTGTCTAACTGTCACAAAACAATGGGAAGGTCTTCAGCTACTTCTTGCAGGCTGAAATTACAAAAAATATTTTCAACAAAAAATCTACAAAGGAATGGGAAGACCTTTAGCTCCTTCTAACTGTAACGGTATTCAAGTTCCTATTGTTTACAAAAAAAAAAAAAAAATCAAACACGCTTGTTCATTGTTCATGGGTTTATGCCCCACGTATCAATTACCAACATGCCCATTACTTGTAGGCCACGTCCCATAAACTGGTTTCCATCATTGAAGAACAGTTTAACAACCACCTTCTTACACAACAGCAGTAGCAGATAATGAAACTGGTGAGTATGAATGCATTCCTTGGTCTAAGAATGTTAGTGCATACATTGCTCAAACCGAGATTGTAATACCTATAATCGCAAATTCATTTTCATGAACTTGAGCGTGTATATCCCCAATCACATCTATAAATGAATCAAGCATGAAAATTTTTTGTACAATCAATCAATGAATTGTATTAATTTTTTTACAAACTGCAATGATATCTATGCAAGCACTACTATTATCATGGGCTCCCAAGGAATATTACTCACAAGTTGGGCTACCGTGGGCATCAATGATGAAATCTGTGAAAATTCTGTAAACTTTCCTTCTGTCCATCCAACACACAAAAGCCATTTGAAGTCTGCCCCACTATGGCCAATTATTGTATTACCAAATGTTAGTACACAGAATGGGAAGTTTGCCAACAAACGATCTATTGAAATTACTCAAAATATTTACTAGTTTTTTCGCTATTGCCAACGGTAGGTTGTTCTCCAACTCATTTTTAGCTGGCAATAAGTCGAGGAGAAGCACAGTTCTAGACGTCAAATCATCTACGATTAATAGCCAATAGACCCTTTCCCAATGAAGGGGATGCATATCCTCTCACACTTGTCAATAGGCCCCCCAAATCGATCTCTCGTAAAAAATGTTCTATAGAGCACATCATTACACTTGTTGAAATCCAGTGCTACAACCTGCCCTTAAGCAATATTCCAATTCATAAGTACGAGCTCAGCCTATCATTTCATTTCCCATTTCAAAGTATATTCAAAGACTAATCGCTAAATCAACTGGCAGATGCCACATGGGATAGCTTATCTCGACTATGTCTTTCCTTGCTCTTCGTGTTAGCATTGACACGTAACAAGAAATCACCTGACACGAATCAATTGTGACTTAGGCCAACCATTTCCACACATAAATCTGATTTGAAATTACATAAATAAAAAAATCAGCACATTAAGTTCATAATTGGCTGACTTCACCTCGGAGTTTAACCATCCTCTAAGAAGCAATGTCTACATGGCATCTCTAGATGCCGTGTGAGACAAAATATGAACAATTATGGAGTTGCAATTCAAAGAGAGTAGCATTCTTACCATGTATTATTTCACTAAAAATCTTCAAATATGTATACATGAAAATTTGTACATCAATAGCAAGAATTTCTCACCTACGGGGCATCGAGTCGTCAACAATGTAATCAAATATCCTACTTATTCTTTCAGAATTTTCCTGTGATGACTCCGACATCTGTTTTATCTACCAATCACCAGTATGTTTTATATCTAAGGTCACATCATTGGAAACCAAGGTAAAAAAAATAAAATTGCAATGACCATGAATGGAATATGTATTATCACTTTTACCTGGTTATGTGTTTTCTTCCCATGCTTCGTCCTCTTCCCAACCATAGTTCAGATTTCAAAGAGACTTAGTCTTTGCCCCTTTAGTTCACTCCTACATCTCTTTCCTTTATATTTTTCTATCGTGACTACATTATTACAGCTTGACATAGCTGCAACTATTGCAACTGTTGTGTTGGCGCCAATGTCATCCCTCCTTTTATTAGACTTTGGCTCTCATTTTGCTGGCTTTACCTTTGGGATCCTCTGAGGCAATGATAAGATATCATCCACATCATAAATTTTCTTACATACTGTATCACAACCTTCCCCTAACTTTGGTGGTGTTATTGGGTTATGAGAATTAATTTCTAGATATCCACTCCTATTCTCAATCTTCTTGGCTGCCTTCTTTCCTTCCTCCCTTCTGTCATTGGATTCCCTAACTTTTTTTGGCGTTACTGGATTCCTCATACAAGTCCTTTTTGAGGCCATCGTCTTGTCAATCCCACTTTTCATTGCATCTGCTACATCTCTATCAATCGAACACCTTTTCCCTTTATTTATTGCAGCAACAATGCTCAGTTAGATCCTGTGATTCGCTTCTATCTTCGTCTCTAGCCTAAACATCCTCGCTTCCAATCCTCTTGCTGGCCTCCTAATTTCATCATAGCCATTTGCACATCTCGCAATGTATCATCTATTAATTGGTCTGCACTATCTTGTTCAGCTTTTTCTTCATCATATAACTTTCGGTCAACTGCTCTCTCATCCACTATGACATCAACCTACAATAATAAGCAAATTTTAGGAGACTTAATCAAAATAAGTATATGATCGTTGCATTTATTTTTTACGAAATCTTACCTTATTCTGAATTTTTGAATGAGCTATAAGTATAATTGAAATAAGTATAATTGCCATCAAATAATCCAACACCTTGGAGTTCTATTATTCTGAATTTCAAATTAGTTTTAGCCCAATACCAAATTCGTGGCATTGGCCTCATGCTCAATAGAATAGGCTTACATCTCCTCAAATTCACATGCTCCAAGTAGGATCACAAATCTTTACCAAGTTAGTTGCTAAAATGTAAATGCAACTCCAACTTTTAAACAACAAATTGAGCTCACCATCGAGAAAACCATGCAGCCCCCCACTTTTCGGAAATGGTTTCTCTACTCTGTTTGCTATGCCATTAGCCAATTCATCTAAAACGTACTTCAACCAGTTTATCATTTCCAGTAGGTCCACCTTTGCCACCGCAAGAATTAGAGTCCTACTGATGCCATAATGAATGGTGCCAGTAATCTACTTATCAAATATAGCACAAATTTCACTTAAACTCTTCCCCACTGCTATCCAGTTGTATGTTCCTCCCCAAATTTATCAAACCAACCTGGTTTCCAATAACATCTATATTCAGCTCCCTCTCAATTTTTTGGTCAACACCATGTGTATTTACCATCAGTTGCATTCCATGACTTTTAAGCCCTAGAATGTACTCCACATCTCGTGGAGTAATCTAGAGTTTACGTCCATGCACATTCAGTGTTTTTTTGCTTCCATCAAACCTCTCAATGAGTCACGACATGAGCTCCATGTTTATGTCAAATTCATTCAACTGCAAGATAGAACCGAATCCTATGCTTTCCACTGCCTTAACCTGGTCATCATTCAGTCCCTTCACTATCTCCCTCACCATATACATCGAAGAACTGGTGATGTATATTACCTAGTTAGAAATATAAGTAATTTCATAACTATGTCTTTTTTTCGATATTGCTAAACATATTTTTGTAATACTTGTTATTTTGCACTATTGTCTCACCCGTTTGCCTCCACTTCCCATTCCATAGGGGCCTCCTTATACCTCCCTGCTAGCCATAGACAAACCAAAGAAAAAAAATTATCCCAAGTCCATGTCCATTTCCAAGTCCAAAATCAAATGGACTCAACTTCCATACTAACAAGTCTCGGTACTTAACCAAAAAATGCACCCAATATAACATAGAATGCTGTTACATGCATTTACCACAACACAATCATAGTGAAATTTTTTATTTTCCCTTTTTCTTAGCCTATGTGAACATAATTAGGTTTCATGCATTTTCTACGGTTTCTCCCTTCAAATTTTTTCTCACATATCTATACGTTGGCCAAATCGATCCTTCACCTAGCCAATCTACTTCTATTCCAGAAAATGCCATTGTTGATCCGCTCGTTCCCGCACTTGATCTGCTCATTCTTCCGTTCAATCCATCTAACAATTGTTTCTACCCATCTACTGCCATTGCTCTCTTGGCTAATTTTTTGTCAGCTTTGCCTCTTGTGGGGGACGATTCATTACACTATTTTGGATGTCAATCTGGTAATTAAAATTTGTAGGCAGCCAATCTCACCTTGGGTCTCTTACTGCGGTAGGAGTGTAATTTCTCCAGAGATGGACTTGCCAGTTCTTCCCACTCAACTTTACTTTTCGTTTCATGAAAAGTAAATCAGGTTTAGTTTTTATTTCTTCCCATTCAATTTTGTCTCCAGAGATGGCAGCCCAACTTAACTTTCACATGATGTGTGTTGACTTATTAATTAGGTTGCCGGTAAATAAACTTTTCCTTCAATTTCCTTTTTACCACTTTATTATTACTTTATACTTACTTGTCCCCACAATTTCAGACTTGTGAGCCACTATAATTGCTGTGACCTTCAGCTCAATACTTGTGTCAGATTAGCCAGTCTAATACCAATTGAGTGGTACAAACCACTATACCATTTTGAAGAGGCTTCGTTGCAACATGTTGTTCAGTGTTTATTTTGTGTGATATAAAATCGATCCATAGCAAATCCATGGCAAAAAGGATAATGAAGTAGAGTAGCCGGATCCTGATTAGAGACAAATTTCAAATAGAGTTACATTGTTTCGGGCTACCTAAACTTGGGATCCGGGGAAAATCTATAATGGTTCTAATGGTGGTTGGGATTTTCTAGAGATTTTCTAACATATTTCTCTCATTTTATGCAGCCACTTTGCTTCCCTATAAATACTATATGCTAGGCATTTAGAAAGTAGGTTAGGCACTATGTAACTTCAAGAAACAACTTAGTATTCTTTTATTATCTTTAGTCGTCTTCTAGTTAGGGTTTGTTAGTATTTTCTATGTAACTAAGCTTTGATGAAATTTAAGAATTTAAGGAAAGGGATTGAGGCTCACTTATGATAAGAGTTTCTTATTCCTCAACTCTTTACTTCTTGTATTCGAATTTAAATGCTTAGTGCAATAAAAGAATATTATTTTCTTTCATTTTCTTTATGTTTTACTAAGTTTTATTCTTAGGGTTAGGATGAATTTTTTATGCTTGTTACTTGATAATTTCTTAGTTAATTAAGCCTATATTTTGTGCAAGCTATTTAATGTTTTCGATTTTTCAATTGCAATTAACTGGGCATTAATTGTAATTATCGAAAGGTATTGAATGATGTAGTGAAAGTAGAAGTCGATATTAGTTTGTAAAAGTATTAAACCTAGGGACTAGACTCACAAAAATAGAGGTACACTTTTGTAGTTTAAACCAAGTAATTTCACTAAACTTAATGAACTTATAGTTAGTTTATATTATGAGAGTAAGCATGAATTAGTTATAAGTATAGTAGATAATTATAATATAGTAGATACACTAGTGAAAGCGAGTAATACATACATAAGGAAATTATGCCACTATTTAACCAATGTAACAAAAAAAATTTAACCAATGTAACAAAGCTCAATTAATCGGCTAGTTACATTAGCAATGGTAGTTAGGATATCCAAAACCCTAGGAAGCTTTTATTGCCATTTCCATTATCTTTTGTTATGTTTGCAGTATAATTTAATTAAGTGTATTATCACTCGTCTAAATAATAGAAAAGTTCGATGAAAATTGATAGTTAATTAATCTTCCTTACGGATTCGACCTCGACTATCCCTATACTTATGTATAATCTGTGCAATAGCAGTTGGGATATAGGATTTATACTTGCACGAAAAAGTTATATCACATCTCTTAGAAAAATTAGAGGTATGGAAAATAAGTAAATGGTGGAGGAATCTTCATTAATATTTTAAATTCAATTGTTTCTTCTTTCATGTTGAGCACAATTGGAGTGGTTTTTTGTAACTGCACACACACCAAAAAGAAGAACATATTATAACATCAAATGCTTAATAATTTTGATTTTATCGATTACAATATGCGTTTGAGAAGTAATTATGGAAAAACTATTTTCTTTTGGCATGTGTTTTTATCGAATTTATGACTAGAAAATCCATTTTGTTATTTCAATTTTTTCTAGGCTCAATAACACCCAAAAGCACTATATCCAAAGAATATGAATGATTGATGAAAGTGAATTTTTGCTGTTGAAGAAGATTTATAATGAGGGCATTTATTTGTTACTATGTCATTTGTTTTCTCTTTTCAACTTTTTAGGTTGTTTAAGAAATATCTTTGTTCATCTTTTCATAATTTACACCGTGCTACCTTATTTTTCAGAAGAAGCTACATTTGCCTTTATAAACAAAAGTTTGCCATTCAAAATATGATAAAATTCATATGAAATAGCTGTTATTTTCCAAAACACAGGGGATCTAGTAATAGTTTGGCCAAAACATGAGGGATGTAAATTAAAAATATCTACTCCTTATTCATGTCAAAACAATAGATAGGAAGTGGAATCAACCAAAAAGTTTCAAAATTAACAATCAACACCAAATTTTTTTTTGTAAGAGGATAGATAGTGGTTCCTCACTTATTCCCCTTGATTACTCGAACTCGTCGATTACAAGTGAAGCAACTTGCCAATTAGGTTACAATTTTCGGTAAAAAGTATTGCAATTTAAAAAATGTGACTTGAGCTACCCTTTCACTTGGGCCCTAGATAGGTGGTTGTGGTTGTCTACTCAAATAGTGCACTTTTATCCAAAATAGGCATATCTTTATTATTTTTAGTATCATCTCCAAAAATAAGTTGACTTTTTTTTTCTCTGGTTCAAGAAGAGACTCCAAAGTTTATGAGATTGAAAAGAGAATGGAAAGCAATTGATAGTAGTTAAGCTAGATATTGAGGATGACTTCAACTATATCTCGAGATAGTCAAATCAAGGATCTCAAAGTTATTTGATTAATATTCCCCGTCGTTAATCTGGATATTGAGGATGATTTCAACTATATTCCGATAATAACATTTACTTTGTAACCCTTCTTCTTCTGTTACCTTTTCCTCAACTTCACACTCCAGCTTTAAAGCTCACAAAAGTTAGCCAATACTCAACCTTTTTATCCTATCTTTTTTTAATCAAAATTTCCATATCCATCCTCCATCTTTGATTGCCCACCAAAGCCATCAGTTTAATATCAAGGCTACTGGGGAAAACTTTGAAAAAAAAAAAAACTATGGTAATATTGGTGTGCAATTCTTGAGGATAACAGCTATTATAATAGAATTACACAAAGTTGATAATATGTATACGATAGTGCAACATTACAATAGGAGAAATTTTGTTAAAATAATTGGCGCCCTAATATGGTTCACACCCGATTTCGAACTTGATATTGATTGCTCATTACTGTTGAAAATCCCTATTTTAAAAGAATCACGAAATTAAATGTTAATTCAAACACTTTCAAAGTAAATTTCTTAAAACTAAGACTATTTTTAATCATGAATTTATAAAAAAAAATTAATATCGGCATCATAAATATAATCCTACAATAGGTGGACCATGTGATTTATCTCATTAACTAACATATAGACAGGAACATCTGCACGTTTACTGATCAGACCAAACCATCAGTTTCTGGCCTCATAAGGTCCAGAAAAAGACATATATATATACTTCTCGTTTGGCTGAAAATACAAGTGGAACATTTACAACGAAACAAACAGAGAAAAACCAGCGACGCATCAAACCAACAAATTGACACTTCCGTTTTGCGGCTCTGCTAATCTGCTGACTGTTTTGCTTTCTCATTCAGAGCCTTCCTTCCTTCCTTCAGGAACATCCTTTTTCCTTTTCCTTCCTTCTTTCCTTTCTGACTGAAGTAAATTGAACCATCTCTTTCTTCATACATGTGGATCGCAACAGCAGCAGCAGCAGCAGCGGCTTCCTCGTCAATTTCCCTCGGTAATCAACTGCTCTTTTTTTTTTTGTTTGTTCGTTCTAAACTACATATGGACCAGATGGTTTTATAATTTTTTTCCCTTCCCTTTATTTTCTCTGTTTTTGTTTGTTTGTGTTTTTCTTCACGTAATTGTTTATGTACGTTCCTCGTTTATGAAAATCTGGATTCTGATCAGCAAAAGTTCGTGTTTTTTGCCTTTTTTTGTGGGTATTAGAATTCCAAATAGACTATATTGCCGCGTTCCTTTTGTTTGTGAATCCTTTGAAGCTTACTGGGTGTTGGAATTGTTCTTTGCGTTTTTCGTGTTGGATTGTATAAACATTGAATACATTCGATGGAGTTGGTTAGTATAATGTCTTGTCTTGCTCATCTTATATTTGCATTTGCCTAAATGTGCTTGGAATTTTATCTTAAGGCAACAAAGTTGGTTTGGATCATAAAACTCCTCTGCAGTGATGCAACAGAAAAAATTACTGATTCTTAGCTAAATTATGACTTAATAGCTAATTGAATTTGCAAATCAACCCAAACACAAAATCTAATCATGAAGTTACAGAATTTTTTCGATCAGTCAACTTTGAAGTGGCAAGAGTAAAGAGGCATTAGTCCATGACTTCATATTAGCCCCTCAATTGGATAATTGCAGTTTGCTGATAATAAATGGTTGCAAAACAAAAATTGAAACTTAAGTGCAATTTATCCCATTGTTCGGTGGTGAAGATGAAATTAAGTACAACAATTTGAACTGCTTGGTTTAAGGAATTGAGGATTGGATCAAGAGAGTATGACTTTTGGCACTTTGAGAAGAGTGTAAGTGAAGGTTTAGAGAGGAATAAGCATTGGCTGAACATATAAAATAGTCGGTATTGTGGAATAAGCATTGGGCTTATTGCAGTCACTAATTTCAAATCACACATAGAAAAATGTTTCTAACTATAAAGGACAATTTGCTTCATATCCATGCTGGTTTTCTTTTAAGTAGAGTGACAACTTGTATGGGAAAAAAGAATGGTCAATTAGAAGAAACTCTGTTTTTTATACCATGATTGATTTTTCTTTTTCTTTTTTTTATTCATTTTACACATGGAAATCACCCATTTGTTGTTCTTTCAAATTTTATGCGTGTTTGTATTTTAGGTCCCTCCAGCTGCCACTATTGTCCTTCTGAAGGAATTTGTTGCTCAACATCATATGGAATAACCGGGAGTTGGACGAAATCAGTTGCTGGCATTCATAGAATTTCTGCGCATTCAGGATTAAGGTCTATAGCTTGATACTAACTTTCTTAACTCTTTATTTTATTCTTTTGATGGAGAATACCACCTGAGAATGGTGGTTATAGCCTTGGGGAGCGGGGCTGCAGGTTGACATTTTTACTTGATCTTTCCCTTGATTGTCCATAACTGATGCTTTCCTTGGATTACCTGTTTAATATTCTTATTTTTGCTGTCTCTGTGAACTTTATTATCAGTTTCAGGTGCGACAATTCTTTCTTTGGAGTTACACTTTGGCTGCCAAATGGACATGAGAATTGCAATTCAAGGGTTTCAGTTGCCGCTGATTACTCAGATTCTCTACCTGATTCCTCAAGTTATGGTGGTGATAATGGTTATCACCCACTTGAAGAACTAAGAGAATGTAGAAGAACTCGAGTTACTAAGCTCACAGATGCTGAAATTGCAAGGTCAACTGTTGAGGTTTGCTCTCTTCGTGCATCTAGTGTTCATGACTGTTACATGCTAACATAGAAAGGGAAAAAAAGCCAAAAAAAGTATTACTATGTTCAAGGTGCTTCTGATGTGTTGGAAGGAACGGAACTATTTGAATTACTCTTTGAAAAGTAACATTAGGTCTAACTTTAGTTCTTGTTTTAGGCTAACAACAGAGCCTTGTTGTTCTTCCCTAGTATGGTGCACTGTGAACCACATGAACAAGTCTCTTGGGCTGATTTTCCGTATGTTATCGATGAATATGGAGGTTTGGCTTCTCATTTTTGTATTATCTGCCAAACTGTTTTTCTTACACTAGATTTTAGATGTTTGAACTCTTATGAAGTTAAAATATGCAGATATATTTGTTGAGATCTATGACAAAGACAATATCTTGCAAGATCCTCAAGCAAGTAACCCTGTGGTGAGGATCTCTCACTTGCTGGATAGCTTTTCTCCTTTATGGATGATGCATGGTTGAGTAGCTGTGTAGGTTGATTTTTAAATTCAATATTCAAACAACTTTCACAGAGCCATTTCATCCTCTGGTAGGATAGTGGTCCTTTCTTTTCTTTCCAATGCTAGTTCTTTTATTTCTTTTTTTTAACCTACATTTTCCTCTGCTTGTGTCTTAGTATCAGAATGTATCTTCCTTCTTCATCCTTTCAAGTTTAAAGATCTGAAACGATGAAATTTATATCTTCTCAGGATGCATCCTTACTGTGTTGCTTATCCAAAATCCATTTTAAAAAAGGGACTTTCTATGAGAAGATAATGGCTTGATTAAGGATCCAGACTAAAACATAGTTGGAAAACTTGTTTAAGGAACATATCAGAAAGTTTTTTAAAGTTCACGCTGAAAAAATATGTAGAATATTTTTTTAACAATTGCTTTTCAGACCAAATCACCAAAAATGGACTTTATATTAGACTTGACTGCAGATCTTGTCTCCTTCCAGGATTAAGAAGTTTTTCTTCTCTTAGACTTTCTTGAAAGATTTTCTCTGGCGGCACCCAAAGCCATCTGTTGAAATTACAACCCATGATGTAGGCATTGTGTTAGCCTGATAGTACTGTAAAACACAAAACTTAAGTTCTGCATTTGTATCAATCGTTCTTTCATATGTTAGTGTCTATGGTGATTTACTATGTGGCATTTTCGTTTTCTTACTGTTCACATCCTATAATGATCAATATGCTATTGCTTGTTTGCAGAATGCTTTAATTGGAATGGACATCTCACAATATGAAAACAGAAGGGTAGATACCTCTGAGTACGGCTTTTTAGAAAATAATTATGGTGATGACATAACTTACCTTAATGATTACGCTGAGGTGAAATAAGCTTTAAGCCACTTATTTTGAGTTTCCTGTTTTTAGTTATAGCTTTTGCTGTAATAATTTATTTATATATTTTACCAGTTTGAAGATTCTGAGATGTTGGGTGTACGAGTGGATTGGGGAATGCCAGACAGTTCTAGTTGGGTTCATCCAATTTATTTTGCCAAGTGCTTGACGAAGGTGGGTACTGTTTCTTTTGCTAAATTAGATGCTGGCTAACTGCTTTTGGAGCTGCTTCTACTTGCAACAATAAGCAAACTTGGTTGAGTTTTAAATGTAATGAGAAGGATTTTAGTTTTTGGAGTGCTTTTACAGGTTCATTAGACCTACGTGAAAACAACTTTAGTTCACATAAAAATAACAGGTCAAGCACAAGGGGATCCTTGGGCACTATTTGTTCCTTCATGTAACAATACTTTTTGTTTAGTATCCTGAAAGTAAGTTTCATCACTGGGAGTATTCATCACAATTTTTTCTCTTAAAAGAATTGTTATTGGTTGGTATCATGGTTATACTAATTGTAGCAACAATTAAAAGTAGAGTTAGTGATTTCACAATTAGATGCATCAATGAATTTCTACTCGGTGCTTTTCAACGGTCGTAATCACGGCCTCATACCATGCTTGATAACTTAGTATGTGCACCATCTTTATTCTTGTTTTTTTTCGATTGTATGGAGTGCCTCTTGCCCATTACATTGGAATTAAACGACTAATTGCAGTTAAAGAAAGTAAAATTTAAGTGAAGCTGGTGGCTTCCTGAGATTTATGAGACCAGCTGGATATGTTGAGACTCATTTTAGCTGGATGATTGGCACAAGCGTTCCCTTCTTTCCATTTATGTTTTAGTCACCATCCTGATCAGATTATTATGAGGGCTCTCCTTTTTGTCTTTTTCGACCGGTTGTGAACCAGATTTGACTATCCACTTCTTCCCACCTAGATCCAGGCGAAGGTGATCCAACACATCATTGTCCACGATTTTATCCCCAATATTACCTGCAAAACCAATATTTACCGTGAAACCACATATCCAGCTGCCAAACTCATCTCTAATCAACCCATCTGTTGCTGCTTTGCATTGACTTTTGGCCAGCTAGAGTGGGGTTTATCCCATCCAATGCAGAATAATTCCTTCCAGCCCCTAGCCTGTAGAGTCCGTTTAAATTCTCCACTTTCTTTGCTTGTTCCAGAAGTTTAGGAAGTTGAAATTCCAACTTTGGCAAGTCTTCTTTGAAGACAGCTGCATTTCTGGATCTCCATGCATGATATGCTACTTATTGGAAAAGGATTTGCCAAGTCACATCCTCAAATTTGCCCAGATTCAGACCTTTGTTTCAGTCTATTCAGTCCACCAGATTTTTTTTTATAAAATCAGTCCAATGCTCAGGATGAATAAATTTTTCCCAAAGTCAGATATACACCTACAATCTTGTAGTCTTTTGATTTTATTAGACCTTTCTGTGTGACTTTTGAAAATGCTGGTGCCAGGTCATTGATTAGTTAGGTCACAACTGCTTTTTATGGTGTTATGACTTAGTTCAACCTCTTATGACACCTAGTTAGAGTTATTTCTAGTATAAGGCTGATCAAGTAAAGAGTAAAGATGGTTATCATAATATATAGAATTTAATATTTGACATGACATGTATTTGATACTAATGATAGAAACTTCTTGACAGATTTTTCTTTCAAAGGATTTCAAACTTCACTAGTTATGATAAATAAACTGCACTGTCACAAACCATTTGAGATGCATTACCAGACTTTATTTAGGGCTGAATTGTTTGAGCTTGGATGTAACCATTGAAGGAAAGATACAATACACAGTCTAACAGAAACATATTGCTGTTACAATCTTTTTTCCTCCTCCATGAATTATGAATTACTCTTGCCGATTTGGTGGATCTTGTAGGATTTCTTAAAATCAATTTTTGGTTTATACTCTCCTATAGGTTGTTTCAGCGGAACATGTCAAAATGATTGACCATCCTTCGAATGGTGTTTCTGTTTGGGGACACCTTAAGCCTGCTTATGTTGATGAAGAATTATATCTAAGAAGGCTTTTTGATGATGAAAATAATGATTGCAACACTTCAGGCTGGACAGGTATTCTGATTCTCTTACAAATTTATCAATGTTGATGTATCTTTCTTTTAGATATTACTTTCTATATCTTCCATCCCTATTTGTGCATACCTATGTTGAAGATCCCTCGGTTCTAACATGGGCTACTATTCTAAACACATGTAAGTTGTAAAGGTGGCTTGTAACTAGTAGCAACAGCATCACCATGTCTAACTAGGGCTTTCTCTTTCTCTTCATATTTTTCAAAACTTTCCACTTTTGAGCCATGTTAGTGGATTTCCAGCATTTTTAAGGGAAATTTCTAGCTAAAAATACCTTTTTTTTTGGTTGAAATAATTTTGCAATAAAGAGATGCAGATGCTACATGCTACCGTATTGTTCTCATTTATTTTATATTACTGAATTTAAGTGCCCCCACATTTTTTTCACTAGCACCTTTAAACTATTGTGTTTTCTCCACACTCTGCCTCAGTATTTTAGGTTGCCAGAGTGGGAAAGAGCTTGAAAATAGTATTATTACCTTCACCATTTCGTGAAATCCTACAACTAAGTGCTAATTGGACATTTAGCTTCTGTGTTAGCTTATATATCAAAAGCTAATCTCTAGTAACGCATTAAATTGCTAGTCCTCTAGATCTCTTCTAGTCCTTAGATCCAACAGATTCTACCACTAGGTCCACCAATAAAACATCAAGGGACTAATGTTCCATTTGGAATTCAGGAAGGCTAAACTGGTAAACCATGACCATGGTTAACTCTACTAGTATCATTGGTCCTAAGTTGAATCCTATGGTTACCGAAGTAAAATGTGTAAACCATGACCATGGGAAAGGGAACTTATCTGCCAAAGGCTTTCACCATGGGAAGATAGTCCTCTTTAGTGCACTTTCGGGGTATGTTATGGCTGATTTTGATGTTTGATTCTGTGACTGATACTGAAACTATCATTCTTTCAGAGTTTATCTTCTTGAATTGTATTCCATTGTGAAAATTCCTTTCTTCTTATGATTTACTCACCCCATCTGATTTTCCTATATAATTTGAACTCCTTCAATCTGCCTTAGACATATTTGTGTGGGCTATTACTTTTGCAATCATTGACAGAGAAGTCAGCAAAGTTCTCCAGCAAGAGGACTGATCGTCAACTTTTTGTGTAGCAAGAATTCTTTTGTTCTTTACCCTTTTCCCTAGAAAACTTTCTTTGGTTGGTATGGGTCCGTTTGGATTAGCTGTTTTTGGGGGTGTTTTTGAAAAATTTTGCTGTAGCAGAGTTTTTAGATTATATTTTGGGATATTTTCAGAAAATATTTTGGGATATTTAAGAGTAAAAGAGTTTCTAGAATATATTTTGAGATATTTTTTAAAATTTTAAAAAAATTTA
Source organism: Coffea eugenioides (assembly GCF_003713205.1). Taxonomy (NCBI): domain Eukaryota; kingdom Viridiplantae; phylum Streptophyta; class Magnoliopsida; order Gentianales; family Rubiaceae; genus Coffea; species Coffea eugenioides. The sequence continues at coordinate 20,231,137 of NC_040037.1, forward strand.
AACTAATTTTTAGATTACCTTTTAGAGTACTTTTTAAAAATTTTTATTGTATTTGAAAAACTAGTTTTTGAAAAACCGTCCCATCAATGCTATTAGCTTCATACCTTGGGAGCTCAGCTGGTTTACTCATTTTCCATGTGCAGATGGGGAAGGCTTCAGTTCTAGTGACTATGGAAGTCATAAGAGATCAACCATCTACAGATTGGATATCATGAAAATGGACCTATTCTCTGTATATGGTGAACAGGCATGTATATTGTAGCCTCCAGCTTGATATGTCTTGCAGGTTGTTGGTAAAGTTTTGGCATAAATTATCTCAGTTCCAGTGAACATATACTTTTGTTTTGGATAACAATATTTTTTCATTATTCTAGGAATTTTCGGTGTCTCGTTGAGATATATCTTACAATTTCCCTCCATTAACTATATCAGAATTTCAACTTCCTATAGCCTGAAATAGTGCTGCTGACAACAGGATATAGGATAAAATTGACATATTAAGTTACCCACTTGAGGTGATGGCTGCACGTCCTATAAGCTGCTTTTACTTGATTTATTGTATGCATGTGGAAATCGTTTTCAAGCTTATGTGGGTAGCTGCATCTGTCATAGATGTCAGTTATTCCTCCTGGTAATTGCTTACTAACCAAGTATTTGTTTTTTGTTGTGACAACATATTTATTTTCTTGGTCAGGTTACTAGGCATTGCATTTTGGTCGATTACTAGAAATTCTTGATCTGCATCCATAGTTTCAGAAGTACTGAATTTCGTGGAATGTAGGATAAAGATAGCTTCTTTGTTAACCAAAATGTCATCTTTGTCATTCAAGACATGATTTATTAATTGAAAAAGTTAGTGCTCCCCTAGTCACCAGAATAATTTTGGACCATACTTCAGTATCTTTTTCAGAGAGAGTCCATGATGTCAAGATATGTTGTGTCATGAGTTATGTTCAACTTCTTTTGACTACCTGAGGGCATAAAAATGACCATTTTTTCACTATATGCAGTTGGCTATCAGTTTAGAAGATTTTCAGGATGCTGAGCCTGATATTCTTGTACACTCAACAGCAGCACTTGTAGAGCGGTTTGATGAGCCAGGAGTGAGATGCAATTTTGCACTCAAAGCTCTTTGCAAAAAGAAGGGACTTCTTGTTGAGGTAGTTTTCTCTTCTTGCTATAAGATTTTGGTCCGAGAAATATGGCCATGTTTCTCTAAAACTTAATTAAGAGCTATTAGATTATAGTCATGTCCGACATTGTAGAATTGCTAGGAAAAAAAAGAAGGATAATACTGTTGTTGGTTGGATGGAGTAACGAAGGCAGTGCTCTGTGACAACTGCCTCTTACTTCAGCATGAAGTAGAACTTCTGACATTCAACAGAAACTTGCTGCTTGGTTGGACTATACATGACAGATTAGGTTTTGCACAGAAAACCTTGTTAAAATATGTATTTTGAAGGTGCAGATAAAAAATATTTAAATTGGTGATTTTTCAACATTTTGGTGAATATAGTTTAAGTGAACAAGGTATATCATATGAAAATAAGGAGTTACATTATCACCCGGGATTATGGTCCCTTTCTTGGACATGTACGAGCTACAGTTTTGATGTGGAAGTCGTTTCATGTGGCATTAATGAGAAGTGGGATCCACCGCCGATGCTAGATGTCAATATCCCATTGTACTGCACTCAATCTAGACTGCAGTTAACTTTTTTAACATTTCACCTAAGACTACTTTACTAGCCTGATTCCAGTTTCTCTGCTTTGTTTTCTGTGACAAATTCCCTGATACTGTAGTGTCTCGCGCACATACCTATTCATATTATGGATTTTTGGCTTTATCCAACATGTATTTCTTGGTGGTTTGTTGCCAATAACATGCATGGGTATTTATATAGCATATTGTTTTGATAACTGATAACAATGTTTGTCTGCTCCATTTATTTAGGGGGCAAATTTGATTGGAGTCGACAGTCTTGGAATGGATGTCAGGGTCTTCTCAGGATCAGAAGTGTTAACTCATCGTTTTCCATTCAAAGTTAGGGTAAGGAAGCTGCCATCTGAACTGTAAAGTTGAAGGTGCTGCTAACAGTGGAAAATATTCACATTTTGAAGTAACAATATAAAAGGTTCTCTATTGCTTCAATTTTCTAGTGCTAGTAGAATGATACAGGAAGAAATCTGACTTTTAATACAAATACTGTTGGGACTTCTAATTTAAGGTGCATACTAACACTAGCAAAGACCAGATAATACTTTTAGGGGTTTTCCCCAACACAAACAGATCACAGAAACTAAATAGTTGGAGATCATTTCACTGAACGATACCTTTCTGAGTTACCTAGTGGAGTCAATTGTCCATTGTTCGATCAAAATGTTCAAGAAAAGTAACCCCCTTGGCTTCAAGAGAAACACAGATTTAAACATCATCTGATTTTCTGGAGAGGATTCTGGGTAGTCGATTCTGTATACACTCTCAAGGCCCCGTGCTAACTTGCTTTAACTTTGTTCTCATTAATCCGAAGTATCATGAATAAACTTTTCGTTCTTTTGAGATCTATTTGGCACGCATTGTGCCTATGGCAGTAACTTCCACCATTAAGGTACAGCAAATCAAAGAAGTTAGTTTCACTGATCTGTACTGCAAATGGCACATGTAACTAGCTTCCTGTCCTTCTATACTAAACATGCTTCTAAATGAAGTCCTGTTTTTGCATAACTAACTGTAATCCTGGTCTCTCTGTATGTGCAGGCAACATCAGAGGCTGCTGCAGACAAGCAGATTCAGCAACTTCTTTTTCCGAGGTCACGTCGAAAAAAACATAGGACTCTTGAAAAACTTAGGGACACAGATTCATTTTGATTCTTAGGATGTCAGTTTTTTTTTTTTTGGTAATAAGCATCTATCAATAAACTTCAGGTGAAAGTAATAAAATTTTGCCAATTTTACTCAGTTAAATGGTCTATCAAATTTCCTCCTCCCGTACTCAGTTAAATGGTCTCCGTTTCTTTGTTGGTCCTCTGCATTGCATAAGCTTCTCTTACACTGGCCAACAATAAAATCAGGAAAAAAAAAAGGCCAAATGTAGCTAGTGGAAGAAAATTTCTGCTAAAATATTTAAGATCATTTCTAGACCTTGCTATGTAAATTATTTGATAAGCCTCCAAGAGTGATAGTGATGATGTGTAAGACTATCCCTTCTTGATATCAGTTTAGTTTCCTATAGGGATTCGATACACAGGTCGATTATTAGTTTTTTTTATTATTATTATTTTTTGGGGTGTGCTGGATATAGAAATATGTTAGCCTGAAGTGATCGATGGTTTACTTAGTGATGTAAAGTGAGAAGATGATTTTCCCATCGCTGAAACATTCTGCATGGGAAGATGTAAGGGCAGTTGCTTCTCCTTTGTCATTAATCTCTTGATTATTAAGTGTTAATATACAATGATGAAGATTGACCCCAAATTTAAAAAAAAAAAAAAATGAAACGTCCTCTATTGAAATTTAATTCAATTACTGGGAACTAAAAACACAATTAAATTTTAACAAAAAAGCTAAATTTGTAATGAAACAATTTTCATGATTGAAATAAACTCTGTCACATTTCTCAAGCGTCCAAAGCTGTACAAACTTGTAAAATAAATATGAATTACTGGTTTGGTAAAATGAAGAAATTTGTAAAGCGTCCCATCCTGGAGGGCTCAAGCCTTTTGTCTCCCAGTACCTATTCAAAAATTTAGCATTCAGTTTATCAGGTTTTACCCAGCAGCATGTAGCCACAAAAATTTTATATAATGCATAACAGAAACACAAGTATACTTTCAAATCAAACAGAAAAGGTTATCCACACAACTAAAGATGCATAGATAACAAGCATCATGACTTGTCCAATTCCACTTTGATAAGAGTATCTGATAACTAACAAGCCAAATGCATGAAATTTTAGATAAATGTGGCTAAGAAATATTCAGTATCCCAAAATTCAAGGGCCCTGTTGCAAGCGATGACATGAAACGTTTAAACGCTATTCTGAAATCAGATAAACAAAAGTGTCTGCATAAGATCAAGACTGACTTCAGCATTTTCCCATGTTAAAATAGCCAAAGCCAACAACATTGTTATTCAAGGCAGTAAATGGCTACTCAACATGCACAACACAAATGCATATCCAATTCGAAGATTATATCTTTGCATATAAGATATATTTGTATGTATACATATATGCCAGCAACATATTATTTGGCATTGGTTATGGCAAAAATCACATCTGCATTTTAATCTTTTATTATAACATCGCTAAGTTAGCCTGCTCTGGGATGTGTGCCATTCATTTCAAAGACCGTGCTCTCTTGCAGACAAGCTTTTCTATACAACCACAGTGAATGCAACCATGATCCTGATATTATTGTTTTTGCAAGAGACCAATTAGCCTTGATGTTGAAGCTCGCAGTCAATATAAGTAAATAAGTAACAACCAACATTTCCACAGTAGACATGAAACGAATGAACGACAACAACCTATACTAGCTATTCTAAATATAACCCAAATAGATGACCATTACTTCACATTTCTTGTCTACTTCTGAGACTAAGCAACCACTACTGCAATGTTCAACTTAGTCAAGAAAAAAGGGCTTCAATACGTCTTGACAAGCCTGCTAAGGTCAACATCACTTCTATCACCTAGTTGACACCGAGTCTATCCTTTCACAAGAAGCCAGATTATTGACCAGAAGGGCTAATATAGTGTCATGATAGGAAAGGAAAAGAACAATAGTATAGGCAGAAGATGAACGTGGTGTCACCCATACAGGCTGAAATAGTGCATGAGGTACAAGCTGACATGGATGATTACGCAACTCTCTCTACATTCACAAAAGTAGAGATATCGTGTCACTAATCAGTCATGCAGAACTAGAAGACTAGCATACCCATAAAAACTTGGAATCCCAAAAAGCTCCCATCCATGTCTCATTTCTTTTCCTCCTTTCTCTCTTGTTTTTCATAAATAACGGGAGCAGGCCTCTGGTTGAGTTGAATAGAGTCAAATTCTTCAAGCAGTTTAACACCAGAAAGCAAGGGATAAGGTTCTTTTATTCAGTTGACACATCTAGGTAAAAGAGGTCCAGCAGAAACAAATTTCATATATTAAAACTAGAAATGGTGAATTATAATCATTCATCTTTATCTTTACAATTGCTTAAGTCACCCAGAGAGTGAAGAGATAATGAGATAATAACAAGGTTTAGGAGAATCTGGAAGGAAAACTTTATTCTGCGATAACTAATAGTAGATTGGAGTTATTGACAGATATTTAATATATGAACCTTACTCTCATGATATTTATGATAGGCAGTTAAGCATATGATGCAAGTAGTGTAAATTGCAAGGCTTCGTGCAAATTTTTATTCATGAACAGTAACTAAGCACAGAGCATATATTCACTCAGTGAGACAGGTAAAGAATACCTAGGCGCAAACACTTCTCAGTCTAGTACTGGTGCATGCTCAATCAGATGGTTGTCTCACATTAGGATGTATAAGCTCGGAAGTTTACAGAAAAACAGAAAAAACAGTAAAGTATATATAATCAGATATCAGATATGAGACTCACTAAGATCAAATACACATGACCAAAAAATAATTATAATTTCACAAGGAAATGTCAGGTCATAAACAAGGGATCCTACCAACAAAGAAGCAATGTCTGAGCATAGAATTATATGATAGGTCAGAAACTACAACTAGTGAATTGCTCTCAAATGAACAAACAATTCTTCCTTGTCTAATCGCAAGGACGCATTGACAAATCAATCGATTCACAAGATCAAGTACTTTCCCTAAATCAAAGGAAGCTAGTATTATCATATATTATGCATTGTATACAACACATAATGTTATGCTACATAACTTAGGAACTTTGCTCCAAATGTATGCAAATTTTTTCAAAGGCAGAAATACTCAATTTTACAAACAGCAATAACTTCCTTAAAAACAACTTAGATTCATACTAACTATTTTAAGCAACCATCACCCCACTTAAGGTTCTTCAATATATCATACCAATAAGTTACACTATCCCATGTCCCCCTAATTATACCACAAATTAGACACATGCATTACATATTGTTTGAATCTTGGGCAAAAATGATGAGCTGCAGACACCCTGGATCACCTAAAAATGATCTAAAAATGCATCTGTATAAAGGTGATTAGAAGAAAATATCACTTGATCTTTAACCACCACATCTTCATCATCGTGTGGTACATTAGCTCAATCAGTTCAAGCAAGCTGCACCTGCTCCTAGCTGAGTGAAAATAGATGCAGCAATAAGAAGCACATGGATTTGTGAAATGCAAAGTCAAACAACTAAGGCCAAACTTGCAAACTTGTCTTAATTCGTCTGATGCTCACCCACCACATCAACAAGGGCAAATTTCTCAAAATATTGTCCAAAACAAAAAGTTGTAAAATGTTGTTGGGCAAGGCAAGGCGCCTTTTCTTAATTTATGCTCACGGGCCAAATTTTACCCTTAAATTAAAAAAAAAGTTTTGGCAAAATGGTCCCTCCAAATTTGTGAATTGAGACAGCCATGTTCTCAAAACACGGCAGGCACCTTTCTACTGAAAAAGAAAAAATTACCGCTTTAAAGGATCAGTATAGTAGAAACAAATTATCTATCATCTAGCAATATTCAGATAACGCAAAAGCTAGCTACACATGGCAGGTTAATTTGATATACACCATAGCCTAATACTCTATGCATAACATCACTTATTTTGAACAGATAGTTTGGGTCCTTCAGGGTTTTCAAAGTTGCCTAATATGAGGTCAGTAGCTTTAATTAATAAACTAACAAATATTTCAAAGATCTGCAACAATCAATGAAGAAGGGCCATAATTGTTCATCTGGAGATGGTGGGATGAAGGAAAAACAGAATCTAAGCATTCCTTTTGTAATAGAATCTAAGCATAAACTTCAAAAAATCTATAGCATTGACTTCAACTTCAACTGAAGAAAGAAATTGTCTCAGCTATGTCGGCAGAAAGCTCGAGATGGGTCAAATTGGATACCAGTTTCAAAAGTTCAACAGTTCCAAAAGCTCAACAACTCCAATTCCAGGTACCCAAAAATTTATCAATTTCAAGAAAATGATCAAGTACCACTTCAGGAACTGATGAGGAGCACTTGGCGGAATAAAATTTTCCAGGAAATCTTAATCACTAGTCCATATCTTATAAGTGAGACTGGGGGCTCCTCCCAAAATCTGAATTTCTTCATATTTTCCACTATTTGTTTTATACATTCCCATTTAAGTTTGTTAGACTACAAAACCCTTATTCTTTGGAAATTATTATTTTGGTATAAAAATTCAGTGTTAAAATGGAAATAAGATGGTGCGGAATGAAATTTGCTACTTGGTTTGTTTATACAGACCCTCGGTGAAAATCTGGAACGGCTAGATTACAAAGTTGAATTTTTTTTTTAAACTTACCATACTACCGGGCTTGGGGACAACACGTGAAAAAAATTGCTCACGGGATGCTGAAGCAAAAAACTTTAGTCAGATTCCGCTAGCCTTTTTTTTTCTGTCGACTTATATAGCTAGGCTAGGCCAGCCTTTTTTTTTTTTTTTTTTACTTTTTGTCAGCCTGGCAGCACTGACACAACTGGCTACCGGGCTGACAGTCAATTTTTTAAAAATAAATTTTTTTGAGCCGGCAACTAGTTCTGTTTTTAAAAAATATATATATATATTTTGCTTTTGCTACCGGGCTGTATTTAATACCACACCATTGTCAAAGCCGTAAATGTCCGATTTTTTTTTTGGCAATATTCTGAGTAATTAACCAATGACTTGCAGCTTCCTTTTTTTTTCTAAATTTATCTTCATTTTTTTTGGTTATGTGAAAAGATTAACAAACTCGTGAATTTTAACACTGAATTTTTATACCAAAATAATAATTTCCAAAGAATAAAGATTTTATAGTCTAACAAACTAAAATGAGAATGTATAAAACAAATAGTGAAAAATATGAAGAAATTCAGATTTTGGGAGGAGCCCCCAGTCTCACTTATAAGATACGGGCTAGTGATGAAGATTTCCTGGAAAATTTTATTCTGACTACAAAACCCTTATTCTTTGGAAATTATTATTTTTCTATAAAAATTCAGTGTTAAAATGCATGAGTTTGTTAATCTTTTCACATAACCAAAAAAAATGAAGACAAATATAGGAAAAAAAAGGAAGCAGAAAGTCATTGGCCAATTACTCAGAATATTGTTAAAAAAAAAATCGGACATTTACAGTTTTGACAATGGTGTGATATTAAATACAACCCAACAGCAAAAGCAAAAATTTTTTTTTTAAAAAAACAGCACTAGCTGCCAGCTCAAAAATTTTTTTTTTTTAAATTGACTGGCTGCCGAGCTGACACAACCCGGCAGCCAGTTGTGTCAGTGCTGCCGGGCTGACAAAAAGTCAAAAAAAAAAAAACCTAACCTAGCCTAACTACATAAGTCGACAGAAAAAAAAGGCTAGCATCTGACTAAAGTTTTTTGCTTCAGCATCCCGTGAGCAATTTTTTTCACGTGTTGTCCCCTACCGGTCTGTCTCAGCCCGGTAGTATGGTAAATTTTAAAAAAAAATTACAATTTTGTAATCTAGCCGTTCATTTGAACGGCTAAATTTTCACCAAGGATCTATATAAACAAACCAAGCAGCAAACTTCACTCAGCACCATCTTATTTCCTGATATCTGAACTTTCTCCCATCTCTATCTCCCATTTCAACAGATTCACTTCACTGCCCAACAGAATTGGCCAAAGTTCCGCCAGATTCACGAGTGCCTGATTCTGTCGAAACTCCGCCAGATTAACCCTATTTCTTATGCTCAATTTGTAACAAGTCCAAAGCATCAAAAGTAGCGTCCGCCTGCCTAATCATGAATTCATGATCTTCAATGTCCAATGACCCGAGAAGAGTAAAAAGGTCACTTTGAAGTTGCACCGCACCCTTAACAAATGCTTCTGATACTTTTTCATGATATTGTTTTTTAGTGTCCAAAAATTGAGCCCCTTTACTGAGAGTTACTCACGGATGTTGAAGAAAACGTTGCGGTAAATTGAATCTAAACTCACACGTCTAATCAAGTTAGGAGATGGCTTTTTTTTTAACTTTTTGCAGCTGCTGCCGGGCTGTATCACAATTGGCTGCCCGGCTGACAGTGCTGTTTTTCAAAAAAAAAAAATTTTTGCTTTTGCTGCCGGGCTGACAGAGCCCGACAGCAATAGTTTAATACCACACCATTGTCAGAGCCGTAAATGTCCAATTTTTTTTTTTTTTGGCAATATTCTGAGTAATTAGCCCAAGTCATTTCCCTTTCGTTATGGTTGGGTTTTACAGATAATTAGATAGAATTTCATCTTATATTTGTTAAATTGACCGCTGCAACGGCAGGCTCAATTCACAAATTTGGTCCCTGCTGTGTATTTGCAAATACTACCCGCTGTGTTCTCAAAGTACGGTAGACTTGCTTTTTAAAAAAAAAAAAATTAAGGATAATATTTGGTGGGCATAAATTAAGAAAAGGCCCTTCACCTAGCAACATTTTCCCAACTTTTTTTTTATTTAACAATATTTTGAGAAATCCTTCAGTAATAATGGGTTATCTATCAGCTAATCTTTTGTTCATATTTGAACCATAGCATTTTACCGTATCTCAAACTATTAATTTGTTTCCATATATTGAAAAAACGTAATACATTAGTGCAAATAATGAATGAATTAGCACCTATTCAAAACTAAATACATGTTGCTCGCAATTTACGGGTCACATAAAAATGCAGGAATTGGATAGGAACAATTGTCAGCTTGGTCAATAACTAAATTTCACCACTTTTTTGGTGTTTGAACCATAGCATTTTACCATATCTCGAAGTATTAATTTGTTTCCATCCATTGAAAAAAACGTAGTACATTACCATAAACAATGAATCAGTTAGCACCTATTCAAAACTAAATACGTGTTGCTTGCAATTTATGGGTCACATAAAAATGCAGGAATTAGATAGGAGCAATTGTCAGCTTGGTTAATAACCGAATTTCACCACTGACAAAACTTTCAAAAATGTGTGGCCAGGATTTCGTGAAATATATCTAGACCCACGAAATCTGGACCACGCATTTTGAAAATTTGTGTTGATGCCCAATTATTAACCACCCAAAATACAATAGGACTGCAACTGACAACTGTCCTTGCAACAATTGCCACCAAAAGAGGACTAACTACTCCTCAAGACATTGCCACCAATTGCCACAACCTACTCCTCAAACATTGATCATAATAGCGATGTGTTACAAATGTCAAGTACATGTAGCAAATGGGCAGGATGTATTCAGGAGTTTCCAAATATTATGTCATGCCAAAGTGGATAAGCCAATATTGCTCATGCCTATTCACTGTTATTTATTAACTAATACAGGCAAAATACATGACATTTACTGGGACAATTGAGTCATGCACTTGTTTCACTTTGAATTTCTTTCTTTCTATCTTTCATTTTACTTCCCCTTCTCCAGAGGTAGCAACAGTGCCAACTCTGTAATCTTCTACCTAGTTTTGGCATGGTTTTGCTAAGTGTCAAAACAAAACAGCTTGTTAGTTGTCTCCCTCCTTCCAAGTGCTCTCTGTCAAAGGACCATGTTGACCATGCATCCAATATAAAGGAACCCACTCAACAATTAAAGGCAGTCTACTATTCAATAATATCTCTCTCTTTCCATTAAAAATTTATACAACTTGAGAAACAAGTTCTAATATACAGATTCATATTTCTTCTGGATTTTATTCAAATTTTCACTACCACTTGGTTTTCCACTAAAAATAGAATTGAATAGAATAATATTGCATTCACAACAACATAGTAAACATTCATACCTCAAAGCCCATCAACTTGTTAACCCCAACACAAGGCCAAAAAAATATTGATACTTAAAGAACAAATATCAAGAGAACATATAACCAACAATTAGAAAAATCACACTAACAATGAAAAGAAAAATTACCTCCGCCTAAGGAATGGAAGGAGCCGGTGGTGTTGCAGACAAAGAAGAAGCAGACGATGAAAGATTGGGAATGGTTTCCCAGCGGAGCTCCTTAACAACAGCAGCTAGTGCCTCAGGGTTGAGACCCATTTCACAAAGGGCAATGAGAATCGAAAGTGTATGACGATCCAGCCCAGTTTCAAGAATGTTTGACATGTGGAATACTAGGTCAAGAGATTCTCGTGCTGTTCTTGCAGCTTCTGGGTCCATCTACAACAGTAAAATCCTATTAAAATGTTTTCCTTCTACTACTGATTCTCTAGTAAAGATTTATATGAAACCACAAATAAAAGAAACAAACATGCGGAGAATAATGGGCTCAAAAATGAAAAAGAGTTCAAAAGGAATCATTAAAAAAAAAAGATAATTTCTTTCAAACTCTTTTTGCCTAATTCATTGGTTCCCAAGCAAAGTATATCATTTGCCTCATCATTTCACTCAAATCAAGTATTCTTAACACTAAACATGTTATGTTTGCTATCAAGGACACGACTACACCAAAAAGCCAATAAATGGGGCAGAAAGGAAAAAGGGGGCATGCAGTCTAAGACTTAATTGAGGCTTAGGTTAATGTTAAACAAAAGAAGAGGGAAGAAAACAGCAAAGCGCTTATACTGTTTTCTTTATTTACATTCGGCTTATAAGACAGCTAAAAGAGACTTCCTCATAGGAATTATTCTGAATTGTTAATCAAAGAAAGTGCAGTAAAGATTGTTATATTTTCTACTGCACTCTTGTTTATAACAAACTTAATAGTGTAGTTCCTCATCTACAGGTAAAATATCAAGCAAAGGATTCATTGAGGCCATTAGCAATGCATCAAATCCTTACATCAGTTCCAGCTATGAATCTTTATTTCCCTCGAGCTTTCCCAATTTCAATCCCAAACTGAAAAATATTACTATTCTAGCACAGCAAAATTTAGAATTTAAAGCCCTTATACACTCAATATAGTAGCAAATAGCTGCTGATTTCTAACCAGTCTGTGTAACTAATGGTCAAATTTAGGTTACAGCATCCTACGTAGCAGTCTCAGCAGCATAATTCCAAAGAATCATCCATCTAATCATCATCAACTACTCTAAGCCAGCAGATCAACTTAGCACAATAATCATACAAAACCACAATCTATTGCCCTCGAGGGGGGGGGGGGGGGGATTTCTGTCAGTTCCATTAGACACAAAATCAAGGACAATCTTTTGCAACAGCCCAAAACAGTTCAACTGAAAATAAAGAAACGCAAGTACACTATCGAGTAAAAGGACAACGGCAAATAAAAACAAAAGGGAAGTACAGAGATTCCAATCAATGAATAAAGGCTTTAAATTTAGTTAAATCTGCAATATTCCAATTGATCTATAACCAACCAAGGACTTTAAATAAAATAGTACTCAGAAAGCTAAAAATATAGAGAAACAAATAAAGGCCCTATACCTGTCGAAACAATAGCCAAGGACACCACAGAAACAAATGGGGTTAAGGTTCGAGAGCTTTAATCTGAGATTTTGTGACCGGAAGAATTAAGGAAAAGACAAAATATAGATTGTACTAGGACTTCTGCTTGGATTTGGGATGATAGAACTGCAAAAAGGGGGTAGCAAAAATGAACCCACAGTGGGATTGAAATTTTGTTTCTTTTGATTGAAAACTTGTTAGCAAGAAAGAACTGTTCGTCGAGGAGGCTTGTGAATTTGCTCAAAGAGTAAAGGCGGCGAAAGTGGTGGTGGTGGTGGTGGAGATTTTAATTTGTTTATTTGTTTTTTTAAATTGGGTAATGGTTGTCCAACACAAATATCCAAACCATCTAAAATATACATGAGTTTTTATTACCAATCCAAAATTGACCCAACACCCAATTGACCCAACCCAACATCTCAAATTAGTGGGTGAGTTGGGTGGGTTGTTAGGTTTTGAATCTAATTGCCAGGTCTATTTCTAGCTTTTGGTAGAAATTTGGTAAACCTAGGACCTGTATAGTAAACAGGTTTTTGATCAAGTATGTCTACTACAAGTTTTTTAATAACTTTAAACCCCATTTGACAAGTGAGTTTTTTGGATATTTGTTTAGAACTTTATTGTAATTTACTGTAGAAGTTGTAAAAAAAAATTTTGAAGTGCGTAAATTTTGGATATTTTGAAATATATAATTTAAAATTTTTGAAAAATTTTTTAAGGTTACTGTAGCTAAAGTTGTTAAAAAACTTGTAACAGACAAACTTGACCAAAAACTTATTTGGCAAACAAGGCCTTAGTTAAAATAATCTCAAAAAATTTCTCAAAACTTTTAAATTATACACTTCAAAATAAAGTAAATCTTATACACACTGACAGTGTATACATTATCACCGTTGGATTCATAACATGTGTCAAATTCAAATTTTGCACAGTTATCATTCATCGAATGCTGACAGTGTAGGAAAGATTAATTTTTCAAAAAAATTTCCTACAACTTGTACAGTAAGTTACAGTAAAGGTTTAAATAAACATCCAATAAATTCATTTGCCAAACGGGGCCCTAGTCTTGTAAACCTAACGGTCTAAATTTTGCAACATCTTCAATACTCAGGTAACGTTTGGTAAGAGGATTTCAGAATGGAAAATTGGAATAAATCGCATAATTATTGTTTGGATTACTACTATCGGAATTGAAATTTTGGAATAATATCTAAAAATTTGGAATTCCCTAATTCCTTAGTAATTTAGAGGGTTTTGGACAAAACTCAAATCTGATTCCCGTTTAGAAATGGAGCCCGTCCAACCACCCGTTTAAAAAATTAATGTATAATTATATACATATATATTATATATATTATAATTAAAATTATATATTTTATTACAATATTAGTATAATTATATAATATATTTATAATTATTATATACACATATATAATATATTATATAAATATATTTTGTAATTATTTAATTAAATATAATTATATTATAAATTTAATAATTACAATATATATATTTATTTAATATATTATAAATTTAATAATACTATATAATAATATATTTATATTATTTATAAATATATATTATATATGCATATAATGATAATATATATGTGTATATAATAATATATTATATAATTATAGTTATATTTATTATTATAAATATAATAATGATTATATCTAATATATAATATACATTAATATTATATAATACACTAGTATAATTAATATTTATATATATTATATAATTATAATTATATATTTATATTATAATATTTGTATAATTATATTTAATTTTATATATAATATTTAATTTAGTTAGTTACAAACTTATAATAATGATATTATTAGTTATATGTATTATATAATGTATATTAGTATATGTAATATAAGTGATAGTATTAATTATGCTAATAATTATACATGTTTACTAATAGAAATTATTAAATAGTTATACTAAAATTACTAATACATTTAAACTTATACATTTAATTAGTGAAAATTTCTTATATCCTATTTCGAAAGAGTCAACGAATCAAATATCAACTATAGTAATGATATACATTCTTGGTATTGAACCAAACAAATTTATTGAAATGACTGACTTCATTCTAAACCGAAGATGAAAGATCCCAAATTTGAATCCAATTATAAGATGCGAACCAAACGCTACCTTAATACTTGAATTGGTGAGATAGTCAGTCTTTTGACTCATTTAGACTCATATATTTGTTGGAAGAAAATTACGTGCATGTCTCACAAATTCTAGGGGCAAAATTGAAAGATAGGAACAAGGAGAAAACTAGGGGTGGGCAAAATTATCCGCAAACCCAAAAATCTGACATATTTGATCTGATTAAATTCGAAAATTAGGATACCCAATATGCATTATTTGATCGAATCAAAAAAGGATCGAATACCCGTTAGGATGCGGGGCAGGTTATGGTCACACAATTAAAAACCAGCGGATACCCAACCGCCTCGCATATATATATATTTTTTTATTTTTATACACCTACCATAAAATATTATTTTTAGAGTTAAATAAGCAATTTCATTGAACAAATTACGTTACAAATATGAGAGACTATAGTTTATTTACAAGATTCATTTGTATAGATTATGATCTTTTATTTTATACAAAAGAATTTAATTAATGTGGAACAAATGTTTAAAAAAATGTGCTACTTATTTCAAACTTTTATTAATTTTGAATTCTTTTAATTTTTTTTCCTTTTCTTGTATTCTCTTCGCATGTTTATTTCTTAGTGGGAGACTTTTTTGAGAAAAAATCTTTATTAAATTTTAGATGAATATGTAAAATACAAAATTAAATTAGTACAAATCATTTTTTTAAATAAATAAATGATAAATAGGGTGGAGCGGGTACCCATTGATCCGACCCTATCTCAGCGGGCACCTGATATGTGAGGCGGATAAGGGTCAGAAAATGGCTGACCCGCAAGGTGTGGGTTGGGTCAGCCAAATAGTGGACGGGACGGGTACTTAACCCACGCCCACCCCTAGGGAAAACGTCATTCACATTTCTATCATTTTCAACCTATTAGGCACGACTATCACTACCACTTTCTATCACAAAACTTTATGAAATTTTAACTCCCAACTCAATTTTTTGGTGTAGAATCCAATTTTAATATTAATTTTTACAAAAAATAAACAAAAACAGCCAAAAAAAAGGTGATGGATAGAATCTTACACAACCAATACAAAAAAATGCTAGTGTTTTTCTATTAGCTACATGAGTTTAGAAAAAAAAAACACGAAACTATTATTGAAGCCAAATTCTATCTGCATGTATTTTTTCTATTTCCCAACCACATGTGTTCATTTTTGAAAAAATTAATACTAAAATCAAATTCTACAGAAAAAACTAAGAGGAAATTAAATTTTAATGAAAATTTGTGACCGAAAGTGAAGGCAATCGACGACGACACCACCAGCATGGCAACCGAAGGTAGCCATAGCTATTGCCACACTCTTGATTAGGAAAATAGGGTGAAGAAGAAAAAAACACATCTTTTAGAAGCCTAATACCACCAGGGAACATACTCAAATTTTCATGAATTTCATGACAAGTTAGGCAAACCCTGCCCTCTTGGCAATCTTAAAGCCCTGCTCTATTATGAAATCTCAAAGAAAATTCAAAATTTTCCCTTATGGACCATTATCGAGTTAGAGAAGAAAACTAGGAAGAAAGCTGTTTAGTTCTGCATTTTTTGAAAACAAGACTGACTTTTATTTCTTCGAGGGATTATGCCCCTTTAATGATATGAGAATCCTTGACTCTTTATGAAAAGTCTCTTGACCCTTCGGAAAAGTAAAATACACTTCTCTTGACCCTTCAGCAATGTTTTGAAAACCGGACCAGACCGGTTGAACCGCGAACCGGCCATGGCACCGGTCCGGTTCTATGCCATTGTTGACTTTGCCAGAAAATCGGTCAAAATCCGGTTGAACCATGAAAACCGTCGAACCGGATTGAACCGGCGGTTTTTCGGTTTTCAACTTTCCCTTTTTTTTAAAAAAGTTTTGCAAAATGCAACTATCAAGATTCGAGTTCAAGACCTTTGTAATAGAAGACCAATGTATCAACCGTTGCACCATCACATCTTATTAGTTTTTTTTTATAAGTTATTTATATAAAACAAACACTTATATTTCTTTTTTTCATTTTTCTTACAAAATCTCATCCTCTCATGGCTCTCTCTTTTTAATCTTCAACTCTCTCTCTCTCTCTATCTCTCTCTCTCTCTATCCTCTTTTCTTTTATCACTCTCTTTTTAATCAAACCTCTTTATTTTTAATTTATTGATGTTTTCTTCCATCTTTTAATTTTGTTTTTGTCCATTAAATTGAAAAAAGGTTAGAAAAGAATTATTTTTCTTTAACTCAAATTATTTAATGCCACAACCACTCACTTTTATCTCATTTTTTTGTTTCTTATCAAGTTTACATTTCTATTTTCGATTCTCTTGACTTCCTTTGAACTCCAAACTTCCTTTTTTAAATTGCAATCTCTAAATCCCAAAACGTAAATTAAAATTTAAGTTCACAATGTCTAAATTATCATAGTCGTGAATTTTGTATAATTTCAAAATATTGTGATATTTTTGGGTTGGATTTAGATATAATTGAAATTGAGATGAAATTTATTGTTTTAACTTATAATTTAAAAATTTATTTTTAAAAATCCAAGTTATTAAAAATAGTAAACTTTTCATCATATAAAGTATTAAATTAGTCCATTACATGTCTTATTTTGTGCATATATATATATATTATTTTTTTAAAAATTCATTGAACCGGGGTTGAACCGGTCCGACCGGTTGAACCTCAACCCTTTCACTTCACCGGTTCAATTAACGGTACGGTTTTTAAAACATTGCCCTTCAGAAAAATTGGCCTTGTTTGGATTGCATTTTTCTAGATTTCTTATAAAAAAATTACTGTAGCGATTTGATATATGTGAGATAAAAAGGTGATTGAGAAATGCATTCACCGAAAACGTAGCAATTTTTCTTTAGAAAAATACCTATCCAAACAAGGCCAAACACACTTGACTCTTGACTCTTCGAAAAAATAAAGCACACTTGACCTTTTGTACAGTAAATTGACTCTTCAAAAAAGTAAAGCACATTTAAACATTTATTTCCTCATCAAAAGGGGTGTCTGATGGGGTGCTATCAGGATTAGTAATATTATGATCAATAATATATTCCTGATGCCTTCTCCTATTGCATCTTTTATTGATAGGGTGCTATCAGGATTGGTAATATTATAATCAGTAATATATTCCTGATGCCTTCTCATATTGCATCTTTTATTGAGTGCACGTCTAGTCTTTGTTCTGCTTTTATACTTTGGTGAGTGCCTACTGCTACTTTCAGGATAAGGATCTTGTGAATATTGCAGCATGTTGTCGGTCATCATATCATATTAATCTTGTCTAGCTTTGGCAATGACTTCTCAATGGGGATGGGAGGATGAGAAATTCCACGACCCATAAATTTCTCATTCTCCCATCCCCATTGGGAAGCCATTGCCAAAGTTAGACAAGATTACTCTAATATGATGACCGATAGCATGATGCAAGATTCACAAGATCCTTATCCTAAAAGTACCAGCAGGTTCTCACCAAAGTATAAACGTAGTACAAAGGCCAGACGTGCACTCAACAAAAGGCGCAATAGGAGCAGGCATCATGAATATATTACTGATTATAATATTATTGATCTTGAAAGCACCCCATGAAACACACCTCCTGATGAAGAAATAAACGTCTAAGTGTGTTTTGCTTTTCCGAAAAGTCAAGTTACTGTACAAAAGGTCAAGTGTGCTTATTTTTTTTTTGAAGAGTCAAGAGTCAAGTGTGTTTACTTTTTCGAAGGGTTATGAGAAGTGTATTTTACTTTTCCGAAGGATTAAGAGACTTTTCATAAGTTTGAATCGTCAAGATTCTTTTATATAAGAATCCTTTGTATCATTAAGGGGGTAGAATCCTCTAGAGAAATAAAAGTCAATCTTGTTTTCATAAAATGAAGAATTAAACAGCTTTCTTCCTTGTTTTCTTCTCTAACTCGATAATTGTCCATAAGGGAAAATTCTGATTTTTTTTTTGGATTTCATAATAGAGCAGGGCTTTAAGATTGCCAAGAGGGCAGGGTTTGCCTAGCTTATCATGAAATTCATGAAAATTTGTCCCTCTTTTTCTGCAATATTTTGTTTTTGTCCCTAAAGTTTGTGAGGCATGAGTTGCACATGATTTTTTTTTTCTTGGCAAGATTTTTAGCAGAAATAACCCAAAGGAATAAAATTGTGGGTTTTTCATTTGTAAGGGACGAAAAATCATCATTTCATATGTTAGGTATGCAACATGTATAAAAATAATATGTGAGGAGTGAAAAATCATCGTTCCATATATGAGAGATATAACAGGTACAAAACCAATATGTGAAGAACTATTTGTATGAGCTTTCTGTTTGATTAATTACAATTTAGGGGTAATTAAGAAATATCATCCCCGATATAGCCAGTTTTACATTTTATCCCCTAATAATCTTTTCCTCACTTTGTGCCTCCAAAATTGTTAGTCAAGTTTAATGCTCTATAGCACTAATGTCAAACTAACACACACACATATATACATACTTACATACATATATATAACCTCTATGAATTAATAACCTTGGGACCATACAAATTTTATTAACTTAAAGAAGTATTAATTAATTGATAAATAAATAATTTATTAATTCATCTAGTAAAAATGTTAATCGCACTCCACTTTTTGTTAATCACAATCTGGCCATTTATTTTATTATATAGTCTATTAAATGAAAACCATATGATAAAAATGATGATGAAAATGTGACTAACAAAAAGGAGAATGCAATTAATTTTTCCTTTTATTAAGTGTACTTACAATTCAAAGACACACTTATTTAATCAACTAAAGTGTTATTTTATTTTATAAAAGGTCAATTATTCTATAAATAAAATGAGCCTAAAATTCAAATATGAACCAATCTACATCTATTTTTTTTTTTTTTTGCATAATTGCAAGGTTTTGAATTTAGCATCTCTTATTTACAATCTCTCCTACCTTATCCCTAATTCCAACCCACCCCCCTCCAAACTATATCTACTTGATTTGTAAGTGTAATTTAATTCTATTAATGTATTCAACATACTTTAATTGATGAGATTTTTCTATTATCAAAAGGTCACAAAAATTATAAACATTAAATGAATCAGATTAACAATGATGACAAGGAAGTCTTCTTATAATAAATAAACACAAAACTTTCTTACATATCTCATTGTTAAACTATGGTGTTCCATTTAAAAGGTGTTCATAAATCAACAATTAGACTCATATATTTAGAAAAATATTATATGTAATTTTAGTGAATTATTAATTTATGTTATGAATAGGAACAAAGGGTTATGTTAAGGTTTTTAAATTATTTTATTATTTTATCAAAATTACTAATTTGCCTTGTTAGCCCAAGTCGAGACTGAGAAAAATTGTTACATACTAGAGATTATTAATTTATCAAGTATATATATGTGTCTATAAACATACACACACCTAGAGGTTAATTACTGCAAGACTTAGTTTGGGAGTTGAGATTTCGAGAAAAATAAGGAAATTAAAGTTTTCCCTTGTTTGGAAGATTTACGTGGGAAGAAAAGAAAGGAAAGTGGAAGGAGATGGAGGGATGGATTGGTTAAAATACTTTCATCCGATAAATGGAAAGAAACGAAGGAAAGTTCCACTTAACCGTCATAAACTTTTTCAAATGCCAACTTTACCCAAAAAATGTTAAACAATAAAATTATAATATCTAATATGTCCAAAATCATTTTTTTCTTTCCTAAACTCTCAATCAACTTGAGAAGAAAATCATATATATATTTTCTCTTCTTTTCTTTTTTTTCATAGGAATTTCTTTTTTTTGTTATAACTTGTTCTTTCTTTTCTCTTCTGTCCTAAACTCTCAAACT
Source organism: Coffea eugenioides (assembly GCF_003713205.1). NCBI lineage: Eukaryota > Viridiplantae > Streptophyta > Magnoliopsida > Gentianales > Rubiaceae > Coffea > Coffea eugenioides. Next base: position 20,251,734 of record NC_040037.1, read on the forward strand.
AAGCCTAAATCCTCTTAAGGCTAGTTTGAGAGTTTAAGACAGAAGGGAAAACTTCAAGTTTTCAGAGAAAATAAGAGAAACAAGAGAAAAGAAAGGAATGTGATGTTGTTTGGGAGTTTGGAGAATAAGTGAAATGATTTTGGATATGTAAGTCACTAAATATTTGTTCAAGAACATTTTAAAGATAAGTAAATTTTAAAATTTTAACAAGCTTCCTTCAGGTTTCTACCTTAAAGTTTGGGCCACTATAATGCTACACTATATTCCTCCAAATCCTCCCGCTTCCCTTATTATTATTATTTTTTTGTTCTTTCTAAAATCTATCAAACAAGAAAAAATTGACTTTCTCTTCTTTTCCTCTTCTTTTAGCCCAAAACTCCTACTCCCAAACCACACCTTAACTTATAGCATGTTTTGAACTGTACCCATTAACATTTTTTATCCTTTCTCAATTTGTCTATTTGCTTTAAAAACCATTAGTTATCTCCAATGCTTTATGACACTTATGACACATTATGTCTAAAAAAAAATCAATATCTCTATTACAATAGTGATTGCATAATATATTTATGGATATGAATCCAATTAAATTTCATTCCATAATTACACTTTTTTCTAGATAGAGGGAAATATCTTACTCATTTCATGTATTAAGGGAAAAAAATTAGCGAAAATCATTGTTGAAGAATTAAAATGTGAAAATATTACTAAAGGCCTAAAAAATGCATGGATATTGTTGGTCTCTATTTCAAAACATACATGTAGCTGCACTTTCTTTTAATAGCTAGATATTTTCTTAATATGAAAGTATACATTTTTTATTGGTAATCCTAAATAAAGGAGAGAACTATGATAGATTTGGCTTATAAATCTTTTAGATTCATTTTTTAATATAATATAGATGCTACCCATGTATATTTACGGCTTTAAAAATACTATCACAATTTAGTTTTTAATAATAATATTTTTCTAAAACTTTTTCCTTATCACTGTGAAAACTCGATGTACAAAAAAGTTGAATTATGGGATGAGATTTAATTAAATCCATATCCATAAATGTATTATTTTTACATTATTATGTCAGCAATATTAATGTTATTAGACATTATTTGTCCTAAATTGGTCGACGGTTTTGGGACAAAAGGAGAAATTGGGATCAAAATGATGGAAGGGGGCAAATTGCAAAAGGATTTAATATATTTAACTTTTAGGGTTAATATCAGAAACCTCCCCTGAGGTTTCTTCTAATCACATCTAGTACCCTTCATGTTTTTGAAATCACACTTAGCACCCCTGGCAGTAGAATGTGACAGGTTGTCCTAATCAAAAGGTGAGAAATTACCCAAAAACCACCAATACCAGGCAAATTTTTAAGCGGGGAAATGCTGGAAAACCAATGCTGCTGTAAACAAGCAAGGTATAATTCCCTTTGTACCAAATGCTCAAACTACTCTAAATGGTGGATCTCAAGCCGAAACTTCTGTTAGCATTAATACTGCTGCAATAGTGGCCTCTAACACTATTACCAGCAGTTTCTCTATGATGTTTTGAGAGTGCTAAAGGTTCCCCGCAATCCTTGCTTTTGGTATCTGAAGTAGTTTAGGTACTAGTCTTCTTAGCTCCCAGCAATACTGAAGCAATGTTAGCTTTTGTGGACAATTTTTTGATAAGTGGTGCAATGTGCATCTGATTTATATTTCCTGCCACTTATGGTGTTGTTTGACTAATCTTAGAACTACTTGTGTATAGTTTTGTGCATTGCAATCCTCACCATCTAAACAACTAGTTGTAGATGGTGTTTTTGTTCAGAATTGGATTGCAATATAAGGCTTACGTATCATGTTACCAGACCGATCCAATGAAGTATCATGGACTATGTAATTAGTGGAGAACGGGCAGGGACGGTTACTGCTGTTAAAGGTAGTATAATTACTCGCTGTTGTTCTAGTGTTACAACGTGTACAAATGATGTTACACCGTGTGGGACGGTTACTGCTGTTAAAGGTAGTATAATTACTCGCTGTTGTTCTAGTGTTACAACGTGTACAAATGATGTTACACCATGTGCAAAATGCTTGTATTAAAGGTAGTATAATTACTCGTTGTTGTTCTAGTGTTACAACGTGTACAAATGATGTTACACCGTGTGCAAAATGCTTGTGTTAAAGGTAGTATAATTACTCGCTGTTGTTCTAGTGTTACAACGTGTACAAATGATGTTACACCGTGTGCAAAATGCACACAAGCTTCCGGAGTGCAACCGTTCCGGCCCCAGGTCCATAATTAGTTATGCATCACTATATCGCCAAAATCTCTGATAATTAGTTATAACATTCTTTTTATTACACTTTTACACCCTCAGCTTCTAAATTAATATCATATGCCTATTTATTTCTATTTTTATCTTCTAAAATTCACTAATCATTTTGGGCTTTGGGTAAAAGTGGAACAAAAATAAAGTCTCTCTCCTACAATTCATTTTTTACTACCATTTTCAAATAGAGGGGCTGACAAGATACCAAAGTTGTCATTTCAGGGATGCTAAGTGTGATTTCAAAAACATGGGGGGTGCTAGATGTGATTAGAAGAAACCTCAAGGGAGGTTTCTGATATTAACCCTAACTTTTAGGGGTCTAAATTTATTTTTGACATTATCGTTATACAACATCAAGTTGACTAACAGTTTTGGGAGTAAAGTGGGAAAACATAATATTAAGGTCTAACGTGCAAATTGGATGCACCAAAGAGGGATTTTGTAATTAATTCTCGGGAGTAAAGTGAGAAAAAATAATTTTAGGGGCTAAAATGCAAAATTGGCTAACATAAGAGGAGTTTTGTAATTAATTCTACAATTTAATCCCTTAAACTTTAGTCCCACTCAAGCTTGGCATTTTTCTAGTCAAGCTTATTATCTTCTGGTGTTTATTTTTTCTTCCACTTCATCTAGAAATGGATTGTGAAAATGGTAAATTGAAAACAAAAATTCTCTCTTACCAATGTGTACAATTTTAATAATTTATTTATTTTGATAGAATTGCAATCCGCTTACACTTGACAACAATATCCATAAGGTTTATGGGATGTTGGCCTCTTTTTCATGGTCTGGTGATTTAAAAGGACAATATGCAGCTAAAGGCGAAATGGAGTGATATTTGCACGCCAAAGAGGGAAGGTGGTTTGGGAATAAAAAACATAGCTCAGTCGAATACTTGCTTTAGCTAGCTTGGAACATTTGCAGCAAGAAAGACACTTTATGGGTGAGATGGATTCACTCAGTAATGCTCAAAGGGGAGAAGTTTATGGGAAGTCAATTCAATTTCTAGTTGCTCATGGATTTGGAGGAAAACAATGAAATGCAGGGATTTGGTTCAGCCATTTATAGGCATTTCTATAGGTAATGGAGCCCAAACTGCACTCTGGTATGACAAGAATACACAGATGGGTGATATGGTTGAATAGAAAATCTTGGATTGTGCCATCTTTGCTTTCATTTCAAAAGCATTTATTTTTAGCTTTTCTTTGTACAATTTCAAAGGGAATTCGCAAACTAATGATGTATTTTTCAAATTTATCACGTCTCAAATCTAGAAATATTTTTAACCTCTTCTCCTCCAAACTTAAATTTCCCAAGAATCTAGCATGAATCCAAAACTATGGATCCCAAGTAAAACTCATAACTAGAACAAAGAAAACTAATAGATGGAATTGGATACCCATCAACCGTGTAAAATTGCAAATTGCTCATGGAGCCACCAAATTCAATGATTTTGACAACAGATACGAGCATTTTTTTTTTTAAAATTTAAATTCTACCCCATTTGGCTTTTTGCCTTTATTTGCCCTTACCTCTAGGGAAGTCAAGTTCTACATCATCCTGCATAGCTAACAAGCAACCAGTGTCTACCCCTTGTAAACCCCTAGATGCCTGAATTTGTTCCCTTGTGTTTCTCTAGCCATGTCTTTGCCTCTTGGAATCTTGTCCTTCTCTGAAGCACTGGTGGAGGTAACACCAGGCCTGCTGTTATAAACGGTTCTTGATGAGCTTCCTGAGCCAGCTTCCTCGTCGAAATGCTTGCTTTGCTGCTCATCACCAGTCTCAGTGCGAATTCCATCCTCTTCTTTATCACTCCTACACAACATAGGCAGCCACAGGGACTCGTTAGTTTGCTACCAAAAAGTTATAGTCATTGAATGATGCACTCATGAATATCTAAACTATTTGCTGTTCCAATATAGGTCTCTGCAATTCAGAGACAAATATCTACGGAAGTAAATCAGAGATTGATGAACCACAACTTTGCCAAACGGCTACAAATCAAACTTGTTTTGGTTAACACCACCTTGTACTTGTGACATTCGTGTTAGGATGAGGTTTTGATCAACAGATGGATTAACAACACACTTAGGTTAGGTTCAATTCCAACCAAAGTCATAAACCAACTCATTATTGTTTGAAGGGTTAAGGTCATCTAATTGACTAAACTTTGCAGCAGTAGATATCATAAACCGTGAAAACATAAGTATTCTAACTACTTTTAAAGGAACTTCAAGAACAGTATGGACAAGTATAGGAACAGGTAACAACCAACTGCAGAAAACATTTGTTAAGGCAAATCTAGAACCATTCAAGTTTTGGCACCAGGCGGCACATTCTCCTTAGAAGTAGGATACTTGATAAAATCTATTCCACTGATCTAAAAGAATATTTCTAATTTTTTTTCCCTTTTCAATATAATCAACAGGTTGTACTTTACCAGCAAAACAAGTACAAAACATCACCTTCGCCAGGATAAAAAGATAATTAAGTTTAGACAAACTCTTTCAACAAAAAACCACCAGAAACAAAATCAACAGGAAGAAATATGCAGTAATCAAACTGCTGAAACCTGGCACAGTAAAAAACTCTAGAGGCTTAGCACTTAATCAAACTAGTGGCAGAGGCACTCCTTGTGTTCAACTTCTTCCGGAAAAGAAATATAAGAGGAAAACCTTTAAAGACTTCAGTAGTAATAGAAAGACTTCAGTAGTAATAGGAGGTGAGGAGAAGATATGGTACTCATTGTTAGTGAGTTTGAAAAGCAAGAAGTAGGTGGTAGTTAGATTACTGATTCATGCTTGGATGTAATTATAGAAAATCTTTTGTTAAAAGATAGTTTTGGAAATTTAGAAAGTGACGTTGCACCAAACACTTCCGTAAGCTTTATATGTAGTAGCATATCCAGTAAACCTATTGATTAATATGGCAATGTATGCAACATAGAAAAGGCAGCAGAATGTGATCTTCTGCAATCCTTCTCTTTAGGGCCATTTAAAAGCCTATGGCCATTTAGCACACATCAGACAGCTAACGCATGCAAAACAAGAATATCTTGCTTTATCAATTTGTGTAAAGATCAAGTAAGAAGCTTCATCTAATCAGCTGGTAAACTGCAAGAAGAGCTAAAGTTGAGCCAAAACATAAAATAGCCATCCATTAGATTCACTACTACTCCTCTGAACAAAAAGAGAGAACATGTATATATTTTTATACCCTGAATAAACTACGAGCCCAACAGCAACACCAGCAAATGCTACAAAGTACATCCAATCAACCTGGACAGCAAAGAAAAATAGGTTAGAAAAAGGTAAACAGCTACTCAAATTTGTTTTATAGAATGTAATACTATTTAACAGTTCAATTCTTGTTGATCCAGTTGAACCTTTTCATGGTACGCGAAGATACGAATTAGAACAGCCCACATGTCTGATGTAAGTAACGATAGATTCAACATTGTGGAACCACTGATCTGCATAAAAGGAGAGGCCTTCAGTAAGAAACAAGAATTTCAACGTAATTGAGTGAAGTGGCCTCACAAATATGGATAACCAAGGAAGCAAAACATATACCCCCTCCATCCCAAATTTATGGTTGTGTTTAGGAGTCCGTGAGTGCAGAATGAAAACATGGACATTCATAAGAACTTGTATCCAATTTTATTGACTTGAATTGCCATTTTTTATGTTAGAAGCACAAGAATTGTCATGATAAGCAATATTTGATTTAATTGGGTCATATAATCCTTTTGTTGGCCACTGAAAAGTTGAACTCTGTTGTTGCATAGTTACAAACTTTAACAATTCTACAATGATCATTTTTAGTGTATATGATACATGCTCAACTGCAATCTTTTGAGTGTTGGAGGGAACCTTGTTTGATAACTTATGTGCCCACAAACTATGGAAAAACAGTAGTAAAACAATATGGGTAAGAGCTGGAAACTAGAAAAAAAGTAGTTTGAGATTGTGGGTAGGAGACACTAATTGTGGGACGTACCAAAAGGGAGTCAAAGCATGACATTAACATTGGGACACAGTAAGTTTCCAGTTTGCCATTAATCTACAACGTCAGTGATGGTTTATCTACCTTTTATAAGTGTAAGTTCTACCCCTACTTACTATTAGCAGGCAGTGAAACCAAGATTCATACCCCCTTCATGCCATGCATGAGAATATGAAGAACAAAGAAATAGCAAGGGAACAAGAAAGGATTGGGCTGCAGGGAAACTATTAAGATTGGTCCGAAGAAGACAAAGACGACATTTCAGATGGCTTTTCCTCCCTTCGGTACTTCTACTGCTCTATATCAATTCTATGAAAACTGGTCCTTTGTCACCCACAAGACAAAACCTCGCTTGGTGATGCTCCTTTATTCAACTTTGATCCCCTTTATTGGTGGTCAATCCATCTTTGGCTACAAATAATATTTCAGACAATTTTGTAAAGTTGGCCTCAAGAAAAAACTCTTGCTGCCTGCATTCATAAAGCTGATTTTCAATTGGTTGCTTAGGATGAGGGGCATGTTATAAGAGGATCACACATGAAAACACAAAAAGTCAAAAAAGGATACGGTAAAGTATGGCATCAAAGTGAAAAGAGAGAGACAAATTAATTCATCAAAGGGCAACTTTAGTGGACATCATCAAGCATGTTTCTTGAAACAACTACATAGCTGTCTTTTCTAGCACCTGAGAAAACAAGCCTCATCTGTATTGAAAACACTGAAAACATGTGTAGGAAACTCCAAGTTAATCCATACCTTTAGTAAGACAGGGACCAATGAGTAAAAGAAAAACATAGCCACTGAAAATCCAAAAAATGGAAGAGCCTGAAACCAAAAGATTGCAAGGAAAAATACAGGGATAATGTTAAGAAATTACTAAAGGAAAATACATAACATGCATACAAAGAAGCGATAATTAAAACTGAACTGATAAAGCAGAGATGTATATACAACTCTTTGACACAAAACATTTTCTATCTTCTCCATGCTTTTCTGATCAACTTCGATAAAGTTGTCTTTAGTTACGAAAAAGGTCCCAGAAAGGAGTATTTAAAAATAATTATTACCATTCTAGACTGAATCCATTAGCTTGACAAGTCATAACTTTTACAGAAGAGCTGAAAACATATAAACATGTGAAGAAAAAGTAACGACACATTCTGGGGACAACCATATGGGTGCATTTATCTTCTTTAGTCTATAAAGTATGGGATATTTGTGTATTAAATGTTTCTGCTGTAGAAAGGGCAATATATTCAGGATTGACCAAAATGGGAAGTAAGACAAGTCGATTGGGGACCATTAACCTCAAAAAAGAGTAACTTGAAAACATAAAAGATCTAGAAACTTGCCCATGCATATCTAGGACCAAAAATTGATTTTAAGTCGTCAAACTTCAAAAAATTTGTTGGGCACGATTAAAATTTAATTGCACATCTGATAACTCGTAAACCTAAAAATACACCCATTTATAGATCAACAGAACGTGGTCAAAACAAAAATCTACACTTCTAAGTTTTCTTTTGATGTCAACATACAAAGTGGCCTAATATTTACAGACAGGAAAAAAGTGTGAGCGTATAATTTATAGTGTCAACGTAAGCAGGTGAATAAAATATTCCATACAATTTGGTCATATTTCTGTAGAGATGTATTCAATAGCTTGGCTTTTACATCTCGGAAAGCTCATGCACTTACTTACTAATTTTTTTTGAAAAAGAAAAGGGTAGGTCAGTGGAAGGGCAGAGGTTGTGTGATTTTGTGTCTGCTAGAGAAAAAGAGAGAGAGAGCGAGAGAAAGACTCACAGCTCCAGCTGACCAGTGAATAGACTTGAGTTCATCCCGTTCAAGTATGCTTCTATATACATGATTAAGGACAATTACTAACCCAGACATAAAATTATTCAGTAAGTCAACCCATTCCTGGCCTGTACAAGCAGAAATCTCATACTGTGATTTTCCAAACAAAAACTAACATGACTAAGCGCCTGTTTTGCAGAACTATGGCTGTATGAATTCATGACAATCAATAACCATATTGCAAAATTTAATGGTGGGTAGCTTCTAGTTAACTGCAGATATTATCATTTGCATACCCAAGAAATATGCTTATTACAGTTCCCAAACAGGTGAAGGAATGCAGTTTAGACATCAGAGCTCTCCAAACTCCATCCCATACAGTTCGTACAAGTGAGTTTTATACTAAATAAAACAGCTACCAAAAGAAAACCACATTGAAGGCTGTTTGATTAATAATAATAAGTGGATTGACCTGAATCATTACAGGCACGACATCTATATGTCAAATACAAGTAGAAGCATGCAAATCTTATAAAGGATACATTTGGCAAGCACTGACAATTGCACCAAAGAAGCCCAAGAATGCCATAAGTTCAACCCTGTCAGCACTTTTGACAAGAAACTCCTGTATATAGAATAAGAAGGATTACTAACACCAACTTCAGATCAATTTAGGGAAAAGAAATATAACAAATATGGTTACAAGAGATACACTAGAGGCCAACTTCATGCAATTGTCATAGAAGAGAGTAGTCAAAGAATTCCATTTATTAGCTTACTGTATGCACATGAACATAAACATATGGACATACAAGTCTGCATGTAAACACCAATATCTCTTGGGATCTGCCCTTAGGTAAAGCCAACCATCAGTATATACATAAAACAAATTTTAAGAATCACTCCGCCTCTGCTCTAAAACTCATTTTGTCTGGCTCTGTGTATTGATAGCTTTTATCCAGATGAGTCCATTAAAATCAGAAACACTTCTTTCAGCCTTCCAAAGCCATCAAATTATAAACATAAACTTCTTCTGACGGAAACTTCTGCCCATTCAACACCTTGCTTTCTTCTTTCAGGTCTTGAGCAGAGGCTGTCAAACTTCCAATTTATTAACAACCAAACCCAGTAAAAAGTAAGAAAGCATCCCATAGAATGGTTCGTAACTGTTATAGACTTGTGACATCCAATGAGAAAAAGAATATCATGTCTTGCCACAGATGATCATGGAAGCATTCCAAGGACATTTTGCCAAAAAAAGAAGTAATATTTACAGTAGCCTCGGACTTAACATCAGAGCTGCTTTTTTATAGTGCACCATCAAGGTAATAGACTCCAACCCCAAAAAAAATCAAGGTAATAGACAGATTGGCATTATTTTGAAAGTAAAGCTAATAGTAGCAAAGTTTGGGCAAGCAACTGCTGCTTATATAACACATAGGGTTACAGGTCAAGGACCCCTTTAATTCCAGAACAATGCTTACAGCTTCCGCTCTCGCTCTCTCACTTCTTCTCTGAGCCCTCCCCCCCACCCCCCACCCCCCCCCCCCCCCAAAAAAAAAGCAGAAACAAAAATATGTACATATGTCTGGTGTATGCGCACATAGATGGAATTTTACTCACTTTTATCTTGAGCAAATTTCAAGTCTGTAACAGGAAATGGTTAAATCAGACAGATATTGAAGGCAGAAATGACTTTTCTGATGGCAGATTAATCATTTTGTATATGCAAAAGGTTCGGATTGTTGATTTTACCAACCTCACTGACATTACTGACAGCATAAAGTGTAGCCCCAGCAATTATAAGTATATCCCCTTTAATTGGATTGCTGCCATCTACAGCCAGACAATTAAATTAGTGAAAGAAAAAGTAATTTCCAAATATGAACATCAAATGAATACTCAACAAGATATCCAAGGTGAAAACTGGATAGCAAAATCTGTCCAGTAAATGCGGATTCAATGGATCATGCAGCATGCAAACCATTGTGAGACTAGAAATAAATCACTGCAAGTACAAGAACACAATAGCCTTCTTTTCGTTTAGAAACAATATACATGTGTACATGGTTGCAAGAAGATAATAACCTCGCATTATTCCAAATTCTTTCCTGTAGAAAAGGAAATGGCACTTTCAACTTAATTATACTTACTTTTTGAGAAAAGGAAAACTTGAAAAATACTGACTATCGGTTACAGACATATCATCATCAATAAATAAAATACAAAATTAAAAGCAAAGGCTGCAATATGACAAATGGAATGCTGCAAATGAAACTGAAAAATCCATAGCCAAATTAAAAGAATTAGTAACAACATTACTTCTACCTTTAATCCAATTTTGCAATTCACATATATATGTATAAATTTTTGAGATCAAGCATTAACTCACTCAAGAAAGCATAAAATTAAGATGCCCATAAAGTAAGGTCACTTTGCATTGTTTATCAACCATTGACTACAAGATAACAAAAGAGAATAAGCCTTGACCAACATGTTACAAGAAACACATGCAGACATATTCCATTGTATATAGTCCAAAAAATTTGATAATGGATAAGATGTAAGTCTCACTCTGTGCAAGAAGTATAAAAAATGGAAAGCAATGGAAGCAAAACAAATGATTCATATTATTAAACTTTTGGGTTTGTATGTTACCCAGTTTTGATAACGTGGCCATGTGGGAAAGGAAGGGTAAATCCCATCAGGTGATTGCACTTATACAACTTTTATCAATAAGGAAAAAATATACATGAAAAACAAGGTAGAAAGACTTTACGTGCTCGATCTGCTGAATGTACGTCCGAGAAAATGACCAACACCAGCCCAGCCACACAGATTGCAACACCAACAAATTTTCTGTATTGGTATTTTGTCTTCAAAAAAAGCCATGTAAGCAATATGACACACGGGATTGACCAACAATCCAGTAGCATTACACTAGTTATGGATGTGTACTGGTATGACTTCACCACTGTAGATCAACCAAAAACCAAATCATAATCTAGAGGAAGATAAATGCCATTTTGCAATAATTTTTAAAGTTTCCGCAAAAAATCTCGTTTTTCATTTTCATATATAAGCTTGGGAAAATATTCCTTTTTCCTCATTCTCATTCCAGAATACACTAGTAAGGAAAACACGTGAGTGGGTAACTTTCTCCAAGTACCAGCATAAACACATCAGAAGACAAAACTTATACACTATCACACATCAGATTAATCCTTCCTGAATATTTTAAAATTACTTTGAAGTGTATAGGATTTAATAATCCAACAATGCTGAGTTAAAAGAGCTTAAAATGGTTGTTCTTTCTCCTGTCAGTCATTGACCCATCGGCTTGATCCAGTGATCTCATTTTCAAAGCTCTACCTGTATCTTGGAATAAAATCAGGATGACAGAATGCTGCCAGCCATGGCACGGAATGTTATGTCAGGATCATTGCACAAGAAAAAAAAACTCTTTCAAAAAGATTTCATTTACTTTGATAACTTCCATTTGTTCATAGATAAACTGAATCCTGTTGTGACTTGTCTTCTTGTCTTTACTTGTTCACATGTTCTTCTACTTCGATGCCTAAATTTTAAATCAACACTTTTATTCTGGGAGCTTCAAGTTCCAAATTTTCACGTTATTATCTCAGACGACCCTCAACACACATTCACAGTATCTTTCAGTTTCCACCAACTTGTATATTACAAAAAAATCAGTTCTTCCATCTTTTCTCTCTGCCTTCACTTTCTAAAATTAATTGAGATAAAAATCTAATTGCAGCCATTGAGGTATAGGATTTAGAAAATTAGTGGAAATTTCTACTTAGAGCCCCAAAAATGACATTACAGACAGTAAAAGGTCAACAATTGGGTTTGTGCAATTAATTCCAAGAATCATAGGGGGGTTGAGTGATACAATGTAACAACATCAACTACTCCTTCGTTTGAAAATTTAAAGTTTCACGTGGCAATATATTTTGGGAGAGAGTGGAAAATCACATTTTAAGAAAAGAACGAGTAACTTAGTTCCGTAGTCTAAAAGTTTGGGATGACATAAGATGTATAAAACTTCTATTTTTTTTTAAATATCTGACCAAAAAGAGAACTACAATAATATGTTAGTTATCCAGAGAGTCTTGAGACGCTAATTAAGATATTTATTGATGCTTAAGGAAAAACACAATCTAACATGTTAATTATTCAAAAAATCATAAAAGTATGCATGTAATTCTCACCTAGAAAATTGGCCTCCACATCAACAACTGCAAGAAGGACGTAGTAATACCATTTTGCCTGCTCAACAGCAATGAAAGGAAAAGGTTCAAAAAGATGAAAAATCATGAAGGCCACAAACATCTAAGGCTGGTACTAACAAGTCATCAGTGTTGCATGTTCACAATCCCACTTCTTAACCAAAAGCTGACATCTCATCAAAGCAACAATAGAAATGAACTTGCTGGCTTAATGATTACTAAATCAATTTCAATGGCATTGCAAACCAGTAGGCTAGTTTTTTTCAACAGGAGTCAGTCTGACAAACTTTCCCCTGTCATGCATTGTATATCTTACCTTTTATCTAAACATGAAATATTGACCAACTCAACGCTGGTCAAAGTAAATACTCTTTTGAGGTCCTGATGACTGAATTACAGAATTTCTCAACTATATTTCACACAATCGCCACCAATCTTGTCCATTATAGCAATAAAAATTTCTATGATAGGCAGTTCTTCAGCAACCTCAACCCCAGCTGAGTTCTCTTCATTCCTGCAATGTATTCTCATGAGTTATAGCTCAACTCTGAAAAATGGAATTCTCCTGGAGAGGACTCATAACTTTTCTACTCCATTCAATTCACTCTCTTGTAAAAGATGCATCTCTACCCAACACCAGTCTCTAAGTGACCAACTTTTCAGCCATGTTTCTGAGTTTATCAATCTCTCTCTCTCTCTCTCTCTCACTCTCTCTCTCTCTGGGAGCATTTCTGTAGCTGTGAGTATGCTGTCATGCCTATATCATTAGCTTATTTGCAAGTTCATGTTCATCAGTAATATATGAACTACGTTAGGTTTCATCTCATTATTGTTTCTTCTTTCTATCCACACTTTCTTCATCCAGAAAATTAAACATTACTCCAAGCTAAATGATATGTTAATAATTTTCTCTTAGATGACTCTTATCCCCTCTCTCTCTCTCTCTCCCCATATGTGTATATGTGTGTCCATGTACGTGTGCATGTATCTATGTATATATCATAAACAGACACATGTACGCAAATCAGAAACACTACTTAGAAATTTACTTAAAAGAACAAACCCTCCCATGATTACAAGCAGAGAAATGCAAACACAAACATATATACGGTTTGCCATTGAAAATGCAGAGAAACTTTGTGGGATATTTCCATTCAGGAAATGTTAGTTACATAATAACAGAGGTTAAATAAGACCACAAATGTCTTAGGAACAATTTTGCTCACATTATTTTGCAACTGCTATGGAACGAATCTGAGTAGATAAAGACAACCCCGTCACCATCTTAAAACTCCATGGAGTAGCCATTGTCCTCACATAACATAAACTGCATGTTTGAGAGATTGGCAACTCTGCTTTTACGTTTAAGAACATGAAAATCTTGAGCATTTGACCAGAGGCAGCTTTAAAAAAACCTACCGTTAGTTTTCAAAATCTTAACTTGATAGACGCTCATACCACAATACTACCAATTCTATGAGGCACAACCAGTTCATAAGCGAATTGACATATATCACCATATACTATCAACTTGATAGACTATTATCTGTTAAAACCATTTACAGATTCAATCAACTATTATCACCTCAAGATCAGAAAACCATTTACAGATTCAATCAACTATTATCACCTCAATATCAGAAAGACAGCTATAACATCAACTTATTACCAACTAATTATATGGAAATGTAAACACCCTCGCAAAAGCTCAGATACAGAGATAGCTAACCTTCAGTGGTTTCCGTCTGTAGATCATAACCCCTCCATATATTACACCCAATAGAACGTAATTCAAGAAAGATTGAGAAGTTGGAGCATTAATTCCTAGGAAAACATGGGAGAAAAAGGTTGGTCAGATTACAATTTTATCAAGAAAGACCTCTTTCCGCATTAAACAGTTAAGAAATGCACACAATATTACAGCCATAATTACTTAGAATAGACTATCACAAAAGGTTGGTTGGATTACAATTTATGAACAAAAGCCTCTTCCCCCATTAAAGAGTTTAAGAAGTGAACACAAGGTAACAGATATAATCCACTAAGAATAGACAATCACAAAAACTAATTCTTCTTTTCCCCCGCAAATTTGAGAAGTCAATAATCATATATCCTCAAAATTCATTCAGAAAAAACAGACTAATACTAAAAGAAGCAGCAAAAAACCATTTTCAAGTACTTCAAACAACAGAAAATTACGGGCTCTTCCTCAAAAAACAGAGATAATATAGAGAGTTTCAGACGTGAAACAGACCTTTTCTAGCAAGTTCTGAAGATGAAAATCCAGTAGAAGTGATCACAAGAGAGAGCAATTGTCCCAAACCAATAGCCACAACTGTCTTCTTTGTGAAAAACTCCTTAATAAAATCCGCCATGCTGATTATCTACCTACCTCTGACTACCGAATTCTCTCTTCCCTCCAAGTATTTCCCAAAAATGGGATGAACCCACAAAAATCCACTCCTCGAAGAACCCAAAAAGTCAATCAAGAACCTCCATTCAAGTTTTTTTTTTCTTTTCTTTTCTAAAGGCACTCTTTGTTTGCACCCAAAAAGGCCTCTTCTTCAGCTAAAAGTACAAAAAGAGCCCACTACAATAACCAGTGAACTGTTACAAGGTAAAAAGTGATTATGATGAAGAACTTACCTATCGAGTGATAATGCCAATGGAGACCAAAAAAAGTGAAGTCTATGAATGTGAGGAGTCTCCAAATTCCCCTTGTTTGGAGACTCCTCCTTGCGTGCGGACTTTTTCACCTATCGAAGAAGTGGTTGGAGATTGTAGCGGAGGAATTTATGATTTGATTCAATGACGTAAAAACAAAAGGCGCTTTTAACCCCCCCCCCCCCCCCAGCGGCGGCCTTCCTGCTTGTTTCTTCAACTTCTTCGATTGACACCAAAAAAAACTAGATAAGACACATATTATGAAAGTATTTTATGTTGCTTTTTAAGCGAGCAATTTGAGAAAATGAAAACTTTGCAGGTAAAATTTCGAATATTTATTGTATTTCATTTCAATATGAACAAAGTTTGTATATCAAGGTTGGGATTTTAAAACTCAAAAAGAATTAATGGATTGAGCTAATATATTTTTTTCATAATATTGATAAAGGGAATTTTAAAGGAAATTTTTTTTTCCATGTTACTTTTTATGTTTATCCTTCCTGGCTCATAATAATATCTACAAGAGGATTTCAAATACCTCGTGTGTGAACACAAAAGTGATTTGCCACAAAAAAATTATTTAATCTTAACCATGTTTCTACGGCTCAGATTTGTTAGTATCCTGAAAAGAAAAAAAAACTTAAACTCTACTTTTTTTTTTTTTTGTGTTAGTAACTAGGCCAATTAGTTAATATTTGTTTGTAAGGAAAAATATGAAAAAATGAAGAAAAGTTAGTTATTTTTTCATTTGTGTGTATTTGTTTTGTAGGAAAGTTGAAAAATTTTTCTATACTTTCCCTCACTTAGCTACATTTTGTACTCTAAAAATTACCAGAATTTTGGAGAAAAATTATTAGTTATTAAAAATATTGTCAAATAACTACCACTCTAACCACTCATTTTGTCGCAGAAGTTTTGTCAATTAAATATAGATAAAAGTGATTTTCATTTTCCTTCCTCCACTTTCTTTCACAAATTTCCCATTTTAACATTTTTCTTCTGAGCAAAGTATGCAAAAGTTATAGTATCTTGTTTGACTTTTATAGATGTGGTTCTGAAATCTGAATTAATCGTTGTTTATAATTTTAAATTCGACTAACTAATAACAGATTGAACATTAGAAAAAATTATTGAGAAGAATTCAAGATGAATATTCCACAATTGGAATATTATTGTTACGCATAAATTAAAAATTAGAGAACTTCTGAAAGTATATTGAGTAGGATTTGAACATGCATGCACAATTGAAATAGTGTCAACATTTATTTCATTAGTATCTACGTATATTTGTGTGTATGTATGTATATTGTGTATTTTTCATACAATAGAATAAGCAATTATCATTAGCCACTAAAAAATGCCTTGAATGATTAGCTATGCAATCACATTCTTACCACCAAAAAAAACAAAAAATACATGTTTTATATTGATTTTTCACAAGTTGACTGAAGATGCAAATTATTTGGTATTAAGTTCAATTCTAATTTGATCTGGAATTTTATATTGATTTTTGAACATAATCTAGGATGACTAATTGAGTGGTTGTTCTAATTGGCTCAAAAAAATATATTTGAAAACTAAATGGGTATTTTTATCTCCAAAATTTTAAGGATTAATCTTTCCTACTGTCAGTTTTGAATGAATGATAATTATACAAAATTTAGAATTAAAATCCAATTTTTGCACTTGTGTCGTAGATTCAACGGCGATAGTATATACACTATCAGTATGTATCAGAGTTACTCAAATTTAAATGCAGAAACTATTTTGTGAAATTAATAAAACTTTTTTTTATAGCTTCAAATCAGCAAGTTGAATGTCAAAGAGAGGTTGAAAAAAAAAAAAAAGAACTGAACAACTTTTTGAGTTGTTCTCTTTTTATTTATTTATTTTTCAAAAAAGAGTATCTCTAATGCAGGATTGTTGAGAATTGATGGTTGGTCACGTATGTCTGGAAAGTGAAAGACTTGACATAAGAATCGGTTCAAATGGCTTTTCGCGAAGTTGACTCTTCAATAGTAGAGAATTGATTGGTCTACAAGCTATGATGCGTGGTCCACTAAAGGGTTACCAGAAATGGAATTTTTGAAGTAGAGCCCAGCCTTCTAAGGGTTGGTGGTGTGGGAGGTCGACCCTTGCCTCTCACAAAAAATTGTCACAATATGTGACGGTTTCGTTGACTATTTTCGATAGAGTTTCTATTCACATCGAGTCCCCTCCGTCTCCCCCTAGTTTAGATTATAGAAATCCTATCATTGCGATAAAAAAAAAAGAAGTAGAGCAATAGTAAAAAGATGAAAATAGTAAAAAAAAAAAAGATGGAAATTTTTGAGCTTGGCTTATTATAATTGTTTGACAGGTGTGCTGCTGACACTTATTAAAATGCATTTTAGTAATTAATTTGTTGGATATTTGAAGTTAAATCGGATAAACGTCTAAATGTAAGTTAAATATTTATTTTACGATAAACGACATAATTCCATTATCATGAATTTGCATTAAGGGTAGAAAACACATTAACATGTCACAGATACATAAGGATCACAAAATTATATGATCTAACATATCTCAAAAAAAAGAACAATAAAAATAAAATTTTTTGGGCAAGGATAATAAAAATAATGTTGTAAACTCTAAAATATCTTCAATTCATACGAATCATTGTAACTTAGTAGATCTCTTCATTTCTTCTAACTGTCAGATCTAATAAAAATTCTTTCTAGTCCAAAGAGAAATTTGAATCTGCAAAGTGAGAAATCTAGATTTGCAGATCTGCAAGACCTTAGATCCTATAGGAAAATGACAAAAATTAACAAAAGACTCACAAGAAAATTTTAAGAGAGAATAAAAAGCTCATTGGAAGAGTTCAAAATACAAGAAACTCTGACCAAAAAACTCTAAAAATAAATTTTATTCAAACAAGTTAAAGAGAAAACGGGAGTGAGGACTCCTTTAATAGATAAAGATCAGACAAATCTGGTCTTTCTCTCATGAGAGAGTTAGAAGGAAGTTCTGGTTGGACGAGTTTTTAGAGAAAAGGAGGAGAGAATTGGTTTTATAGACAAGAATAAATTTCTAATCATATATAGCAAATGTAAGTTAAAAAATGAACAACTGTAATATAAAGAGCCCAATACGCAAATTAGAACCCTTTTTAGATAAATTTTCACTTTGATTAGCTGTTTGGATAATATATATCTGGATACAAAATCATATAGGTGTTTTGGGTACTTCTTTTTTTTTTGTCACAATGATAGGATTCCTATAACCTAAACTAGTTTATTCTAGAGGGAGTGGGAGGGAACTCGATGTGTCATGTGAGTAGAAACTTCATCAAAAATGGCCAATGAAAACCGTCACATATTGTGACAATTTTTATAGGAGGTAATGTTCGGATTCTTGACCTCCCGCATCACCAAGCCTTAGAAGGCTTGGGATGACCAAGGCCCAGGGGCTGTTTTGGGTACTTCAACTAGAAAAGAATTGGGCACTGTTTCTTGTTTTACTCTTGCTAATCATTGTCTGTTGATCATTGTTAGTGTCCCCTTTTTTTTGTTTTATTTATTTAATCTTTTGATAAGACTGTTAGTGTTCCTTTGTAAATTGAACAACTTGAGGAATGAAGTGCCCATCACATAACCCCAAACGCCACTTGATTAACAAACAAGAATACACAACTAAGCTCCCAATTAAAAAAAAAACAAAAAAGGAATACACAACTAGGTTTTATCTGGTAAATGTGCTTTTCTGGGATACCTTTTGGTGCAAACAAAATACAAAATACTTCACTTCAACTATTTTAGAGAAAGAAGAAAGAAGATGCCCAAAAATTAAGGAATTGAGAATTCAAATGTTCATGATGTTAACAAGAAACTACATCCTTAATTAGCTTTAACACGAGCAAGATTCAACTTTTACATTAACATCATAGATTAGATTTTTTTTAAAAATGGCGTTATGTCCTTGAAGCTTTTTGTTTTCTTCTTCTTTTTTTAATTTAAACAAAAATTTTGATCGTCTTTTTTTTTTTGAAGAAAGAATAGTCCTAGTAATTTTTTAATGAAAAAGCCCCTAAAAGATTTACCATCCAAATTGAGTCTTAATATTAACAAAAATGCCAAAAACCAGTTATCTTACTTAATGCCAAGGAGTCTAGAGATATCATAATCAAGTATTAGTCAAAAAAGTAATTTGGAATTTAAGTATTACTTGAAAAAGAAAGGAACCAGACAAGGCAGCTCCTTTTTAGTGTTAAGTAAACATGTAAAGAAGATTGAAGCAGGAAATAATCCTCTAGGGGAAAATTTTATACTTTATTAAGATTTTAAGAAAATAAATTGTTATTTATACAAGGACGTAAATGAAAATATTGATAGTTTCAATGGGAACAAAAACAACTTCTGTATATTTGCACAGCAGGTTATTTTCAATCATAATTCACACAAACATACATCAATTTAAGCTACAATTACTTGGGAGTGGGAATTAGTATCCCTTTTGCTGCTCTACAAAAGAATCCTATGAGCAAATGCTTAAAGGCTATCAAAAAAGAAATTAAAGGAAATGTATTAAAGAAATTAAAGTTTAGGGTTTTCTTTAATCAACTCAATAATCACATACATATACCTGGAAAAAGCACTAAAATAAAGTAATGTTTTTTACTGGAAATGAATTAAAGCTTAAACTTTAATCAAAGTAAAATTGTCTTGATTGTGTAGAATAAGGGGACCTATAACTGATATTGTGTGTTCAAGAAGTATAAATTGCGTGACTTGCAAAAGAAGTAGTATAATGCATCATTTGATACGCCCAAGCCTTAGAAAAGGAATTCTGATGGAAATTATTTTGTTGAAGCATATTATTGTTGCCTCATGTATCCATCAGATAAAGACTTCTTATCAAGAATATATTGTGGCTTCTTGAATTATACAGAATTACATGCGAATCTAATACTTGTGTGCAAAATTCTATACCAAATCATAACAAAGGCAAAAAAATTCTTTATTCTTAAAAGTTTATGGATAACTTTTTTATACATTATCAGTGTATAAATTTTTTTTTTTTACAGTAGCAGGTTTAGATCATACCACATAACATAAATTCAAATTATGCACATGTGGTATAAATCCAAACTTGCTAATGTAAAACAAAAAAATCACTCTACTGTCAATATATAAAAAGTTAATCCATGGTTTTTAGGACAAGATAAAACATCTTTAGGAGCAAAGAACACTTTTAAATTGATTGGAAACTCCATCATAGGATAAGGTACTTGGGATTATATTTTCTTGGCGTACTCTTAAAAAAGTGTGCTGAACGTCTAATTCTCTCAATTAAATAATCAATTTATCTCTAATACTTGGTGACCTAGAAAAGATGAAATCATATATTGTTCTACGTATTTATATACATTTTTTTCAAACCAAAAGCTATTTGAATGGCACTTATTAGTTTGAAACAAAATCGAAGGAATTTTAGTATCTGATTTCATGAAATGTAAAGTACCCACGTTTTGAAATTACATTTTGTAAATTGTATTTCGAACCATCCATGAAGATTTTGTTATAAGGGATTATGGTTATTAGCACATCGTTAGTATTTAACATTTGATATTAAATATCAAAATAGCCCATAACTCATAAATCTTATCCGAGAAGAATGTTACTAGCATTAAAATAGGAGCATATTTAAGCATATTGTTGTGAACCATTCCTCTTTGTGACTAATACTTGATTATGACTAATAGTTGTTGTGAACCATCCTAGTTGAAGCAAAATGCCCCAATGGCTCTCAAACAATTACGAAATTCAACTTTTGGCTCTTAAACTATTAATTGATACTAATTAAAACATATAATTCTAGCCCTTCCGTCAACTTGAATTGTTATGTCTAAAGAGATAAAGGATTCATGAGATGCTAATGGCCCTCAAACTATTACAAAATTTAACTTTTGACCCTCCAATTATTAACTGATAAATTTTAGTCTTCCAACTAATTAAAACATATAATTCTATTCTTTCCGTCAATTTGAATTGTTATCTCAAATAGAAACATCTATTGATAAATAATTGGATGTGCCCAACCGAGTGTTTGACAAATCAAGAAAGTTTAGATATAGTGTTGTAAAGTTTTGAGGAATCTCACCAGAGAATTGATTATTTGAGAGATTTAGAAAGTTCAAACTTGGAAGAAAATTAAGACTTGTTGGAATATTCCCAGAAAAAGAATTATATGCCAGATTTATGTCATTAAGAGAAGCACATGAACTCAATGAATTTGGAACAGCATTGAAAAATAAGTTAACCTTCAAATGAAGACGAGTCAATTGATTCAAGTTGCCTATCATTGCTAGAATTTCTTTATTCAGGGTTTTGGGTTTTAGTTTTTCAATTGATTTTGGCCAAGTTCAGCAATTGGAGATTTGGTAAATTAGGTTATGAGTCCAATGGGGTAAAAAACAATTTTACCTTAACACATGTCATGTGAAGACAAAAGCACCCATCGATTATGCCCTTATTGTGCACATGATGATGTTTCTGTTCAACATAATGATTCAAATTGATGAAAGGATTAGAATTATATGTTTTAATTAGTTGGAAGAGTAAAATTATCTGTTAATAGTTGGAGAGTCAAAGTTGAATTTTATAATAATTTGAGAGCCACTGCTGCGCATGTTATGCTATTTTTGTTAACCGTAATAGTTCAAGTTGATGAAAGTGCTAGAATTATATGTATTTAATTAATTGAAGGGTTAAAACTTATCAATTAATAGTTAGAGGATCAAAAATTAAATTTTATAATAGTTGGAAAGCCACTGCAACATTTTACCCTTAAAATAATTAGACTTCAACTAGGAGCATACAGTTGTGAAGTGTGAACCATTCCTTTGGGTGACTTTTTGGCTTTTTTGTTGTAATGAACCGAAAATTATGCTTTGTCCCTATCGGGTATAATGGTAGGTTATCAACTTTGGCCATCTTCGCTTCATTTGACCCGTCAAAAAGGGCAAAGCTATTAATTTATAGCCAGTTTGGATTCTTTCTGGTAGAGCATAAATATTACTTCGGTTCCTTCTTAGAGCATCTATCTAAATATATAAAAGCGAGAGTTGGGTAATGAATAATTCCTTTTTGGTCAAGCGGTTGATATAGAGGCTATTCTTGTGAGTTCTGTGAAATGATATAGATTAACACCGGACAAAAAAAAAAAAAAAAAAGTGGCGGTGGCTTGCATAAACTGCATTATTATGATGCATAGCTTAGGAAATGGTGCATCACGTCTCTTCACACTCTAGGATCGTCACCATCACCATATCTCTCCGGGGGCAGTGTACATGTATCGCTAAGACTACTTAGATATCTAACAATTATATTATACCATATTATAACATATATATATATATAATCTATATAATCTAACTATATATATATATATTATCTTCTAACTATATAAAAGGGAGAGTTGTCCAATGAATAGTGCATGTCTTGTCAAGCAGTTATCCCGTAATTCTTGCCAAATGGTTGGCCATTTTTTGTCAATTGGACTGCTTCATTTGCTTCCAGCTATTGCTACCTCTTCGTTTGCTACTTTGCCTATAACTAAATGGAAGGTGATCGTGGTTCCGTACTTACCAGCAAACGCCCATCACGCCCTCCTTTTTCATGATTCATCCCTCTCGGGTTTGGGACTTCCTTTTTGAAATTTGGATTGAATGTAAAATGCTAGATTTCATTGATTTCTTATATTTCTTTAATGGTACTACTTGAAAAGAAGAAAAAAAAAACAAAATTATTGATTGCCAAAATTCACATGTTCTACTTTACCATCCAATCTAACCTTTACCTTATATGTTGTACATCTTAAAAAGAGACAATTTATGTGATTTAATGTTATTATATACCTTTTTATTTAGGCTCTTTAAGTTGGAATGTTGAATTTAGTGATTTTTTTTACTTTTTTAAAAAAATTTAAAAGTTAGTCTTGTATTTTTAGTAGAAAGTTAATTTTGTGGTTAATTGTTTGCTTTTGAAGTTTTCTGTAAATGCACAATTATTGAGGAAACAATTAATAAATTATTGTTGGCTTAACACAAAATAAAATTGTTAAGTGTTCTGTAAATACACATTAAGGAAATAATTAATAAATTATTATTGGCTATAGTGAGTCTAAAAAATGGATTTTATTACTGTGACATGAAATGAAATTGTTTGCAGAAAAATGAATGCATATATTGCAAAAACATGAAATAAAATAGTGTTTTGTAAAATTGTTGAATGCAGTGGTTGTTTAGCATGTTAGCAGTAGCTTTTGATTGCACGATTCCCAAAAATTGAACAGCAATTAAAAAAAAAAGAGAAGTCTAGCATTGTTATCACAATCAACCAAAATTGGTTAAGGTGTCAAGGGTTTGGACTAAAAATGGTTTCTAATCCTACTACTTTTTAAAACATACAATTATAAAGATATATTAGTCTATATATCCATATTTACTCTATATAATTATTACAAATTTCTAATGTCCTTGTTTTTATTCTTATTCTCTTCGTTCTCTAAAAAACAATATTTGTTTGTTATTTACTAATAGTCCGGACATCCAATAACAATTGTAGGATAACCGCTTGACAAAAAAGCACTGTTTATAGGGTAACTCTCACTTTTATATTGTTAGATAGATATCCATATTTAATGTATATATATAATTATAATAAAATTTTTAGCATATTCATTTTTTCTAATGGGGCTAAATTGCTCTAAATTGAAAAGCAATGTTGTATGCTATTTTTTTATTATTCTTTTAGTCAAACATGCAACATTAATTAGATTTTTTCTTACATTAAAAAATTAAAATACTGTAAATTTCAAAAACAATGTAATAATACATGGCTCTTAATGTGGATTAATGATCTAATATTAGTGAGCAACATTTTACAAAAATATGAAGGAAAAATAATTGTTGTGATTATATTGATTAAATGTTTTAATTTGTGCAAAAAAAGGAAATAGGCCTATGTTTATGAAACTTAGTGAGTAATAGAGATATACATAAATATAGATGGGTATCTTTATAATTACCTCACCCAAACCACATAATATATACAAATCATACCACACAAATGTCGACATTGCATTGTCTCAATTATAGTACTTTATTAACCATTATATTACAAAGTATCCTCCATACTACACAAACTGTTAACACCATATTCACCCAACCAATTTACCATACTATTATTTTATAATTCAAGCCAGACTTATAACAATTATATGACTCTCTACATTATCAAAAATATATAATGGCTAAAAATTAAGCAACTTAATACGAAAAATATTAGCCCTCCTGCGTATCGCGCAGGCCGTCTCACTAGTATTTATAAGAGTGTCAGTGTACTTTTGGTCAGTGATTCTAAACTCAGATTCGCGAGTGACCTGGCTGAGTGACTGGTTCCCGATTTCACTAGTTAAACCAATTGGGCCACTAATTCTTTTTTTTTTTATTTAGGTAAATTTTATATATACCCCTTACAGGATTAGTTTGGAATTACAATAACTTATTGAAAAGTACTTTCCTGTAGAACTTTTAATGAAGGTACTTATTAACTACTTAAGTACTTTTAAATATATTGTTTGAAAATATAATTCAATAAGTATTTATTATATTAGATAATGTGTAATTTGAAAATTTTCAAAAGAATTTTGAAAATATGTGTATAGGATAGAATGATTAAATTTGATGTTTTATTTTTTAAATCACAAAAGTTACTTTAAAAGTACCAAATTTGAGTTTTTGCTAAAAGTGCTTTCAATATCAAAGTTTTATTCCTAATTTTATGGGATAATATTCACTAAATACTTTAAAAGTACTTTTAACACCTAAAAGTCTCTTTTTTTTTTTATCAAAAGCCCCGCAACTCCATAGTCAAGTGCTTTTTAAGATACACTCCTTTTGGGGGAGAGGGTTGTATTGGGTGATGACAAGAGAAAAATTGTAAGTAGGCAGTTTTAGATTCAAAACCTCCAAAAAAAAAAGGTTAAAAAAAAGACACGCTCTTTGTGATTTAAAAATATCCACTTTACATCCCTTGTTCTAAATTTAAGTGGAAAACAAACAGAAGTAGACTCTACTAGTGAAAATTAACCATACACAAAATCCAATAGTGTAAATTACTTATTTCTAGTAACGTTTTTCTTCCGAAATTTCCTCCAAATGAATGTTTGTAATCTATAAAAAGGTTCAAACATTTTATATTGTGCAAAAGGTTCAAATGCTTTGATAGTGGCAATGGTAACTTTTTTTCTTCCGAAAATACCCCCAAATGAACGTTTGCAATCCATAAAAAGGTTCGAACGTTTTGTATTTCATAAAAAGTTCAGATGATCCAATAATGATGACTTAATTTCATAAAAATTTCAGATGATCCAATAATTTCAGAGACATTTTTTGGAAGAAAAACATTATTAAAGTCTCACATCATTAAAATAAAGTAACTAGTTGCACTGTTGGAGCGCAAATGATGAAATTTCCATTAGTAGTGTTGAATTCTATACGTTTTTTCACTTAAATTCAAAGCCCAGGGAGGTGTAGGTGAACATATTTGTATCACATGGGATGTATTTCAAAAAGCACTTAACCACAAGGGGGTGTATATGAAATTTATCCTTTCTATTTTTCATAGAAAATGTAGACAATAGAAAATTACATAACTTCTGGAAAGGATACCAATTTCTAAAAATGTTAATAAATTCAAATAAAGTTCACCCAATATTTTGAATATATCATAATAGTCTAATTTTGTTAATATACAATAAGATAAAGTAAACAAAAAATAAGTATTGAGCCTTTTCAACACCAAAAGAACACCAAATATTTTTTTTTATGTAATGCCACCAATTATCATTTTCAAAACCAAATATAAGATCACTTTGGTTAAATGATCCCCAAGAACATCATTCTCAATATATAAAATCCTCTTGATCATTCAAGATGAAGATATGTCTAATGTAGAAGAGCTTTCTAAAAGAAAAAAATGGTTAAGTATGTGATAAGGAGGAAATTTTTCAAAAGAAAGAAGAATGAAGAAGAAGAGAAAGAAAAAAAAAAGAGAAAATGAGCTCTAATATTGGAGCTCTCACAGCAGTGGTAAACAAATAAAAGGAGTAGGATTCCTATTGGAATTTGTTAATTGTGTTTGTTTAGATATATTTGTTAGTATGTATATCCTATAACCATGGGCTTGTTTGGCAAATAAGTTTTTGGCCAAGTTTGTCTGTTACAAGTTTTTTTAACAACTTAGCTATAATAACTTAAAAAAAACTTCTCAAAATTTTTAAACTATACACTCCAAAATATTCAAAAATTTACCTATTTCAAAAATTTTTTCTACAACTTCTATAGTAAATTTAGACAAACACCCAAAAAACTCATTTGTCAAATAGGGCCCATAGATTTATAGGATTTCTTATATACTTTTACTAGATATGTATTAATGAATAGCTTTTTTAGCATTTTGATTGCATCTATTTTACGTTAGAATCATAAACATCTTAGAATAAATCTAAGTCATTGAGATCATAAGAGCTATCATGATGAGATTAATTGACTTATTTAGGGTTTATTCTTAAATATCTTTAGTCATAGTATTAACAAGATAAGATATTGCTAATATGGATAGACTAACATATTTTATATATTTTTTCTTTTGAATGAAGTAGTAGATATCATCTAGTATTATGTATGGACAACTAAACTAATATATGGGTATTAGATAGATGATCAAATTCACTAGATTAATCAATATAAAGATCTCCACAAGAATAACTATCTGAGTGCTAATGGACCGAAAATGTAAGCGATTTTTAGATTTGAAGTTATCATAATATCTCGAGTATAAATTATTATACTCCGACCTAATTAATTGCTTCTCATAAATGAGTGACTTAAACCACTAGAGACAGAGAATAGTGTGAATGTGGAAGGATAGCAAGTAATATATAATGATATGCCTATTGTGCCACCGGTAATAGTAAATAAGTTATCTCGTTTATGACCACTTGTTGAAGTATAACTAAAGGAATCTTGGCTCTAAATGGAAAGATCTTAGATTGATATTTCTAAATTCCTCTTCGTAGAAGTTATATTTTTGTAACAAAGAAGTATCATTAGTCACTTTAGAATTAGCACATATTTTATACTCTAAACTAATGTGCGACAAGTGTGGTAAGGGTATTTATCACATGAAAAATGTGCACATCTAATTAACTTTTCTCCTCACTAAAGTGATCATGATGTCTTGTTAGATGCCAATTTTGATTTATAAGAATAAGTTGATTAGTTAGTTGAATCAAAAAGAAATTAAAGGACTTTAATTTATCTAACCCTTATTCATATCAAGAGTTATTGCCAACTTGTATGAGAATCTAATGGATCACATACATTAATGATTTCATTAGCAAGATTAAAAGGGCTTCAAACTTGAATGATAAGTTTTAATAACTTATAATTTAATTTGTAAGACAAATTACACTTAAAAGACTTATAATGCAAATAAGATTAGATCTTTTAAAACAAGAGTTGTATTAGAAAATGCAACCAAATTATATTGAAAATAAGTTATATGATTTTTATAAGAATTTAGACATTCTATGCGTTTATAAATACTCTCATAGTTTAAGTTAGTGAGATATAAAATCAAATCAAGTTGTGAGATTTTAGAAAAAAATTGGAAGATTAAAAAATAAAGAAAAATCAGACATCTTGGGAATAAATTTGCGTATGAAAGTTTGTAAAGATCAAAATGGTAGTAAATTTTGGAATACAATAATTATATGATATAAACATACATAATATATAAAAACATTATTCATGAATTACTTATGCCTTGCATCGATTCATTACTAGTCATAATAAAAAAAATATTCTATGCTAAATGCTAGTGAATGAGTGAATATAGAATTCCAACTCCAAAAGATTTTCCAATAGGCTAAGGGCTTAGGGCTGGGGATTTATCAAATCCAAATTTGCCAAAATCCCTCTGTCTAAATACAAACGTATTATCTAAACTAAACTACATAAAGCGCCGAAGGTCGAGCTACAGTTGATTGTGCCGGTTTCGTTGTGATTTCGTAGCTGATTTCATCCTTTTTGGTCTTTTCCCAGGCTCCATGCAGCGGCTTTGCTTCCTGTCCTGCTTGTCCTCATTTCTTTTTTTGTTGCTTTGTTCCCATTGTACCCTTTCTCTTGGTTCGTTTGTAATTTTGCAATCAATTTTGTCCTTTTGTTTCTTCGATCTTTTCCTCCCGTCGTTTTGCTATCTTGAAGCCGTGTATATTGACGTAGGCCCTTTGGGCTTCGGAAGAAAAAAAAAAAAAAAGCCGTGTATATTTACCAGAGTATTTTTATGTTTATAATTTTACCACTTTTTTTATATTTATTCCCTTGCTTATTAAGTTTCTCTAAAATGTGTATATTAACAAATATATTAAATATCAAAAAAATAATGTGTAGATTAACAAACATATTAAATATCAAAAAAATATGCAAATCGCTAAAAATGCTATGCACATCTAATACATAAAATAGCCTTCTTTTTATATTTATTCACTTATTTTTATGTTTATAATTTTACCACTTTTTTATATTTATTCCCTTGCTTATTAAGTTTCTCTAAAATGTGTATATTAACAAACATATTAAATATTAAAAAATACGCAAGTCACTAAAAATGCTATGCCCATCTAATACATAAAATAGCCTTCTTTTATATTTATTCACTTATTTATTAATTTTCTCCAAAATATATGTATATTAGCAAAAAATATTAAATATGAAAAAATATGCAAATTGCTAAAAATCCTACGTGCATCTAATATATGCAAATGAGTAAAAATTCTATCTGTATCCAATCAATATATATAAATCAATTATGCTGTTTCGTATTAATACAAATCAATGAAAATCATATGTACTTAACATATATCTAATATATATTGAGCAAAGTATTTTTATGTTTATAATTTTACCACTTTTTTTATATTTATTCTCTTGCTTATTAAGTTTCTCTAAAATGTGTATATTAACAAACATATTAAATATCAAAAAAATATGCAAGTCGCTAAAAATGCTATGCACATCTAATACATAAAATAGCCTTTTTTATATTTATTCACTTATTCATTAATTTTCTCCAAAATATATATATTAGCAAAAAATATTAAATATGAAAAATATATGCAAATTCCTAAAAACCTACGTACATCTAATATATGCAAATGAGTAAAAAATCTATCTATATTCAATCAGTATATATAAATCAATTATGCTGTTTCGTATTAATACAAATCAATGAAAATCATATGTACTTAACATGTATCTAATATATATAAGTTTAATTAATTTTCTCCAAAATGTAAATATTAGCAAAAATATTAAATATGAAAAAAATATGCAAATCGCTAAAAATTGTCCATGCATCTAATATATGCAAATGAATACAAATTTTATGTGTTTCCAATCAATTTTGTCGAAAGTGTGTATATTGACAAAAATATTAACTATTAAATTCCAATCAATATATATAAATCGATTATGCTATTTGATATTAATACAAATGAATGAAAATCATATGTACTTGACATGCATTTAATATATATAAACTTAAAAATAAATCAATCGAATATTTATTGATTCAAAAAACAATTATTCGATAAATAAATACAAATATATGATTCTAAATTTAAAATTTCAAATTGTTAAAAATCCTTAATTTGTATATATTATATTTATGAATTTATATTCCTCACTATATTTCTTTTCTTTTAGTTTTTCTAATACTAAACTCTTCCACTATCTAATCTTCATTTAATGTACCCATGTGGCTATTTACTATTTAGATTACTTTATAGCCAAGTGTCATTCATCTACTTACATGGTCACTATTTTTGTTCATTCTTTTCACCATCTAATCTATATTAAATATACCCAGATGTTTAGTTAGTACATAGATGATCTTATCACCATTCATTATCCTTGATTTTAATCTTCCCACTTCCCTGTCCGTTGGATGTTTACTGCCACCAAGTACCTTCTTTTATTACCTATCGTTATTTTACTAATTTCCTGTGACTTCGGTTCCTACATGAGCTTTTCCTTTGGTAAAGTGGAGCTCAGTTTCATTGTTACCTTTTGTTATTGTACTGCATCTTCTTTGCTCGAACTTCTACCTGATAACTTACTCTGTATGCCTTCCTTTCGATCTTAACAATCTTTCTTTCCATTTATAGTTATTTTAGTTTTGCCTCCACGATTTATATATCCAATGCTTTTGTTGCGTTAATGCTTTCCTTTGTCTTTTTTGCTTCCCCTGCTACCATCACGCATGCATGTTTTATCATTATGACCTGTTTCCCTTTATACTTATGAAGATGCATTTATATCTCTTTTGACTTCTTTTTCCTGTTAATAGATCCTTTACTTTTTAGTCATGTCTTCTTTTCAGCAATTTTGTGCCTACCTGTTACTCTGCTACTTGTTTCCTGTTAATAGACTTCTATATTCTGACTTGTATCAGTTCTTTCATTCCAATATTTAACTGTTTTTCATACTCTTTCTGTTTTCATTTACTGTATCGTAGCAGACAAATATTTCTTTCTATTTCTCCATTTTTCTTACCTGTTATTTATATTTTATATTGTTGTTTATTGCATGTTCAATCTTGATCACTAATGCACATGATGATTCTTTGATTTGAGATTTTTCTTCCCTTACCTGCATGTGCATGAATGATGCTTTTGTATTTAACAGTTACTCATTTTATAATGAATTATTTTTCAGTTATTGTGATTATCATCATTATTATTATAGTTTTTTATGTCTCTTTTTCACTCACTTTGCTACAATGTACATTTTAATTGCAGGCTCTTTTCCATTTCGCTCACTCTTCCATTCCATCCTCCCCTCTGCATATCAAATTAAAGGTGATCTATTCTATTTTATATTCCATATGCTATCTTAAAACTTTTATGTTTATCTTTACATATTATTCATTTTACTATTTCATAAGTGCATGGTAGTTCTAACTTCTATAATCTCACATTGTTCATATCAACTGAATTCATTGCTTGCCTGTTATATCTAATCATAACAATCATTAATTACAATGTATACATTTATCTGTCCATTAATTTTATTTAGTATGCCTCCAAAGCGTAAATTTTGCTCTCAAGATGAATGCCGTGTCCAAAAAAATCAACGACGACGAGACAGATATGCTGCAGAAATAGCCAAACGGCACGAGCAGGCTGCACGAATGCCCAACCAAAAGACAGACTGTGTTGCACTTCATGAATCTAGCACCCCTAATGCTGCAGATGTTTTATCTATTCCTATTTCTTCTGCACACGAAGACCATTTAGTTGATGTGCCTATTTATACTACTGCATCAGCAATTATCAACTCCTTCCCTTATAAACCTTCTGATGCTTTTTGCCGATCCTCACCATTTGTTCCAAGTCCTTCTTCCTGTTTTCCTTTTCCTGTCACACCAGTTCCTCAAATACTGGATAGCTTATCTATATCAGCTATATCTGCAATTGATCCATGTATTTATTCACTTCTTACTTTTCTCATATACTTTTTCCATATTTTTACTGGTTATTTCAATGACGTGCAAAATCCTTATATATATATATACATACGTATACATATACATATGTATATATATAGATTATCTTCCTGCAGCAAATGATCCAGTCTTACAAAACATTTTCAATTCCCCTTCATCTGATGCTCTCACTCAATGGTTCAGCTGTCCTATCTATGCCTGTAGGTTCCTTCTTTCCTCTAATAATATCAATAAACACTTAATCCTATATTATTATACCAGATATCTAAAATACATTCTAACCTTTACATCAATACCATAATCACAATAACCAATTTTCAGCACAGCCACCAATAATAGCAGAAGCATCAAGTTTGTCTGCACCTGTCCAAATCGAAGTGGTGCGGCAAAAACCTTCATACTATTTTCATTGCTTTAATCTCCTGATACATACCATAGACTTTATCTATGTTTGTGTTATAACTCATTCACATTCATACTTAATACTGTTAGCTCGAACGCGACGGAGAGAAAATATACCATTGCTCTAGCAAATACCATTGGAACCAGCCATCCTCCCATCTGCTCCTGATTGTCCAAATTGTCATGCTAAACGTTTCTATATGGAACCACCAAGATTTTGTTGTGCATCAGGAGAAATTCGTCTAGCAGAGACAAAAATGCCAGATAGACTTGTGCAACTTTATAGAGGATATACTCCTGAAGCTATTGAATTTAGACAATGTATCAGGAGTTACAACAACATATTTGCCTTTACATCACTAGGAGTTCACTATGACAAGGATCTCAGTAAAAGAAATAGTGACATTTACACATTTCAAGTCCAAGGCCAGATCTATCATTTTGTCAATCCATTAAAACCTTCTGATGGTGAAAAGGCATCAAATCTCCAACTGTACTTTTATGATACAGAACATGAGGTACAGAACAGAATGGCTCTATCCAGCAAATTTAGGGAGTCAATTGTTCAGCAGCTAAGATCCATTCTTCATGAGAACCCTTATTCTGTTTTTATCCGGAGGTTAGTAGGCATCGAAGATTTAGATAAATACAAATTTTTCTTAATTTGATCCAGGATTAGATCAGCGTGTTTTCAATGTTCCATCAGTCTCTCAAGTGGTAGCAATCTGGTTAGACAATAACAATACCAATGGAGACAGCCCAAGAGAAATTGAAATCTGTACAAAAATAGGAGGCAAAAAAATAGTTAAACAACATTACAGTTGCTATGACACATTACAATATCCACTGATATTTGCTCGTGGAGAAACTGGATGGCATCCTGGAATCCTTCGAAAGACAAAAACTCAAATTCTTAACCAACCTCATCAGACCTGTGAAAAAAGAAAATCTGGTTTCTCTTCATCAATATAGTGATCTAGAACAAATATTTGATGCAGAACAAACAGGTACACCTGCAAACATTTATATTTTCTACTCTTTATTTACTATACTATAAAATCTCTAATTCTTACATTTTTGTTCTATTCACAGCTGCTACAGAGAAAAAAAAAAGAAAAGGCCAATAGTTTCATGCCGAGAATATTACGCATACAAGTTTCAAATGCGAGATACAGATCAATCACATTTGCTCCATATTGGCCGTCTGCTGCAGCAATATTCTATTGATAGTTATGTCAAACTAGAGACATCATGTCTTGAATTTCACAGAAACAAGCAAAACAGATTAAGGACGGAAGCTTATCAGGGATTGCTCGATATCATAGCAAAAGGGCAAACAAATGCATCAGATGTAGGAAAACGTATCATTTTGCCAGCAAGTTTTATAGGAGGGCCAAGGGATATGCGACGGCGATATATGGATGCTATCACCCTTGTCCAACGTTTTGGAAAGCCGGATATTTTCCTTACAATGACCTGTAATCCCTCTTGGCCTGAAACAAAAAAGCATCTGCAAGAACCAGATGAGACTCAGAATCGGCCAGATTTGATTGCACGGGTATTTCGTGCAAAAATAGAATAATTGAAGGAAGATCTTTTCAAGAAGCATCTTTTTGGTCATGTTGCTGCTTATACTTATGTTATTGAATTTCCGAAAAGAGGTTTGCCGCATGTTTATTTCTTGATCATCTTAAAAGAGCATTCAAAGATGTTTTCTCTAGAAGAATACAATAAGATTGTTTGTGCAGAACTTCCGGATAAATGCAAGTCATTCTACTTATATTATCTGGTTATAAAACATATGATTCATGGGCCATGCGGATTGATGAATCCAAGTAATCCTTGTATGCGGCAGAATCACAAATGCAGAAACAACTATCCAAAGGATTTCTCATAATGTACAAAACATGGAAAAAATTCCTATCCTATATATAGAAGACGAGATGATGGCAGCAGAGTGTATATCAGAGAACATGAGTTAGACAACCGATGGATTGTCCTTTATAATCCATATTTTCTTGCTAAATATAATTGTCACATCAATGTAGAAATATGTTCTGCTATTGAAGATGTGAAGTATATATACAAATATATATATATAAGGGCCATGACAGAGTAATGTATCAATTGACAGCATAACAAGCAAATAGAATCATTGATGAGATAAAGAATTTTCAATCTGCCAGATGGGTGTGTGCTCCTGAAGCCATGTAGAGGATTTATGCTTTCGATCTCAGTGTTATTAGTCCATCAGTCATTTTACTTCATCTACACCTTCAAAACTACCAGTCTATGTCTTTTGATGAGAATCAGTCTTTAATAGAGGTAATTGCTGATGACAGGCTTTCACGAACAATGCTCACAGAGTTCTTTACAATCAATCGAACAAACAAGCAAGCACAAGATCTTAATCTTCTATACAAGGAATTTCCTCAGCATTTTGTATGGGATGAAGATGATAGAATCTGGTATGCTAGAAAACGAGGTCAGGTCATTGGCCGTATAATAATGGTACATCCGATTGAAGGTGAAAGATATTATCTCAGAATATTACTCATGCATGTTCGAAAGCCTACTTCCTTTGATGATCTCAAGACAATGAACGGTTATCTCGCATCTTCATTTAAAGAAACAGCAGAACTGCGAGGTTTCCTTCAGACAGACAGTGGAGCTGAAGAATGCTTATCAGAGGCTGTTATTTATGGAATGCCACAATGTTTAAGACAACTATTTGCAGTAATTTTAGTCCACTGTCCACCATCTAATCCGCAGCAACTCTGGAGAAAATTTCAACCATTTTTATCAGAAGACATTGTAGTAGATTCATCATTAACAGAGAATGCAGTTATCACAAGAGTACTTGCCTTAATTGATCAATACTTGCAGATAATGGGAAAAAGCATAAAAGATTTTGGCTTCTCTAATTTTATTCCACATGCTCAATTTAACAATCCTGGAAAAGAAATAGAAGCCGAACTTGCAATACCTGTGTCCAGAAAAGATTTAGCAGCAGTATCTATGTTGAATCCTGTTCAGCAATTTGCATTTCAAAAATAATGGAAGCAGTCAATACAAATACATCAGCTGCATTCTTTATTGATGGACCTGATGGCACAGGGAAGTCCTTTCTCTACAAAGCTCTCCTTGCAACAATTAGATCAAAAGGTCGATTGCATTAGCAACCGCAACATCAGGAGCAGCTGCATCAATACTTCCAGGAGGATGTACTGCTCATTCACGTTTCAAAATTCCACTCCATCATGAAAGCAATACCACATGCAATCTATCTAAACAAAGTGCCATCTCTCAGTTGATCAAAGCTGCAAAGTTAATAATATGGGACGAGGCAGCAATGGCAAAAAAATATGCAATTAAATCCTTTGACAGATTGCTTAGAGATCTGCTCAATTCTGATCACATCTTTGGTGGAAAAATCATTGTTTTCAGTGGAGATTTTCGGCAAACTCTACCAATTGTCAGGAAGGCTCAAAAAGAAGATTACATTTCTGCATCGCTCATCAACTCATATATCTGGCCACACCTTCAAAAGATTCGGCTGACTGAGAATATGAGAGCATCTTTAGATCCATTATTTTCAGATCTTCTACTCAACATTGGAAATGGAACAGAAGCAACTATTGCAGACGACAAAATCAAGTTGCCTTCTTCCATGATCATCCCTTTCATCAATGATCAAGAATCTTTAGGCACTCTGATACACACAGTTTATCCATCTCTGTCCACCTTTTTGCCCGGCAATTCTGCTCTCATTAACAGGACCATTCTCAGTACAACAAATGATATTGTGCATGAAATCAATCAAATTTTAATTCAGAAGTTTCCTGGAGAAGAAGTCAAGTATATCAGCTTTGATCAAACAATAGATCCAACCAAACAAGTTGATCATGGTGACTTCTTAAATACTATTCACCCTCCAGGATTACCTCCACATGAATTGATTTTGAAGCAAAATTGCCCAATTATTCTCCTAAGAAATCTCAATCCAATAGAAGGATTATGCAATGGAACACGTTTGATATGTTTGAATTTTAACAAAAATGTCATTCATGCTCAAATTTCAGTAGGAATTCATTCTGGTAAACAAGTTTTCATTCCTCGCATTCCATTGCATACCTCTAATGATGAGTCATATCCAATCCCTTTCAAGCATACTCAATTTCCAATATCCTTATGTTTTGCCATGACAATCAACAAATCACAGGGACAAACACTTGATTTTGTGGGATTATATTTGAAAGAGCCAGTATTTTCACATGGTCAATTATATGTTGCACTATCAAGAGTCAGAACTGCTAATGATGTTAAAATTTTACTCAGACCTGTTTCTTCTGATTGTTTATCCAACAATTGTACTCGAAATGTGGTTTATCAAGAAATTTTGGCAGCTGCAGCTAAAGATTATGTACTAAACTTAAATATATTGAATTAAAACTACCTATGTTCACCATCATATATATTTACATATCTCTATTGATATTAATATCTTTCTGATTGCTTATATTGCAGATATGGATGACAGATGCACTGCTGTGAATGCCTTGACAAATAAATCAAGTGAATGGATCATAAAAGTCATCCTGATTGAAAAAACAAACATTTTTACTGGAAAAGATCAGAGCACATTCCAGCAATTCATGTTTGCAGATGAGCAGGTAAATTTCATATCAGAAGTTCCATTAAAAAATGCCAACCATAACAAAAACCATTTTACTTACTCTTTGCTATAATAATACTTGCTCGTGTCACAAAAAAACTCTCAGCTATTAAAAATAATCTACCTCAATATAACATCCCTCTCTACCATGCATAATTTTCTTTATTTATCATTAAGTTTCAATGAACTCATCCGTCCTTGTTTGCAGAATGAATCAATTCAAGCAATTGCATTCACTAGAGATGTAAACTACGCAGATAGCAAGCTTCATTTTTATCGCACTTATTACATCAGCAACACTACTATTTCATCTATCACTGATGAAAGAAACCAAGCTGGTTCTGTCCCATGGCAACTAACAATCACAAAAACAACTTTCATCAGACAGGCAGAGAAAGTAAATGAACTAACATTGGACAATCGGTTTCCATTAACTTCATTCTGGGATCTTGAAAAATACAAAAACAATGATATCATCAGATTTAGTAAGCCTACCTTTTCTATTCCAATTTGTTCAATACAACTATCCCTATCTTAAATTTTTTCATACTAAAGCTATTCATTTATCAAATGATCTTATTTCTACAGATCTGCTTTGTGCTCTAATTCAAGGATTTCCAGAATCAATGAATCAACTCCAAAAGGACCACGCAGAATCCGCAGATTCATTGCCGTTAATCCTAAGTAACTTTTCAACTATTTTATCTTATTAAACACACCTGCATACAACCTAAATTTTCATGCAATCAACTATCTATCTAATACATTATCTTGTTCACCTATTATTATCTACATATATACCAGATGCAGACCAATAATCTTTACCATGTGGGAACCATATGTTTACATCGAAGGCATTGAGCTGATGAATATTATTCACACATGCCCCATAGTTCTGCTTGTATGGCCAAAGATCACAACGTATCATCGTTAGTATCTTCCTTATCATTCAGATGACAATTTAATTACTTTATACACAATCATATAGCTGATGAAATACATTATTTTCTGTTCTTTTTTCCTCTTTACAAATAACAATCAAAGGAATTGATATTGCTACCCGGCCAAGTAGTACCATTATTCTTGATCCACCATTACAACAGACAGCTTCACTAAAAATTTGGTATACATTTCCCTTTTCCTTCCTTTCAATACTCAAAACTTCACTATTCATAAATAAATATAGCAATTACTAAAAAAATTACATAAATATCACAGGTGTGATGAGAATAAAGCATATATTGACAAAGTCATTAGCCAGAAGCTTTACGAAGAAATAAATCAGAAAGTCCTTGCTCCTCCTAGCAGTCAAATAAGACCAATCTCACAGATCCTTGCCTCCTTACAACTGGTAAAATGCATTCTTTTACTTAATAGATTCTTCCCCTTACATACTGTGGCAAAAGATTTACATATATAATCTACTTCCATCAATCATAACTTCCAATTTTCTCTTTTGAATAGATCAAAAACTTTTGGATCAAAAGAACTCCATTGATAGTCAACTCTGAGCAAAAATTCTTTGTTCCTAGCTATGGTACATGCGGTAAATCTACCGGGGCAATGATGGACATTGAATTTGATTGCAACTTCTGTGAAACAAAAGACAAAAAACCAAAACCAAAGTATGTATTTTATATTCATAAATTAGATATCTGTCCTTTTATTACCATTACACACATACAATGCATTGAATTCAAACTTATTACTTTCACAGAGCAAGGTTCCAGCTAAACATACATGATGATAGCAGCTACATCACTGCTACTGTCGAAGAAACCTATGCAGAAATTCTACTTGGCATGACTGCTGCTGATATCTATGACAACTATACCAAGGTATACATCAAATCCCTAATACATATACATAAAACATTTAACACGCTTCATTTTTCTTATAACCTAATCTATACTCTTTTCAATAACACAGAAAATCCCAATTCCTATTGACCTTATCAATCAAAAGATCCAGCAGCAAACACTGTTATGTGAGATAAGATCGTATCTGCCATCCCACAAACAATTTACACCCCTTTATTTTCTGATTGCCTTTGTTACTGATAAGCCATCACCTCATCTTCTCCTCGAACACCTAAGTGAGCAAAAACTTCGAGAGTCAGAGCAACAAGAATTGATTCAGAAAATAGACATGCCTCAGGAACTTGCAACTCCAGCTAGGGAATCTCCACCTGTTGCCACTCCCAGCTCAATCCACCAAAAAACTTCTTCAAGTGGATCTTCTGCATTTCAAACAACTACTGTGACTGAATCAGAGGCTACAGTCCCGCTACCATCTGCCAAACGCAGCTTAGATCAAGAATTTGACAAAGAATCTAAGGACCAGAAGACTGCATGAAAACAGTTATCTATATATCTTAATATTTTTTATTCCCTGCAGCTATAAATCAACTTTTCTTATTACCTACTTTATGTACAAACTAAAGCAGGGCATATTTTTGTTTCGTTCCTCATCAAACATTGTCTACAATTTTATCATCAATATCAGACAGTACTTATATTAAGTTATCAGCTTTCTTTCAATTGTCGCAATACATCTAACACAGCCAAACATTACTATACATTCACATGACAATAGTTTCACTCAACTACTAACAATAACATTTAAGATTCTCTTCTATTTTCTTCCAAGCTGGTTGCATTCCATCGCAATTAACCATAACCAAGACAACTTTCAACAAACACCCACAGAAACAAAAACAACTAAACTTACACAATCCATTCCCATTACACCTACTGCCACTCCAAGCCCAATCTGCAAAAATATTCCTTCAGCTTAATCTTCCACATCTTCCACAATTGATGTCCCTAATTCTGCCACTCCAATAGCAGCACCATCTGCCAAGCATAGCTTAGATGAAAATTTTGACAACCAATCTAAGCATCAGAAGCTCACATGAAATTCAGTCTCTCAGCAATAACAAACTCTTCCAAAAATCAGCTGTGACCAGCTATCCATGCATGTTCATACTTTTGATTCCCTGCAACTATCAATCACATTTTGTTGTTATCTACTTTATGTACAAACTAAAAAAAAAACCAGCATCTATTTTTGTTTAATACCCGATAAAGCATATGTAAAACTACATCATTAATATGCCACGCTATTTATATCACTTCATCGGCTCTCTTTCCTCCAATACATTTGACACATCTCAAAATAACTATATATTCACATGACAACAGTTTCATCAAAATACTAACAAAACAAAATAACAGCTTCTTGTCTTCTTCTAACACATTACTATGTATTCACATGTCTATCAAACTAACAGATAAGAAGATATCAAAATAATTAAAAAACTAACCCACTCATATCACATGTTATCCACCAACGACAACCACTATAAATACCATACGTAAATATAACTAAAATCAAACAACCCAAAAAACTCATGGCAATACCAACTTTTATAGATTGCACAATAGAAACAATAGAAGAAAATGACCACCTGATAGCCTGCCTGTTTTACCTTCATACTATTAATGGACAAGCACTTCAAGTAATCCAAGCAACCCCAACATCCAATAACACCTTTACATATGAAATAAGCTCTAACTTCAGAAGGGCTATAGGTTCTAGATTCATTCAACCCTATCTTCAATATTGGTCATCACACTTTGATGCCTCAAATTGGCTCACATCATTCATATTCAACTATCCAACACCATAATTAATATCCAGTAAGTTTTGCTATCTTATATTCACATATTCTACACTTTACATTCTCTTCACTAATATATAGCTCATTTATTCTCCACTGACCAACTATAAAATATGCATCTATTATAATCTCAGCTTCATCACCAACCTCATTTCTCATGGAATATAGACAAGCATGCCCAGAAGGATTGGTAAACCAATAAACCTCATGCTTACACATCTTCATTTTCACACATTTTATAGTATAGCTGATTCTTTTTTTTCCAGAGAATTAATCCATCATTTTATCCACAATTGACAAACTGCTAGACAAACACAATGATTATACGAAATAGGAATCGCACATGGTTCATCAAACTTGATACCAGCTTTCAACTATCTAGATGGAACAAATTCATACAAGACCACGATCTACAGAATGGTTCCATTCTTCGTTTTTTGCACATAGGATGCATGGTCTTTAGACTTGCCATATATAATCCAAAGAACTGTTTAGCTTGCCACCAATGGAACATCCTCCTCAATCATTCACAATCACCTATTGGATGCAGTAAGTAATTTATTTTCTATAAAACAATTTTAACTCTCTATTACAAAATAAATTAACCCATTTCTTTTCTTATAACCCAAGCACTATTCACAGAAGAAAGAAGACTAATGACGCACTTCTCATTTTATATAATGCTAAGAGCAGACGATCTTGAATCTTTGGTAAGTTTTATACAAATTACATTCCAATCAATATAATTCATACACTACATTGCTCCTCTCATTTCATAATACAACTACATTTTTTCCCTATTTTCTATCTCAGGTGCTCATTGGTGATATACTATCGCATATACAAACAGACAGCATAGGAGTCATCAATTGCTATCATACTAAAACTCAATGGATCTTTTAGCTAGAAGGAATAGAAATAACAGAAGGTTGGCCACAATTCGCACAAAAACACTTCTTACATGAAGAAAGTGTCATCCTATTCACCCTGCTCAATGAAAACAATTATTATCTGTAGCTCTTCAGCAGAGACTTTATCCAACAATCATAATTAGACGTCTCCACTACAGCTTCTTGCACATAACAATTATCTACTTCCACTTATATTTAACAATATAAAAATAAACACATCGAAATTATTTAGAATTATTAATTTATATCAACTCTTAAAAAATGATTTAGATTCCATTAATTTAAATAATATTCACATCCTGTTACTCTTAAAAAATTAAATACAAATCACAACAATATTACTATATCTATTTATAAATATATTAATCCAATATATTATTCCTCTATTTATTATTTCAACCCTATTATCATATAAAACACTCTAAACATTAATTATTAAATAAATCTTACATTACTCTTAAACAATCAATAATGGGCACCCCGCGAAACTCACGGGGCACAACGCCTAGTAGTACTATGACAAGTCAAGACAAAGTTTCAATTTGATGGCAAAAAGGAATGAAGGACTATCTCATCTTCAATCATTTCTATCCTTTACGATTTTTTTCTTCCAAGTCCGATCTAGTCTTGACAATGTACTTCATAAGTACATGAAGGGACTTTTCAATTTATAGCTAAATCACAAATTACAAGCACACTGGAGAAAGGGTGGATTGGCAAATTTGGGACTAATTTCATTACATCCCTTGTATATAAAAAAGAATCTTCGCTTTGCATTCTAAAATTTTACTTTGAACGCATTGCCCCTCAAGTTATCAATACCTGTCATATTGCACTTATAAAATTTATTTTAAACACATTGCAGTGCAATATACCCAACTCATCCCAAATCATGTTAGTCTTACATATTGTCAATGAAAATATACAAAAAAAAAATCGCCTTAGCACAATAGCTTGATCAACTGAATCAAATGTCTGATGTTCAAGTTTTATTTGTATACTACACAAAAATTGTTGAGTTTGTTCAATTAGGTAAACATATATTATTTCCAATTTTGACTTTTTTAAGTGTAAGTCTGAATAAACAAACAAAATTCGCCAATGCACAACAGATTGTTTAACCGAATCAAATATTTGATGTTCAAGTTTTATTCCTATACTGCACAAAGTTGAGTTTGTTCAATTAAGCTGTAGACACCAAATTTTTGACAATTTTTAATGTTTTCTTAAATTTTTTCTATTTAATGAGTTATTTACTTTCTTGCATTTTAATGTGTATATTTTCATTTTTTGCAAGTTTGGTTTTAGGAAAAGAAAAAGAAAAAACAACAACAACAAAAAGAGAAGAAAAAATCTTCCCCTAATTATTTCTCTTTCACCAAATGCACTATTGATCCATTTTTGCACTGAATGTCTCCATGCACCTTTCTTTTCATTTTTGGTCAAAAACCATCTTTTGACAAAACCAAGAGACCACCTAATTCTTTGGTTTTTTTCTCTTGGCTCTTTCTTTTTCCCTCAAGAAGGGAAGGAAAAAAACAGAGAAGGATTTTTTTTCGGGAAAATGGTCATTTTTGTCCCTAAACTTTTTTTTCTAGTTGATTTATTCCCTAACTTTTATTTTTGGCCAATTTAATACATGAACTTAATTTTCGGGTCCAATTAAGGCCTTCTACGGCAATGCCACCACCTAAAAGTAATTTAGTTCCCAATTTAACATTAAACAAGGGCATTTTGGGAACTTTAGGTATGAATTGTAATCAAAGCCCTCTTGTTGCCTTAGAAGCAAATGAAGAAGATGAACAACCCCACAACAAGAAGATGAACAGCTTTTGAATATGTAGAAGCTTTTGAAAAGCCCTCTTGTTGAATTTGTAGAAGATGAACAACCCCACAAAATGCCCTCTTTTGAATTTGTAGAAGATGAACAACTCCACAACAAGAGGGCAGCCCTCTTCTAAGGCAACCTAGAAGTAGATGACGACCGACTGGCTTGTGGTTGTGGGTTGTTCCATCTTAGTCTTTCATTGCTTGACTGCTATAGAGGCTTCAGCAGAAGCAAGACAACAAGAAGTTCCCAAAATGCCGAGCCAAAATTCCTGAGTTGGTGCCGGACACTTTTGAAGTTTTAAGGCTCAGATATGTCAAAATTAGGTCAAGGAAAGGGAAAGTGACGCCGCCATGGCTGCAACACCGGTTGCAACGTGATGTGAGGAAAACATTGCAATGTGATGTGATGTGAGGAAAACATTGAACGTTTAAACAGACAAAAGATCCAACCCCAGAAAGAGGGATGGATCCTCTCAAACCCTTCATCTCCCTCTTCTCCTCCCCCTCACATTTGCCATCTGGGTTGCCCAGCCAAGATACGGGTCGAACTTGTGTCAAACACACTGACCCATTTGCTCTACAAGTTAAATCATCACAACCCTCTTGTTGCCTTAGAAGCAGATGAAGAAGAAGTACATGGGTTAGTCATGTCAAGAAGAAGCAAGACGTTAGAGATCATTAAGGCTCCGTTTGGTTCGCCGGAAAGTCACATAGGAGTATTAAAGTCATTAGCTGAGAAAAGAACTGTTCCACGAAGGAGGAGGTGGGTGGTTGGTGGCGGAGGTTGGTAGTGGAGAGGAGATAATTTAAAGTTTCCAAAATGTCCTTGTTTAATGTTAAATTAGGAGCTAAATTACTTTTAGGTGGTGGCGCCGCGCGTAGAAGGCCTTAATTGGACCCGAAAATTAAGTTCATTTATTAAATTGGCCAAAAAAAAAAGTTAGGGACTAAATCGACGGGAAAAAAAGTTTAGGGACGAAAAGGTCATTTTTTCTTTTTTTTTTCCTCAATCTCCATCTAAGGTTCCGTTTGATAAAATTGAATCTGAATTCTGAAGTCTGAATTCTGAAATTTGAATACTGAAACAATTAATTTGCTGAATTTTAAGCACTGAAAAGAAATATATGAATGTCTGAATTTTAATGCTAAACCTATTTATACCGTTTGATAAATTTTTATAACTGAATGCTTAATAAGTTTAATTTGACAATTTGCCCTTATATCTTTTCATTCAAAAAAGAAATAGAACTTATGATTTAATTAGTTTAAAATAGTTAGTTAGGTATGAAAATGACAATATTTATTTTTAAATCAAATTAATATAAAAGATGAAATATATTATATGAGGAGTACGGAGAAGATGTGAAAGTCATTAAAAAGGGAGAAAAGAGAAACTGAAAATTATTAGATAGAGAATATCAGATTGTTTAATTAGATAAAAATTTTGAACATAATTAACAATACAAGGGTAGATTTTGTAGAT
The DNA here is from genome assembly GCF_003713205.1 of Coffea eugenioides. Lineage (NCBI taxonomy): Eukaryota > Viridiplantae > Streptophyta > Magnoliopsida > Gentianales > Rubiaceae > Coffea > Coffea eugenioides. The sequence continues at coordinate 20,296,363 of NC_040037.1, forward strand.
AAGATAAGGTAGTTGAAATAATTCTATTGATTCTTATCAGAATTAAGCATTCAGTTAGGATTCTTGTGCTGAAAAAAATACACACAAGTTCAGCACGCTTAACAAGCTCAGCAGATAGATTTTCATTTATTAAACACTCAAAACATCTGAATGTCTAAAAAGGTTCAGTTTCAGCACTTTTTATGTTATCAAACAGACCCTAACTCTCGGCCGCTCCTCTCTTCAAAGAAGAAAAAATTTTCCAACACATCTTTAGGCTCTTTGTCTTCATACTCTCACAAAAAAACAACGCACTCACAACAAGAAAGACATCTCTCAGCCTTTCTGCCGTCTCCCTCTCAATTCCACAACAAAAAAAAAAAAAACACAAACAACTCAAATCCAATACCCCAACTCTCAGTCCCTCTTTGCCTCTCTTAAGTTCCCATACCCATCCACAAATCAAAGAAAAAGGGAACAAGCGGTCAGACCATTGAGGTTTAGGAATTTCACCACAAAGCTCAACCAAGTGACTACAATATTCTAGAGGTATTTTTTCTTTTTTTCTTTTTTTTTTCAGTTTTGTTTTTCACATTAAATTCATATTTCGTTGCTTATTTTCTCCTGTTTTTGCTGTCTTGCATTGTTGTTGTTGTATTGTTAAAAATTTGGGAAATGACTTGAGCTAGATTAAGGAAAAGAAAATATTTTTTGTGCATGCATCCCAAGTGTTTGAAAAAATGCTTAAATGGGAAACTGAATTAAAGTACCTATTATTATGCATATTTTTTGTTAAAATAGATGATTATGATTAGTGCAAGACCTGAAAACGTGGGGTTGCTCAAACATTTTGAAGTTTTGAACTTTAGAAGCATGTGAATAATTTTTCTTCATTTTTGGACTGTTTTATTTTAATTTCGTTATATTGTTGTTGCTTTTTATTGATTTCAACTCATAGTTATGTTGTAAAAATCATAAAGAGTGTTTTGGTATAAATTGTATGATTTTTAGTGGTGGTTATAGTGTTTTTAAAAAATAAAAGACTGGGCTGTTTTTTGGCATTTTGGCCACTTTCGGATCATTTTTTGTAAAAACTAACTTCAAAAACGGATTCTACACGAAAAATCGAGTGGGAGCTGTGTTTTAGTGAAATTTTGTGATCAGAAAAATTGTCGACGACAGGCGACCGGCGGCGGCTATGCGAAAAATCGAGTGGGCTTCTTGATTTTCGGTTGGGCCAAAAACCTTTTTTTGGGTTTTTCATCTGGGCTTTGGAGTAATTTTTTACTTAGGCTTGTTTTATTTTCATGAAAACACCCCCCATTTTTCTTCCGAGCTGGATGGCTCTGGCCCAAGCAAAATAAAAAGAAAGGCCCGATGGCCTTTTGTTTTAAGAAATCAGAAGCCAATTTGGCAATTAAGTCCCTAGTCTTTTGATTAATTTCACTGTGGCCCAGAAAATTTAAAATTTCTTTCAATTAAGCACTTAATTTAATTTTAATTTGGTCTCTAAACTTTATCTTTTATTTAATTTTGATCCCTAAACTTTGGAAAAATATATTTTTGACCTCAAAAGTTTTTCAAATTTTACAATTCAGTCCCTAGTGAATTTTGACTCTCTTTATTATAATTGTTTCGTTTCTTTAATAGCTAATTATATTATTTTTGAATATATTTAACTTGTGATTTTTAGATGTTGTTAAATTTCTTTATGTTTAATGTGAATTTAGTATTTTTATCATCATTATTATTATTTTCAATTAAATTGGTGCCATGATTCTTATATTCATTTTGAGTATAAATAGGACAATTTGACTCCATTTAGTCACCACTTCAAAAGAGAGGTACCCTATTATTATTTAAATGTCAATTACGTGCTCTTATGTGCTCTTATGTGTTTCTATATTTTTATATGCTTTATTTATTTGATTCAAATGTTCATTCAAATTTTTTTATGTTTGTTTAATTAATTTTATAATTATTTGAGAGGTGTTTAAATACTTCAAGATGCAATAGATATGTAATATTCTTTTGAAAAATTGTAATTAGATAGACCAATGTAATAGATAGGTTAAATAGGTTTATTCTATCATATTTTTCCCCTTTAAATTGTAATTAGATCCCCTATTGTAATAGATAGAATATGGAGGTTTATTTTCTTATATTTTTCCATTTTAGATTATAGTTAGATTCTCCGTTGTAATAGGTAGGTTTTGCGTGTTTATGTGGTTTATGTGTTTACATGTTTTATCTGCTTTCTTTAGGATTTTTGCATCTAGATATTATGCTTACGTGTTACGCGCTACGTACTCTTATGTGTTTATTTGTTTTAATTTATGTCTTATTTGTTTTACTATGTATTATCAATGCATGGCGTCACCTAGGGCTGCAAACGAATCGAGCTGCTCGCGAGCGGCTCGAGTCAAGCTCCAGTCGAGCTCGAGCCGGCTCGAGTCGAGCTCGAGTCAAACTCGAGCTCAGAATATTAAGCTCGTTAGCTCGCGAGCCGGCTCGAGTCAAACTCGAGCTCAGAATATTAAGCTCGTTAACTCGTGAGCCGGCTCGTGAGCTTGAGTATATATATATATATTTTTTTTTTATTTTTATTTAATAATAAAATTACGTATATTATGTATATATTTTTTATTTTTTATTTTCATAGTAAAATTACGTATATATCCTTAATATTTTATTATTTATTAAGAAAAAAATATTATTTTATTTATTTTTTAAAAAATAAAATAATTATTTTTTATTTTTTTTGAGCTCGACTCGAGCTCGGCTCGACTTGATTCGAGTCGAGCTCGAGCTTGAAAATTGCCGGCTCGTCGAGCTCGAGTTTGGTAAAATTTAGTCGAGACTCGGCTCGGCTCGTTTGCAGCCCTAGTGTCACCACACTAGTCCAACGTTAGTTGTGGCTTCTCCCTCCGTCTACTTGCTAGTCCAACGCTAGTAAGGTTAAAGGTTCTTTAGAAATGGGTTAGTCCAATGTTAGACCTTTAGATCGTTCATGCGTTAGATTCATCTTTTGCGTGACATTCATTACATTTTCATGCAAATTTTTTAGGATTTTTTGTTCATTTGTATGATATTTCTTATTATATTATCCTCTATCCCCTACCCTTTATATGTGTTAATCATATCATTTAGTATTACATCTCATTTAAGAAATTGTAAAATAAGTTAGTTCATCTGTTTGTCTGGATTAGGAGAATTACTTTTTGAATATGGAGAAATGGGCGATTATAATTTTTTAGTTTAAATATCTCATTTAATCCCTGTATAAGAAAATTATGTCACGAGTTTTTGCTTCCCGTACCAATAATATTGCATCCCTATTCTTTGGTTACTTATATCTAGATATATAATTTAAATTTCTTTTTTTTTCTTTGAATTTTATTCATGCATGCTCATGACTCCTTTCAAGAGATTATTTTGGATTTCACAATTAATGCGATTGGTATTAATTAAACCCTTAAATGAACATTTTGTCCCTTTCGAAATTTTCTAAATTTAGATTTGCATCCATGTAAGAAACATCCAAACGTGATAAATTTAACGATTAAATTAAGAAAATTTTTTATTAAACCTCGCAATTAGTTTAGACTAGATTGAAAGGATGCTTTAGGTTTGAATAAATCGAACCTTTGCCTTGCCTTTTTCAATCGTGACTCTCGAACTCATTTTCTCTTGTTTTTCAAAGACCTAGAGTTGTCGAAAATAATTTTATTTTATTTTATTTTTGTCAAAAATATTTTTTGGGTGACTTGGTGCACCCAAAATCAATACCAAGTGACGACTTCTTTTTTTCTTAAAATTCTTTTTAAACTAAATTTTGGGTCCAAATTGTCGCATTTTTCAAAGTCCCAATTTTAGGTCCCTTTTTTACTTATTTTTTAAAATAAAATCACATTTTTTGTAAATACGATTTTCATCGTGAAAAATGGGGCGCGACATAAGCAAACATATATTATTGTCCAATTTTGATTTTTCCTTTTTAAGTATAAGTTGAAAGGTTTAAATCTGGGATCTCTCATATATATTTTCTCCTTCGAACCATCCAATTCATCCTTACTACCATTGTCCAAATTTGATTGATTAACTTTATAAAAGCATTTGAAACTTTGAATTCCAACCTCGATAAAAGTTAACTAATCGAACTTGGTCGGCAATTTATGTATATTGAATATTCAAACGAACTTTAACCCATTTCCCATAATATGCAAGTAATAGTAAAGTAACATTGAACGCAACATGTCCTGAATAATTATTATTGAATGTGTAAAGTGGCAAAACTTAGACGCAAACTTTAGGGTGCAAAATATAACAAAAATAGAAGTTTGAGAGCAAAGTGAGAACTGTCAAATATATAAGGGGTGCGGAGGGGAATTGATCCTTGCAATTTGCATAAATTCCAATCGCCCGTCATCTTTTCTGCACCAGTAAGTTTTGGAGAAGTTCTTCTGAGTTTATAGCGGAGTTACATATAAAAAAATGATGGCGGAAGAGAAAGATACGACGGGAGTGCCATGATCCCGTGAACCCGGTTAAATCTTCCTCTAATTCTTTCAATTCTTGCACCCTTGCCTATTTATTATTGGAATGCTTGTTAAACACAATTTCAATGACTAGTTTTGAGCCCATTTCATGGGAAATTATGGTGTTTTGTGATTGTTATCCTTGTGACCCCGGTTTGACATGGTATGAGAATAGAACCCTTAAGATTTAGTTGGATTTTTGTGATAGTTAAAGTTCAATGAATCAAATAAAGTTTGAATCTTAACTGGGGCATTTTTTTTTTGGTTTCTAACACTCTTTCTAGTTTAAAATACCATGTTTGGGTATACTGAGAACTGCAGCTGATGGAGTTTGATTAATTGTTTCATTTTTTGTGAGATTAAAGTTTTTCATTACTGTCTGAAAGATGAAATAGTACTGATTCGAGGCTTTTCTTGACAAATCACTGCATGATGGAATGTTTTCTAAGCGATATTTGACTGGACTAAATATGCTTCAAATCCAGATTCAGTTCACGATTTGGGACTTGAAAAAGAATTGGTGAAACAATTATTAGAGGGAAAATAGGTGTAATGGTGAGAGCTCGGCAGAAACTAGTGAAACATGATTCAGATTGTAATGCATAGCCCATTTACTTGGCAGAATTTAGGTTCTGAATATCTGAGATAGTTGATGAAGGCTTTGATATATAATGACAAATCTGAAGTAGTTCAAGGATATGCGCATATGGACCTGTTTTAGATAGGTAACATTTTGTCTTTTGGAAAAATAATGTAACTTTACAGTCTAGAAGGGCTGCTGCTTCAGGCTAGGAATAATCTTCAAAATACTCCAAATCCCTACTTAATAATTGGCAGCAAACGGATCTTTTTTTCAGGTTGTCCACGCGATCTGGTTGTAAAACTTATTTTATCAGCTATTTAATTTGAATGCCATGCTGCTATTGGTTTACATAAAACCTTGCTGAAGATTTTATGTCATTTATGCTTAAAATTTATAAGTCTCTCCTACAGTTAGTTATGTATAGTCCCTATACATCCACAGACACTCAAGTAATACATATTCCTCATGTCAGTACTAGTTGTTGATGCATTCTTTATATTTTTTATTAATCCATGTATGCTCTTGTATGTTCTTACTGATAGAGAATATGGGAAGAACAGTGATCTTAGTGATAATCTTCAAAATTGTGTCTTGTTAACGTCTGGATAGAAATTACTGTAAACAATTGGTACAACTGGAACTTGAGAGCAATCACTAATATGTGCTAGACATTTGTCGTAGTCTACTCAAAAATTATACTGTGTCATTAACAAGGTCATCAATTTTGTGCATATCAATAGAACAAGGGGACACTCCGGGACAACCGAAAGTATAAAGTGGAATGGAAAAATTCTTACTCTGAACCACCAATTCCAGCCCTCAACACACCTTTAGACAGCATCACTGACCAAAAGGATGGAGAAGAAGAGCGATTTTAGATGTGTTGAATGTTCTTTTCCAATCAAGAGTCTCTACATCCAGTATTCTCCCGGAAACATCCGCCTCATGAAATGTGTATTAAATTCTTCTCTTCCCTTCTCACTTTCCCACTTTCTTTTCTCATTCTTTATTTGGTGAAAACCCAACTTCTTCTTCTTCTTCTTTATAGGGGAATTGCAAAAAGGTGGCTGATGAATATATTGAGTGTGAAGTCATGGTAATTCATTCATTCCCACCTATAAAGTTGAAATATCATGTTTTTTGTTTTCATATTTTTTTGTTTTTGGGTAAATGTGTCTTTAGTTTGCTAATTTGTTCTTTCGGTGTGATGTAGATTATTCTAATTGATTTGATTCTGCACAAGCCTAAGGCATATAGACATTTGTTCTACAATATGTTCACCAGAGATATTCTGGATTTTGAGGTACATGTATGCCTATCTTTTTCACTTTTTTCCTTGAATATTTATACATGAATCTCAGTTTTTTAGATTGGTATTTGTTATTTCTATGATATCTGATGTGTGTTTTTTTTATGGTATCTATCTACTGGGTTGTCTTATGTTCTTTGTTTTTTCTTTTGTTGGTTTTGCAGTGTTTAATGTGGAAACTACTATTGGGTTTTTTAATGTTGGATTCTTGTATCCTTCTGGTTATGTTATTGTAGTATAAAGTGGCAATGTTTCAAAGTTCAAGCAGACTAGAGCGACATGATTAGTATTCATGCATATCCAAGTACTCATTTTCCTTGTTCTAATAACTCTGCCTCAAATATATCACCTTTATTTGGTGATATCAACCCCATGTGTTATTGTGTGAGGTTGGTTGATCTATTGGGTTTTGTTAAATGATGTACTTAAAGTCATTTGGATTTATATGAATAGCCTTATCCATTTAAGACAGAATATGGGTGTTAAATGTGAATGACTCGGAAAGCATTTCGTTAATGAGCTTTGCTGCAGTATTGCGGTTTTCTGGAAAGGTTCGTATCCCTTTAGTCTGAAGTACCTGAATTTCGTATTCCATTTTGCTTTGAATTTTGTTTTTGATGTCAATGAATGAAAATGAATCTTGTGTGAAATTGAATTTTCATTAACTTAATTCAAATGGGATCAATTATATGGTTGCAGGTCTTGATTGATGTTGTTTTGGGAAATTTCTTGTTTATGTCTGTGGTACTCATCGGTTCTGCAAAGTTTCTGATGAATACTTCAGTTGGAGTTCTGGAGTAAGTGGCCCTCAAGCCATCTTTACTTTAATTTGTTGCAAATATATATGGCAGCATTTTCTTTGGACCATTGTGTTTGCAAAATTGCTCTTCCTCTGTCTGTTTTAGATGAATAGCGGTGACCTGTGTGTGCAAAGCTCACTTATTTATTTTTCTGTACTCTTTTTTCTTTCACCTAAACTCTTTTATTTTTGAAACTCTCTTTCTCTCTCTCTTCTAAATACATATTTTATTTATAAGCAAGCAAAACAGTGGATCTTTGCAAGAGGAGTATATCGTGGTCAACTCTAGGCCTTTGTATTTGTTAAATATTACAATATTCTCCTTTTTTTTTAAATTGTGTATAATGACCCAAAACTTTTTCTAACCTGTTGTGCGTTTTCATTGGTTTTCAATTATGTGTATTTGTATTGTTTGACCTCTGGCAAGAAGTTCATTATTCCTTTTCAAGAATGATCAAATGCTTCTTATTCTTTATATCTTAAAGCTTTAAGTTTTATTTTTAGTTTCATCACAACCAGGAGTTTGTAAGCCTTTTCACTTAGGTTTTCATGGTGGTTGCATGCAATTTTTGGAATAGTGACATAAAAACGCTATCATTGCCCATAACATGATATCAGCTTTTTAGCTTAATTGCTTGGTATTCTTGCTATCAACTCTTTTCATCATTTTCATGATATCAGTCGTTTTTAGAGTTTATAGTTTTGGTAGCATTTTAAGTATCTAAAACTGAGCAGAGTAGTTTAGTATTTTGATTTTGTCAAGCTCTAGTCTGAACAATTACCTAGATGGTATGGTGTAATAGACTAATGTGTATTTACACCATCAGGACAACAAGTGTTTTGAAAGGATGCGAAGAGGCTTGATTCAGGGGATTTATTCCTGAAACAGCTCCTCTATCTGTATATTTAAGTAATAACAGTTAGTTGTCTTTGACATGTGGCTTAATTTATTTTTAATTTGGTTTTCTAATTTTTTTTCCTTGTAATACTTGAGCATTTTCCTTTGCTTTGCTTTTGTTTTAGTTTTATTTGTATATATCCCAATCTATTTATTTCCTGCCTCCATCAATAAATTCGGTTCGCGGCAGGATCAATTCTACAATTTTTTGCACCCCTTAAGAAGCACGTGTGTAGTAGTCAAGAAGGATATTTGTTGGATGAATTTCTAAAATCTCATGCAGCTGAATTTTTTTGTCACGATCTAAGCTGACTTTCGATTGAATAAATTTCTAAAGTCACCTTTTATCTTTTTAACTGTAGAAACAGTTTAGAAACCTAATGTCAAGGAAGATTAATTGCAAAAAAAAAAAAGTGTCATCTCTATGGATGATATTTCTTTCATTGATGTGCTCTACTTTTTGTCTATTATGGAGCTTGTTTCTTTGATTGACATATTTACGTCAATGAGATAGCCAGTTCCTGATTCAGTTGGCTTGCTGCTTAGGAACTGTGACAGAACATATATTTATAGTTCTTCTCATAAGCAAAAGTTTTTAAAAGTGCAATTTGATCCTAGTAATATGTCCTTGCAGTTATTTGTATAGCGAGTAATTATTTGTGCATTGAGCTTTGGTAAACTTGAACTTCATTATCATGTAATACTTTATGGGAAATAACTGGGAGAAGGAACATGTTAAAGCTTGGGTATAGGCAGTGTATTTGGCAGTGTGTATGTTTAAAGTTGGCATTGTATTTGTGGGCATTAATACTAATTCCTTGGTTAGTATGGAGTTTAGTTTACCTGGTATCTTATCCTTGATAGCAAACTGTTGAAGAAATCATGAAAAGCATCAAACATGGTGATAGCTTTTAATGTACTGCTTTTGACTCTCGTGATATCTTTCATAGAATCAAAGTAATTGAATCTGAGCAGTTAAGTAACAGAACTTTAATATTGTCAAGCTGTGGGAGCTAATCTTTGTATTATCAACATGTCAGATTGTAATTTTTTACTGCATTGTTGCACCATAAATATAAAAGGGTTTGAAATGCTGTGTAGAAAGAGGCATGATTTAGGGAAACTTCCAGAAAAAACTCTTCTATCTGCATATCATGCTAAAATTTTTTAGTGATAATCGGTTAATAATTCCCTTAGCTGAAGTATCATTTATGTTTAATTTGCTTTTCTTATTAGTTTTTCCTTGTAGAAAATGAACATTTTTTTCCTCTTTTAGTTTCATCTGTATGAGGTTGAATTTTGCCTCCATTCGCAAGTTCTGTTAGCTGCAGTGTTAGGTTTAAGAAATTCATTTGCTAATTAGAATGCATACTTTAGCTAAGAGTTAAGTTAAAAGGTCATATGTCAGTGACTTTCTGGAACTTCATACAACTGAGTATTGTTGACACTGAAATAGGCTTCTAATTTAATTAATTTGTGAAGTTTGTAGGCTTGTCAATTTATAAATGAGGAAAAACTTTAGAAACTTGATGTCAAGGAAGAATAAATTCCAAGATAAGTGCTTACAGATTTGGGCAGACGGTGATGGTGAACCCCCCCCCCCCCCCCAAAAAAAAAAAACCCCCAAATTGATGTATCTAACTTTAATTTCGAGTAATAAGGCGGATTTATATGTCACAACGTGATAACACATCCCTGGACTAGTTGGCTTGCTGCTAAGAAACTATGATTTGAAATATGTTAATGGCTTAATGGGTCATTTTATGAATAAAAGTTCAACTTAATGAATTAGAAGTATTAAGTGCAATACTTCCACCTTAAACATTCTGAAATACAGCTATTTATGCCATTTTTTTGTGAAAAAGAACTTATCTAAACTTGTATCTTGATTTTGTGCTTGTTGACCACGTATCAATCACAAAATGGCTAGTCTGGAGTTTGATTGCTTGATATCAAATTGTTACTTGATGAAATCATGAAAAGCCATCAAATATGGTGATAGCTTTTAGTGAATTGCTTGACTCATGATTTGTGAGGATTTTCTTGAGTTACTAGCATTTTTGTGTACATTAGTTGATGAGATGCTGTGCTGTGGGTTGAGTTATGTATAAAATCATTAGTTCAGATTTTGGGATATCATTATCTAGTTGTAATTAAGTTGTTTGGCTATCTGCTTGCATCAAGATTTAAACCTTGTCGTCTTAAATATAGTTGTTTCTGAACTGTAGAGGGCACGAGAAAGAAGATGACTAAGAGTTGAAGAGCTAATAATATGTAAGAGAATGAAAAGTACTAAAGATCTAGTGACCCTACCGTGGGATACCTGTGATCTTTGCATTTTGGATCAGTTTGGCATTTTATCGTAGGAAATTTATTGTTATTGTGAATTTTTAAGTAAACTTTTATGATAGCTACTTTTGACAGGTAGATCATCTGGCTTGTAGGACTTATGAAATATTTCCTTTGATAGCTCTAATAACAAGTATCTTAAGTTTGCTTCTAATAATGAAATACAATGAATTAGAGAAGTTATTACTGGTAAAGTCACTTTCATTAGATTTTGAAAATAATGATTAGGTTGATTATGAGTTGAAATTTGATTGTTACAAAATCTCTGGACATGCTTCTGGAAGATATAATGGTTTCACAGTACTTACTGACTTTATATTGGCCTACACTTTTGTGGATTAATTAGTATTGACTGGCTTGAATCATGAACACAGCCCGTGGCTTTATTGGGACATAGTAATAGTCAACCTGTCAGTTGCTCCTACCTAAGATGGTTAAGATACTTTTGATTGGTCTTGTTGTTAGTACTAGACTTTAGAGAATGAAAAGCAAGATAGTATTGTTGGCAAGTTAGAGGCATGCATCTTGTTAAGGATGAGCAAAAAAGCTTTCAGCACTTGATTGAAGATTTTGCTGGGAAACCTATCTAGAATTTCTGGCTTCCATCAATAGTGGTTGAAATTGCAAATTTGCATTAGTGTTTTGATGTGGATTTGAGATTTATCTTTCCAGTTCATTTAACAAATGCTATACTTGTGTAGGATACTAACTTGATTCTCAACTGGACAGGTGCAAAGATACAGTCCTTACTATGCTTGTTTCCAGTTACTTCAAGATATTTCTTATTGCCATGATGGTATATTCCTTAATTTAGCTGTATGCAAGTATTTAGTTTCATTAAACTGCATAAGCACTTATAATTGTTTTCTTATTGGTAAAGGTTTGTATTGTGAGTGCATACACACACACACACACACATGTATGCACAATTAGTGAAAATTTACCCACTTGATGTTCAGTTTGGAGTTTACAGGTATGGGAATTTCCTTCTTCCATGATCATCATGATTGATATGTTTGTTCTGTCATCAAATACAGTTGCTTTAAAAGGTTAGTAAGTATCTCTACAAGATACAGTTGTTGAGGCTTGAAATTGGTTGTATATTTGCTTTAATTCTGAAGTTGTGAGAATGCCTTAATTGGCTCATTAATGTGCTTGATTGTGCTTTGTAAGTGGTTAGAATATGATCTAATTGGCTTCTATATGTGCCTGGTTTTGCTTTGGATGGTATCTGTTGGACATGTAGAATCCATTTACTTTTAGTAGGTGACACAGTCTGAAATGTTAAGCTCCTTTGAATGGAAACAATATTGAATCAGTCAAAGCATCTACATTTCTATATGCATATGATGACATGAGAACTTTTGGGACCTCAAAGATACGAGTAATGCTCATAAACTAACTTTCCATATATTGATGTCTTAATGTTGATAATGATTCATTTGTTTATAAGTAAACTTATGCCTGCAACTTAGGTAAAGTATATGATTCCTGAACTAGTATATTTGCATGGCGGTGATATTAATGACTTAAACTGCACATTTTGTCTACCTATTCTGTATCTATTAGATGCTAATCTTATTTGTTCTATCAAACCAGTGATTGCCAACTCAGCTACCATTAGATGCTTTGGGGTCTGCTTCGCTGCGCATGCTGTGAAGTTTTTTGTCAGTGAATGGCTCAGAAAACTGCATTTGAGCTAATTACATTCTTATTGGGACTCTGTTCCATCTGAACATTTGGATCCTTATTAGATTTGAAACCAACCGAGAGCATCCTGCGCTGGCTCGCTGAACACAAGCTCTGCAATCTGATTTGAACACATCAATGCCTCGGATTGTTGACCGCAGTCGTACCTAGCAGTGCTGGCTTGCATGCGTTGCTGGTCACGAGGACATTATCTGGAGACACTACAATTTGGTCCCCTCATAATCTGCTTCGCTATAGACGTGGTTTTGATGGATGGTAAACAAAAGCCTCATTAGGATGACACTCTTCGAAGTTTTCTGCAGTGGGTTGTAAAATTCCTACCTATCAGACAGCACTCATTTGAACTAAGCACTCGACTTTCATCAGTCAAATGTGAGTCATCAAAATTGGGATGCTTTTGTGGATGTGCACCACTGGAAGCAAACAAAATTGAAACTTTCATGTTACTGTATTTCATCCAGTTTTGATTTTGGTCACTTTTGTGAAATGCAAGTTGATATTCATTTTCCCATATGACTTTACTGTCTCATTTGATGACTTGGATTGATTCAATAGATTGCTACGTAGCAAACAGAATTCTTGTCTAATCCAATGTTGGTTTTGGTGGGAAATGATTGTTTGCTATCCCCCTAAACAGTATGTCAAAACAAATTGAGTAGCTTGGTGCTGCACTCCTGAAATAGCTCACTGTAAATTCCTGTGCAGACTTGAGCTTTTACATGTACGCATATAGTTTGGTGCGTATGATCCCATCCTTCTATGTGTTTTTGTGGCTAGGCTAGCCATCTTTTCTTTTTGGTCTACTTGGTGGATAATATGCAATTCTTGGAGATCTTTCAGGATCGAAGTAACTTTAAGAGGGATTTAATGATTCATCAGATATGTTTTCTGCTGTGATCCATTTCATCTCAACTCTAAATAGTTATCAAAGGACCTAATTTACAAAGGGAATGTCGGCTCTCAAGAACCATAAGGTTCTCGGTGACCGGCCGGCTCGCCCGGTAACCTTCGTCACCGTCAGTTTCTGCAACCAACCCTTTATTATTACTGTAAATCAAAAAGAGCCACCTTAGTTGGGAATGTAAGAAATATCAACAGCATAGCCAATCCCGCGAGGGAAACTTGTCTGCTACTATCATGTTAGATGGTTAACTTTGGATTCTAGATAGAAATTTATTCATCAGTTGTTCTCCATAAAATACCATGCAACCTCTCCTACTCGCATATAGTTGTGTTATCCTGCTCCGATGCTTGTTCATCTGTGGTTTGGATGAATTCGCAAAGTTTTGCTTTCAAAGTTGGAATTGCAAAGAAAGCACCTATCTTTTGACTTTAGTTATTATCACTATGTGGATCAAGGGCCTCTACAATCACCGGATCTAATTGTACGGTACAGCATAAATATTATTATAATAGATGTAGACACTAACACAACAAATGTAGACACTAATACAACAATATATAAAATTACAACAAATTTTGATACTTCTTAAAATTGTATCCTGCAATTAATCTCATCTATCCAATTTCAAATTAAACCCATCCCCACCATTAATTCCACTCTTCAATCAAAACTGGGATTGTAGGAGCCCCAATTATTTCTTGGATGATATTATCAGTTAAGTTTTGCTTCTTTCAAATGTATCCATTGATAGAAAAGAGTAAGCATTATCTAGCTCATCAGCTGGCTACTACAGTAAGCAAACTATAATTCTTACTTTAAAGCAAACTATAATTCCTACTTTTAATACAATATTTATTATATGGGTTTTTCTAATGGGTGCCCATTGGCAACTGTTAATGCACCTAAAATTTAACTAACTTATCATGTATATACACATACTAACAATTATTACTCTTTCTTATATTTATATGCTTTTCCTATCTAATCTTACCTATCCTCACTTGTATTTATTTACTTTCTCTAATTAATTTTATATTTTTAAAAATATGACACTTCAAATATATCTTAACGAGTGCCCATAGACCCTTATTATAGTATGTGGATGAGCTAAAGGAAAACATGAAATATATTTTAACGAATGCCCACATATCCTTATTATATTATGTGTATGGGTGAAAGGAGAAAATGTAAGAAATATTCACTTTCAGAAAATTTTTGGTAGACTCTCCTCTGTTTATTGACCGTTTCCCATGGCATTATTGCATTATAGCAGTCAAAATGTCAGTTCCATTTAGCTCACCAATCCTTACTATACTAAAAGCGCGAGTTTGAGTTGCTACAGTGCTCATGGACCGGTTATCCGGTAATTTTGAGCAACTTCAGTGGCTTTTTCATAGGCAGATAGACTGGTTATGCTGTAAATTTCGACAATTCCAATGGCATTTCATAGGAATTTGTTTGGGCTTGCCCTCTTGCTCCAGAGTTCAAACGCTAGACTTCTTTCCCCTCTCCCTCCAGTGGCATTTTTTAGGAAGCATATATGTGCCATATATAAAGCTTGATGCCCTTTACGGTGTTGTATTGTTAGTTCTTTCTTCTTTTTATTTTTTATTTTTTTTGCCTTTATTATAAAGGATAAAATGGATTTATTCTCTAACAAAATAATAAAACAACAATTTTACTATAACTTCGAATCTTCCCGTATTTTTACGTTCAATTTCTCCATGTTTATCTACTATATTTGACACACATTTCTTCAATTTTTCTTTATTAACATCACCGAAATTAAGCCCATGCACTTGTTTCCCCTATAATACTTCACTTTTATAAGAGAATTATTATTACAAATATTTTTATTCTAATTAGTTATACACACATCTGAGTGTGCCTTAATCACTATTATGTATAACGAGAAAAGAATTATTGAACATGTTTGAACTATTTCTTGATAAGAAATTTCAGAAAAGTAATGTACTACCCAACCTTTAGTTTTAGATACTTTTATTCGTATTTTCTTCATTCAGAGTTTTAATTTTTGTTTATATTCTTAATTAGGCTTGCTATAAAATTGAAACCTAGAAATTGGAACATTCGATTTGTTTTCTTAGGGTTTGGGTGTATGTATGGTGGAAGTTGGACCAGTTTTGAGTGCTTCAACTTTTAGATATAATATGGCATATCCATTATTATCCTCTTTAGTTCTCTTCGTGTAAGGCATTAATAGTGCAATATCATGCAAGCAAACTTTTCTTGCTGCAATAGAACGATGAAACTTGGTATCTTTGTGTTTGATTCACGTTGAAAGCAGCATCTTACATTTCCACTGTTTTGAATATGTAGCTTTACGAAATATTCTTTAATTATCTTACATTTCAACCAAGAGTTTCAGAATATACAGTATACACTGAGTTTATTTGGATGATTTATTTGAGATAATTACTGTAGCATATTTTATGATGTGATATATATGAGATAAAAAGGTGATTTGGAAGATAAAAAGGTGATTGAAATTTGTGAAGCAAATTATTTTTTTCAAATCATTTCAATCCAAACACACTCACTATCATTTTTGGATACATGTCATATATACAAAAGTTGATATTAGAATTCAAATTTGGATTAAATAATATGCATTAAAATGTGAAAATGTATACTGTCAATATAAACAATAGGGGTCCTCCTGTTTTGGAAAAAAAAAATTTAAAAAAATATGAAGGAATCCTGTGGCCATGTAAACATTTTTTCTTTTTTTTTCCAAAAGGATAAACTTTCTTCATAAAAAAAAAATATGCAATTTAAGAAATGGATTATAGTTTTTAAACTTTTACAGTAGTCCTAATTTTTCTTTTGAGCATGAAAAAATGACTCTATAAATACATATTTTCGGATTTTAAACACGAGTTTGTTACTAAAAATATGAAGGTATCCCGTGGCTGTGTAAATTTTTTTTTTTTTTGCAAAAGGATAAACTTTCTTCATAAAAAAAATATGCAATTTAAGAAATGGAATATAATTTTTAAACTTTTACAGTAGTTCCAAATTTTCTTTCGAGCATGAAAAAACGATTCTATAAATACTTATTTTTGGATTTTAAACACGAGTTTGTTACCCCATTTGTAAAATAGATCCACCGCCTAAATTATGGGCAACTTCGGTGGTTTTTGCATTCGTGCTTCAGTTGTGTGCTTGGTCAACTTTGGGGGCTTTTGTGTTTGTGCTTCAGAGTTCAGACGTGTATTTGTATATTCATCGTATAGTTGTAGTTGCTTGAGCTCCACTGGTGAGTGGGCGGTGGGTGGTGTCCGAAGGGGTCTGTGGGAGCCGCACAAAGCTGTATTGCCTATGTAATCTTGAGAGAAAGCCATCTGTAAAGTAACATATTGGATGTGTTTCTTTCTCCAATTGAAGACCTGGATTTGGCGGTTTTACAAGGTGAAGTTTTCGCACTCTCACCTAGCTGATCTTGTTTAAACTTATTTCATTCTTGATTAGATACAAATAGTGTGTGCATAATTTTAAAAGTGATCAGCGTCACCATATTTATGATATATGTATGTACTTGTACATTTTAAATGAATGCATCATTTATTTATAATATCAAGAATTCGCAAAGATCTTAAGCCAAAGACTGACTATCTAAGAGAAAATTACAAATCAAATGAGTAAACGAGTAACAGCAATATTCAATTTACCTAAAGTCAAATTCTCCGCATTTATTAACACCTATCATGTATTAAATATATAACCATTTTACATTAATCCACTTGCCTTCATTTGATCTTGATTAACATAGACCCAGGGCATCCTCACGCATTGCGTGAGGCTGAAAAAACTAGTATCCATGAAAGGAGATGGTCCAATAGATCTTCACTCGTTTACTTTTTTGTATCGCCCAAATTCTAGAAGAGAAAATAGTAACTTGTATTTCCAATCCCAAAAATTTAATAGTGCTAAATAAAAAGTTTGAAAAACTGTGCTAGTTTTTGCTGCGATGTCCATGAATTATGCCTCATAAATAGGTGGGGATCCTATCTATTGAAGGCTAAATGGAGATTTTCTATTTAGCACATAGGAATAAATTGTGAAAATTATTTTAAAAAAAAATTCAAGATATTAATAATTTATTTTATGCACGGTATGAGCTGTATATAAATATTTAATTCTGAATTTTCATGTTGATCTAATGATAAATTAATAGCACATTTATCTACTCAACAATATCAACCTAATGGTGTGCCCAAATTAGGTTTGTAATATTTGATAATTGAGACATAAATCTCACAAATTTCACTTCTATTTCGACAAAAACTGAATATTTGGAAGAAATTCAGTGCAATAAATGATAAAAAAAAAAAGAAAATCCCACAAAATCTTTTCCCTTATAAAACTACTAATCCCTTTCTAAAGAAGTATTTTTACTATTTTAATTGTAGAAAGATATATTCCCTTTGTCTCATTTTTTCATCACTTTTTTAAATTTTAACTTTTCAAGAATAGCATATGGATTTGTTAGAGTTTTCGTTTCCTAATTTACTATCTAAAATTCGAAATTTGAATCTGAAATATACATGACATACAATTAAAGAAAGAGACAATATTGAAAATGTGATAAATAATAACTTTAATTTTAGTAAGATAATAATAAACAGTAACTTTAATTTTAGTAAGATAACAAATATTCTGAGACTTCTCAAAATGAAAATTATAACACTTTTAATGAGACAAGAAATGAGCATTAAATGTTTTTTCAATATTTTCTATTAGGGGAGGGTTGGGTTGGGTGGTACGGGGAGGTAATGTAAGTGAGAGGTCTCGGATTTGAGCCCTCCTGCTTACACAAAAAAAAAAAAAATTTCTATTAAAAAAGGGAAAGAAAAGGAAAAAGAATATTTATAGAAAGCTAAACATTACACGACACCGGGACAGATCACCTAAAATAATAACAGCTTCTCAAGGCAGTTGACAAGTTCCACCTCTTGGTTGAAAAACGTCGCCGTTTCCTCTTTGGTCTGTTTCCTCCTTTTGCCAGTTACCCACATAACAAAGCTTAGAATCTTAAAAAATTCTTCAAATCACCATAGAATTCTCTGAAAACCTCTCAAAATTCAAGCCCTAGAAATCTCTAGAATTTTCTAGGGCTTAATTCATCATGCCTCTGATGTCAAAATCATCCAAAATCCAATTCATCTTCTTGCTCCTCACCGTTCTTTTCATCGCCGTCCGATCGTCCCAGTTCAATCCGCTCTTGTTACCCTCGGATCTTGCCCAAAACAACAACAACAACAACAACGATGGATATGATGATCATCTTTGCCCTCGGGTCACGGAACCGGCACCGGATTCTTGCCCCGTGAAGTGCTTCCGGACCGACCCGGTTTGCGGGGTTGACGGAGTAACCTACTGGTGCGGCTGCGCTGACGCACATTGCGCCGGGACGCGTGTGGCTAAATTAGGGTTTTGCGAGGTGGGAAATGGGGGCTCCGGGTCTGTTTCTGGGCAAGCCCTCTTGTTGGTGCATATTGTTTGGCTCATTCTGCTTGGAATCTTTGTGTTGTTCGGACTTCTTTGAATTGGATGGTTGTTTTGTGGGGGTTCTTTTTTGGCTATTTCGCGGCTGCTATTGGTTTGATTTCTGGTGGAGAGAGGTTATAAATTTCGTGATTTTTTTATGTTATATTGCTAATGAATTTACTGATGTATCGTTGTATATGTGTGTAAGTAGGGACGTCCATTGATTACATGAAATTAGTGTTCTATTCTTTGGCTATTTGGTAGAAATGATGAAATTCATTTGTATTTCTCAAGCCTACTTTGGTTCGTCGATATCAGGATTTGATGTTTTTAATTTGTCGATTTACTAGCTGTTATGATTATTATGCACTTAAGTCGTCCCAGTTTGGTGAATTATGAAATGGAGTAAATTCTAGGTAAGTGAATTTGGTTAGACCTTGCTGGATTATTAAAATGCAATAAGACCTTATGAAGTTCATGTCGAGAGCAAAAGGAATGGCAATGAACTTATGAACTGCAACAGTAAAGGAGTACATAATCTATGGCTTAATAGAAAATGGATGCGAGAAAGGTTTCTAACATTTTTAAACATTTACAGACTACTGCGAGTCTATGATTGACTCTTGAGAAGATACACAAGCAGTTGCTTCTATAGACTAGTGCTTTTGAGAAGCCTGGGTTATATCAGCAATTTACTGTTTTCGTAGCATAAGTAAATGCAGAGCAAATTTTATGCAGAGCTCAGGATGGCGTTGAGTGGCCACATGTTTATTTTGTTTCTATGCATACCTGTTAGGAATTGCATTCTCGGAATACGGAAGAATTTCTGGAGCTGTAAGTTAGGTGACTGATAAGTGTGCTTGCTTGCCATTACTCAGTTGTTCTATATGCTGTGTGAATGTTCATCAGTTGTTCATGATGTCGGAGAAGCAATTAACATTTCAGTCATTTTTTTTAATCTGCTGTTTCAGTTAGATCATATATTTAATATGTAAAGCATGGAATTTCATCAGCCCGCTGAAATGGCGTTTGATTTAACTTAGTTTGGTTTGCCTTTTCTATCTCTCTGCTTTATAACATTTCTGTAGATTCTAGATATCTATCGGGTAGTTGTGCCAAGAAAAGAGAAGTAGGTTGCCACGTCGTATGTTTATTATCAGTTGATGTACATTTATCTGTTCAATCTTATAGAGGCAGATCCAAAAGGATAAGATAGGGAAGAGTTCTGTTTAATTAGCTTGTCCTTTGTTCCCCACCTGCTTCAGATCACTAATGGCATTTTCCAGTTTTCTATAATCATGAGTGCAGAATATCAGTTGTCCTCTGTTAAGGATAAGTTATCTAAAATGTCTCTCTAGTTGCAAGGTTTGGAGCTTCCCCAAATGGACAATAACATATTGACAATGACCATTGCTCCAAGAGACATAAATGGAGATCAAGTAAAGTTTGTGCTTGAAGCTATACTTGAGGACTTGATGCATATAGGCCCTTCCAGCAACGTGTTTTGATATGGTTCATTGTTCGCGCTGCCTTATTCCATGTGCTGGAAAAAGGTTTGAGGGCAATGTGCCCAAAGACCTACCAATCCTCTTCACAGTTCCCAAAAGTTAATTATTTGGAGAGCTCCCTAGTTTTTGATAATCGTTGTGATCGTGCCTGGAAAGTTGGGTAATCAAATTGTGTCTAGCCTATGAAACAAGAATGGCAACTTGCTAGTGTTCACGTAGTGGATGAATGCTGCAATTGTGGCAACTAGTGTAGTTCCGTAATGATATTTGCCATTTAGAAATGGTGCATCGGTGACCAATTTTACAACTCACCTGTTTCATTTTCAAGCAAAACTACCTTTGTGATCGGATCCTCCACCTCTTCTTATAACAGTTGGTTCTTTGATTGATTTTTGAATTTCCATTTCAAACTTTGTCCTAACCGAAGACAATACTTGTTCATATGATGAATTGTTGGATTATTTTGATTTGCAGCTAGGTAAGGGAGGTTGAATCATTTTGGTGATGTTGTTATTATGTTCTTTGTATTTTCTTTAAGGGTACTATGGTGTTGGGTAGGGGTAGGGTTGATGTCTCTAGGTCTTGATTATGAATCTGGATTCTTTTGGTTGGATGCACCTTGATATGTGGACTACATATCCAATCTGGATTCATATCCAACATGGATCTGTTCATGTAGTGGAACCTGGATCTTGCTTGCAACTGTAGTGGAACCTGGAGCTTTTTATACACTATGAATGCATGTAGACTACATATACATCACACCTACATGGAAAATGTGGAAAATGTTTTCCGTGATGAAGCGAGGAAGGCTTAGAGAATGCTTAAAGATCTTGACACAACTCTTTATATGAGGATCAGTTGGGATTTGGGAAACGGTTGTGGTTCATTCTTGATATGTTGCTGCCGTCTCAAGTTGTGACAGGGCCAGATGTGGCCCGAACTTCTATATGTGGCCTTGAGCTTCCGGTAGCTCACCAGCAATACATGCATACAACTCTTGAATCATAGATGGAATTAGAAAATTTCTTTTGAGAGGATGAATTTTAATTCAACTAAATCTTAAGTGTGTAAGTTAAAATTATTTTTAATTTTGAGGGGGGCAAAAGTTAAATTTATAAAGAAGTTTTTAACCCCTCCCTGCTACCCCTAAGTCCATCGGTGTTGTATCTACCTATTATATAAGAAAGAAGTCAACTTTAGTACTTTGTCTCCTTATTTGTCACATGGTTTCTTAATAACTTGACAAGGGGCTTGCTAATATTTCTTGTACATTGCTATTCTTGTCATTGCACATTTTTTTTGGCCTTTTATTCATGCAAAATCAAACAAGCCTGGCCTTATGTTTATGGGTATTCATCGATTGATAGTCGGAAATTCGATAAAAAATTTTGATAATTTGGGAATTGATTTTTTAAGTCCAATATCCGATTACCGTCCAAATTTTCCAAATTTTAGTTTGATAAATTGGATTGGAAAATTAGTAGTGAGTTAAAATATTTTAATTTGCTCTAAAAAAATTGTTATAACAAAATAATATCCCATATGTTTTTCAACAAAATTAATCGACTTACTCAAACAAATATGAAATGCAAAAAAGAGGGAACTCATAATCTCAATTCTTAAACAATATTGAAATAAATAAGAATTTCAAACTTAATTGTTAAGCTAAACTCCAATGTATCAACTTCCATTAAAATTTTATCTCCAACTATAGTTATAGTTAGTTTAGCTAATTACTAATTAATATTTAGTGATAGGATTAAGATTTACTCTTGTATTTAGTAATATACGTAAGTGGGCTTGTATTCTACTTTTGTCTTCTATTGATTTTATGCGATTTCCACTTAATTGTTCTTGAAATTTTAAGTGGGCATGGGCTGTGCTAAGCACAGCCTGAAGTCTTCTAGTGGTTTCAATGTTGCAAGCCAAGGTCAGGACTAAAATAAAATGGCAATAATTTCAATGAACAAACTTAACAAAGCCAACAAACAATGTCCTATCAAAAGAGTTAATTGTCAAGAATATATATATGTAAAAATAATGAAATCAACTAAAAATCGCATTAAATTTGACAAATTTTGAATTAACCTTGTCACAACCATCTGCAGCCAAACTCAACTTCACTACAATGAGTTGCAACTCATCCAAAATTGGCTACAATGATAACATCTCGAAAGATTGACTATTTACTATTAATTCAACATCTCAGTCGAGATTAAGAATCAAATTAGCATAAAAAAACTTAATGCGATGATGAGCTAATATCCAATTCCACTCATTATGCGAATAAATCGATGTGTTGCGATTTAGTTAACATTGCCTTGAGCAAGTTTAACTTGTTATTGATCCACATTTGACTTAATATCTGTAGCAACTCAAAAATATTACCTATTTGTAAGTTTGCCTCTCAAAAGTTCCAACTTCTCCATTTTCAATACCCCTTCAGTTTGACCCTCGTAAATAAGGGGGAGCATTGAAACAATTATTGATATTTAAGGGCCAAATTGAAAAGGTTAATAAATATATGAAGAGGTGGATTGGTGCAATTCGATAATCTAAGAAGGGCAGATTTTGGAATTGACAAATTGGGTTGACATCTTCATTTTTTGGAGGAATCAATCAGGATTCACCATTCTCGAAATTCCTGCTAGATAAAAATTAGAGGAAAAAAAAAACCATTCTTCGCGTGGTGGTACCTTTTTTTTACTATAACAGTTTTTATAGATAATTTCAGAAAACTTTTCTGAGGTTTCTAACAATTTTACCTAGTTTCTCTCTAATTTTAAAAATTACATGGACCTCCCCTAGCTTATTGAATTACCAAAAATGACCCTCACTTTCTAGCTATTTTAAATAAAAAAATTTTGTATTCTTAAAAAAAAAGAAAAAAAACATATTCAAAATTTTTTTTGCAACTCTCAAGACAATTGCCGATTGGAAAAGCTTATTTAGTGGATGCTTTGGTTATGAATGTTATTCAGAGTAATTGATATAGAAGCGGAAGTACTAAAAACCATATGGTATATAAAGAGATGTGATCCCCAGCCCCCAGCTACTGAAGATGATAAAGGAAAGGATGGCAAAGGACATCAAAATGGCTACTTTGATAGACGATATTAATGACCTCAGCTCCTTATTTCAGAAATGCTCCTTTTGCTTAGATAGGAGCTTAGAATCTAGATGTGAAGTGATTAGTGATTATGCTTTAGGCATATTTCAAGATGAGGAATGGATTAATCCTCAGTGTGTCTAACACTGTTGTATAGAATTCCTTGAGCCTTTGCTCATATAAGTTTTTTTGCCAATCAATACAAAAATCTATGTTGCAGGAAAAAAAAAATATAAAGAGATGTGAAGCCTGCCAGCCGATGGGTTTTGAATTGTTGAATCATCGTTTTATGTGTTTATGATTTTTTCTAACAACTTACGCCTTAGGATTGTGATGATAATAAGATAAATGGAATTGTTAGTGGTGGCGTGGCTCTAAGGTAGAAAAGAAGATTATTTGGAGAGTTTTTTTATTGTCTTTTTCTCTTTCTGATCTAGTTGGCAGCCTGTGATAGTAGTAATGGAGGTGGATTTGATGGTGGTTGTGGAGGTAGAAAAATGTTAGTGTTGATAGTTTTGGTGTTACAGAGATGAATGCAAAAGAGGCTCTCTTTTTTTCCATTTTTAACATGAAGGGTTTTTTTTTCTAGGATTTTCATTTGAAATTCGTGCGTTTTTTAAAATTTGTTACACAAATAGTAAATACAAGAGAAGTTAGAGTAATTTTTAAAATAATAGGAGAATTAGGTAAAATTATCAGTAAGCTCAAGAGAGGATTATGAATTATGTAAAGACAGATTAAGAAATATGTACAACGATTATTGAGTGTGTTTAGATAGCTCAATTTTGCTAAATAATATTTCGCTTGCATTATACATATATTTCCCAATCCACTCATTTATATTTTCAACCACCTTTTTATGTCACATATATCACATTACAAAAAGTGTTACAGTACTTATTCTAAATAATATTTTAAATAATACTCTATCCAACGTTTTTTTAAAATAATGTCCAAATAATAGGAATCTAGATCAATCTTTCCCATCATAGATGCATGAAGAACAAGGCTGTTTTTTTTTTCTTTTTTAAGATTTTGAATCCAAGACCTCCTACTTATAATTTTTATCACTTTACCACCTAATCCAACCCCTTCTCCTCGAATAAGGCTAGCTTGATTATAAGTTTGCCTGTCAAATTTTTAAAATATTCTAGTATTACACCACTTATTTATGAGGAGTTTTACAGTGTCTTTTGAGTACCATACCATTACGTATCAATTTACCGCTAGTATTACAATACTTAATTTAATACTCCAGTTTTTTAATACACACTAACCTACCGGTCCTCGAACCATAGTTTTCTTTCCGCCCAAAAATTCAACATTTGATGGATCTTAATGGTTTCTCAATCCTTTCCACATAATTCAAATTTACTTGTTAGTCAAGACAAATCCAAGTACTCAAATACTTTTTCTCTTTTTATTTTTTCCAAGTCCACCAATGTTTTGAAATTTGAACCGGACTAGCCGGTTCGGCCAAGCAAATTATGAACCGATCATGACTTTTGGTCTGATTTTATATTTAACTCAGGATGTCAAATGAACAGATCAAATCTAGTCAAGAGCCAATCAAATTGGTAAAAATCGATAAAAAAATCGACATTTGAACTGGTTTTTCACTAAATATTTCTTTCTTTTTTTGTATATTAATTTTATCCAAGTAATTTAGTATTAAAATAATTAAAAAATTTTAAAATCATTGAATCGGAGTTTAACCTGTACGAACTGAAAGGTCATCCAGTTCACTTGCTGGTTTAGATTTGAAAACATTGTAGTTCATAATTTTGTAAGAGTAGAAGTAATGATATTCCTAGACCTGACAATTATGCCCAAAACCTAACAACTCACCCATTAATTTGAGAGGTTGGGTTGGGTAATTTGGGTGTTGGGTCAATTTTGGGTTGGATAATAAAAATTCAAATATATTTTGAGCGGTTTGGATAGTTGTGTTGGGCACCCATTACCCAACTTAAATTTTAAAAACAAATAAAGAAATTATGATTCAGATACATTGAAAAGGAACCGTGTTAATGCAAACAACTTGCATCTTCCAATAGAGATAATACAACTATAAAAGTCTTTTCACCCTTCGCATCTTCCAATAGAGATCAATATACATCATGAAATACTTCTAAAACAACGCGTTAATTATAAGGTCGGTTGAATTAAGATAAAAAATATAAGGCGCTCTTTCTACCCTTTCCTTTCTTTTCTTTTTCTGGATAACAAACCAAAATTATAAAAGAATAAGAAAGTAACTGGAAATTTTGGTGGAGAAGTTAATGCTGCGTTAATTTTCACAAGAATTTTCAAATGAATTGGATAGTGACATTTGAACTAATTGGTTGAGAATTGTATCTCTCTCATCAAAATTTCAGTTTAATTAAGGCGTGATTGGATCTCTTATAGAACTAGAAATATGTTTGGTACAACTAATACTAAATCAAGTAACAATACTTGAAAAATCGTATATTGGTATACCATTTTTTCATGCTATATCCAATCTGGACTAAAATTGTTGCTTCGATCTCTTAGTTTGGACCAAAGCTATATCCACTATCCAATTTGAAAATCCTTACTTGTATAAAAAATAATGAGTTCATCCAAATAATTAAACAGCTAGTATGTGCGTGTATTTGTGAAAGTAAGTTAGTGTATAAAAATAATGTATTTCTAAAGAACTTAAAAAGTGAGTGTGTACTTGTATCTGTGAGAGTGTTTTAGTATGTGAAAAAAAAAATTTTGTGTGTAAAAATGTATTTAGGAGAATTTATGTATCTAAATTTATTAATTAATATATTTGGTCATATTTAGGTCATGAATTTGAGATGATTCAATATGATCTAATCCAAAATTAACTCAATCTAAAATTGGACGGATTGGATATAACCCATTTAAGTGAAAACCCAATATTAATCTACCCAAAATCTGCCCAACCCGCTCAATTGCCAGGTATATATATTCCTAGTGTCAAAGTTGGAGATACCCGCCTTGAAAGACAAATCTTCAAACCCATTGTTAGACACCTCAAGAGAGAGGTTGGTCCGCACACTCAATTTAGACCATTTGTCACCAATATTGCTCAGGTCTAGCTCCTACTTGATGAGAACACATGCCTTTGCTCACCTCAAATTATTTTGTTGCTTATCTCTTTTTTTTTCTGTGTAAAGATCAATTGTGACTATGTAAACGGTGGTTCTCATTTATAAGTTACAAGATCAATTGTGATTCATAAGTTTTTTTATATTGACTTGTAAATGAATGTCATATTATTGTTGCAACTTAAAATTTATATGTTTTTTGTGATTATCACTAGTTTCATGTCATAAAAAGTAATTTTTTTTTAAACTTGCATCTATCTCACAACCCACGAAAATTTAAATTTCTTGTAGTGTAGAATCTTGTGAGGTGATGTTAGAAGAATCCTGTCCTCTTTATATTTTATATTCTGTTTGCCTAAAAACAATCTTCTCTCTTGTCATTAAGTTGTCTGCGTCGTATTTGTGGAAAATAACAAGAAGCCCATATGTTGTACGAAGAAATAATGGATGACTATTGAAAAAACCAAATGGTTTTGGTTGATAATTCGAAGATAAAATACACTTCTATTTCCTTCAGATTTTCACGTATTTTGTTACTGCAAATTGAACTACAGTCATAGCATCAAACCTATGTTACATGTTTTGATTGAGGAAACTTATTTCGAAGGCCTTGGATAGAGATTCATCACTAGCATAGGTTTGATAAACTTATTTCAACTACCTTAATCAATTGTGGTTAGCATATTTTGTAGATTAAAAGCAGTATTATCAGAATATTCAGGTTTGATCGTAGCACGAGAAGTTATTGATTGACTATACGTTGATTCATTTCTTTTATCTATCAATAAAAGAACTTTGCTATATGTTGTGCGTGTGTATGCACACACTACAAGAATTACAAAAATAATGTCATAAATGACACGAATGAGTTTTTTTTTTTATTTTTTAATGAAAATCTATGTATGCCTATATGCATGTTTAAGAAACTTGTAGCAATATATTAAATGGGCGAATTATCTAGGTAGTCATTGAACTTTTTAAATAGTCAAGATTTAGCCATTCAATTATTAATAATATGTTTTTATCCACTGAATTATCAAATAAATAAATAAATAAATAAATTTTAGGTCATTTTGTCTGATCCCATCATTAACTTTTCCAGATTTAAGAGTTCGCACGATCCACGAGACATACTATTAATAGTTAGATATGGCAGAATTAACGATGAAATTAGACGAAATTGTCCAAAATTTACACTTTTAATAGTTTAATGGGTACAAATATACTATTAATAATTGATTGACCAAAATTTGATAATTCAAAAAGTCTAATGGCTACCCAAACAATTTGCTCTACATTAAACTGACATTAGGTGGTGCCATGTGTACTGATGTAAATCACTAAGTAGCAATTAGGGGTGCAAATGAGTCGAGTCGAATTGAGTTTTGGCCTAATCGAGTCGAGATTCAACTTAATTTTATGAAGTTCGAATTCGAACTCGAGATTGACGAGTTTTCAATGTAAAACTCGAGCTCGAGTTTAAAAAAATAAAAAATAATTATTTTATTTTTAAAAAATAAATAAAATAATAGTTTTTCTTAACAATTAATAAAATATTAAATATATATAATTTTACTATTAAAATGAAAAAATAAAAAAAATATAATCAAGTCAATTTACGAGTTAACGAATTAAATATTTTTGAACTCAAATTTCGCTTGATCAACTCGAACTCGACTCGAATTCGGATCAAATTTGAGCCAAGTTCAAATTTGAGTAGATGGTTCGATTCGTTGCATCCCAATAGCAATCAGACGTAACGTAAGAGTGAAAGAAGGAAACAAGAAGTATCTTAAACTTGCTACTACCTAATTAGGTGATCAGAGGGACCTATTCATGTACGATGTACATATGACACACAAGCACATGAGGTCATAGAATTTGGCCTTATGTGACTTTTTCTTTGTGGTCCTATGTTCTCAACTTGATTGCCATTACTACTCTTTTCAAAAAACGTTAAATGAAGGGCCTGTTTGGAAGTCATGTTTTTTACCAAGTTTTTATTATATTAGTTTTTTAACAACTTGTGCTACAGAACCTCCAAAAATTTACCAAAGTTTTTAACCTACACACTTAATATATCCAAAACACAACAAAAAAAAATTCCCTTCTCCTTTTCTTCTTCTTCCTCCCTCACCACCATTTCCATTGCCGGCTCCGTCGCCGGTTCTCGCGCCAATTTCCGGTGCCGGTCTTTTTTTTTCCCTCTCCCCCTCTCCCTCCCCTGCCATCATCCTCTCTTGTCTTTTTTTTTTTTTTCTCTTCTACGTCCGGCCGCCCCCAATTTCCTCCCCACC
>NC_040037.1:20325850-20414573 GCF_003713205.1 Coffea eugenioides
AACGGGGAAGAAGAAGAAGAAAAAAAAGAGAGGAAAGAAAAGAAAAAAGGAAAAAAAGAAAAAGAAAAAGAAAAAGAAAGGGAAAGAGAAAAAAAAGAAAAAAAAAAGTTTTTCACCTTACAAAAACTTCAACAAAATTTTTCACCTTACAAAAATTTCTACAAAATTTTTTCAAAAATTTTTACAGTGCACTACAGTAAAGTTTTAGACAAACTCCCAAAAAACAGGTTCCAAACAGGCCCGAAGTTTCTAAGGGGGACCCACTACTTGATTGCCATTGCTACTCGATCTTGACATAATTCATCCTGACAAGAACAAATATAGAAATTTCTTAAAAGGCTTAAAGAGCTTAAGGCTTTAAGTTTGGGAGTTTAGGATAGAAAAGAAAAGAAGGGAAAACTTTTAGGTTACGAGAGAAGAGAAGAGAAGGGATTGTTATGTTATTTAGGAGTTTTTTTAGTAGAATGATTTTGGACATAAAAATCATTAAATATGTGTTCAAGATATTTTTAAAGATAAAATAGGTATTTTAAAAAATTTTCACAAAGCTTCTTCTGACTCTTTTTCCAATTTGGGAAGAAAAATTTTGCCTATTATTCATTCTCTTAAATCCTTCCATTTCCCTTCTTTTCTTTCCTACTAAAAACTAACAAATAAAGGAAAATTAAACTTTCTCTTCTTTCCCTTTCTTTTCTGTCCAAATCCTTCACTCCCAAACGAATCCTAAGATTTTGGCTTGTATTTCAGCATGTGGACTATATCCCAACTTTAGATATTTTTTTTAATACTCCCCAATCCTAATTCCTATTTCTCTGATCATTGACAAATGGTTACTCTGTCAGTGACTCTTTATCTTTCTTCTGAGTTGCCATTTTGCGAGCCAGGCTCGAAAAAATGCCTACTCTACCGTCACCAGCAAAACTCAAATCATCTGCTCAGAACCTTCTGAGGAAACCACTGTGCAAAATTCTGCTACTCACCATTTTCTGCTCTTTCTCCTACTTCATTGGCTCCTACACCAACTCCCCTTACTCCAGCATTTCACATTCTACAGCTCGTCTTGAAGATACAAATTGTGATTTTCAGGTCAAGAAGTCCAGCCTCAACACAAGCCACAAAGGTGTTCAAGAATCACTCAACTTTGAGCCAAAGCACGCGCTTGTTCTCCCACTGGAAGACACCCCAGAAAGCCAACATCTGCCTTATCCACCCTGCCCGAAGAATTACACAAACTACTGTCCCTGTCAAGACCATAATAAGGAAAGGTTGTTTTCTGCTGAGAGAAGGTTTCACAAAGAGCGGCATTGCCCGGAAAAAGGTGAAAATTTGAGGTGTTTGGTGCCAAAGCCAGCGGGATATAAGAGGCCATTTTCATGGCCTATGAGCAGAGATTATGCTTGGTTCAAGAATGTGCCTTTTAAGAGCCTAATAGAGTATAAGAAGACCCAGAATTGGGTAAGATTAGAAGGTGCCAGGCTATTTTTTCCGGGTGGAGGGACTTCTTTTCCCCAAGGAGTTAAGGGTTACATTGATCAATTGAAACGTGTAGTGCCGCTCAACGCTGGTGCCATAAGGACTGTGCTTGATGTTGGATGTGGGGTGAGTATAATTCTGAATTTTGGTCACAATTCTAAGTTGTGGTATGAGAATGAGGATGGCTTTGTCTTTTTGAGTTCAATCTTTATTAGTTTCAATGAGGTGGGAAATTGTGATACGTGTGGAAATTGTGCTTCTCTGAGCTTCTTGTCAACGTTTAGAATCACAGATATGTGAATTAAGCTGGATTAAGAACTTAAATCCGTCAATTGTTTTGCTAAATTAGCTGCTGACCTAGAATACTCATTTTGCTTACAACTTTTGCATCTTTTTTCAGTAAGCTACTATCTTGAAAATACACATTCTAGTGTGTCACACTTTATAATTTTCCACCTTCCTGGCTAAATGCATCTAGGTGAAGCCATGAGTCTGCTATGCAGACATTGTTCATTAGGGTAGTTAATTACTAGCTAACATATTATGAATGCATATCAAATAGGGTTATACTACTCCAAAGAGAAGGAACTTTTGTTTTAAACTGTTTGGCCTGCATAGACATCTTTTCTTGATTCCTCTAGACTCCAAGAGAGTAACTTCTCATTTGGATGCATATTCGAATCCTATCCTTGAAATTGATCTAAGGGAATTTAATGTTAATCAGAATAAGGGAGTCTTAACTTTTTTGTCATCTTCGAAAAGTTAATTGGTGAATTTCTCCACAGAAGCTAATCATTTGGTTTGATGAATTTGAGCATGTCGTCCCCCAAAGGGCTGAGTGAAACTCTCTTCAGTTTGACTGGTGAATCAGATTTTTCTGGACCATGGTCATAAGTTATTTCAGTCTCCTTTTACAATTAGAGAGGATGCCAAATACTTTATTGGAAGATGTTGAAATATGAGGTGCTACCAACAGTTTACTGTTTTGGTAGGATAAACAAATGCAGTGGAATAGTACTTTAGTTTTCTGGTGTTTCAGAGTATGACTGTGACAAAAATGAAAAAAAAAAGCTAAGATCACAGACATTAATGAACTTTTATTCTGTTCTTGTCTCCATTCAACCCTGCAAGATTTTCATTGTATTCATTTAATAATCAACATATTTGACAATAATAGGCATATAGCTGCTAGCATTTTTAGTTTTCCTGTGCATAAATTTGTTCTGGATCAAGAGCAGATTTTGTGCTTAGTTGAATAATAAGATGGCTACTGCTTGGTCAGCGATTCACTTTTCTTCTATGCATACCTGATAGCATTTTCATTTTTGAAATACGCAAGAATTTCTCGAGCTATATTTTGGGTAACTGATGAGTTGACTTGTGGTACTCCTTTGTTTCTATATGCTGTTGCTAATGTTAATCAGTGGTTCATGGCGTAAGAAAATGCATTTGTCTTTTAATTCTATTTTTGATCTGTTGTTTCATTTTGATCATACATTTAGTATTCAGAGTATGGAATTAAAACAGCTAGCTCAAATGCCTTCTCAATTTTGTAGTCCTTCAGGTCAACACAAACTAGAGCTATAAAGTAATTTTTTGTAGAAAACAATCAACCATTTATATTGCGGAGAAAAGTTATTCATCTGTAATCATTTTAGGTAAGTTCATGTTGTTCCTAAGTATTATTGCAATCACTTGGTAAATTAAGATTGTTAGTGATCAGAAATATCCAAAGACATGAAACCTTGTCCCAACTGGAAGGGACTGGGGATGAGGACACTAAGAATTATTTCACATAGCAGTTGGCCTCATGTTGATTTGATTTTTTTAGACAAATGCTGCACTGCAGTTGATACTATCCCCAGTATCTGATTTGAGGTAAATTGTTGAATAACAAATACTCCTTTCTTGAAACTTCATTCTTTGAGCAATGGACTACATTTTGCTGATGCTCCAATCCTCTTTTATTAACTCCAAGTAGATTTCTGTTCTTCCCCTCTAGATGCATTTAAGATTTACAGGGAAAAAGCCGTGACTAAAGGAGCAATGCAGCTGAAACTCTTTCTTCTTGAATCAATCACTGGACCTTCTTTTATCATTATGGGGGCCTTAAAACATTGAATTTGCAATTGGCGCATAAATAGAGGTCCACCTTCATAGAGCCTACTATTTTTACTATTCAGTTATAGTTAGCTTCTCCTTTTATCGTGTGACAAGTAAAAGGTTCAAGGATGTCAATATTTTCTATTTCTCAGATTTATAACAATTTGGACAGCTGCCAAATAATAATCTTCTAGTTATTAGTACTTGACTTATATTTGTTTAGCTACACAAGCTTCTAGTGCCAGCTCTAAAAGAATAAGATTTAAGAAGCTCTGTTTTAGTTATGATCTGGCAAGAAGTTGTTTTACCGTGTTTATTTGTCGTATTTTGTTTAGTACCTCCTTCAGTTTATTATTTGACATTTCCTGTTGCTATCATATAATGCAGAATATCAATTATATCAGTTGTCCACTGTAAAGGATAGGTGATAAAAAATGTTATTCTCAGGTTGCAAGCTTTGGAGCCTCTCTAATGGACTATGACATATTGACAGTGTCAATTGCTCCAAGAGATGTACATGAAGCTCAAGTGCAATTTGCACTTGAAAGAGGTGTTCCAGCTCTTCTTGGAGTACTTAGCACATATAGGTTGCCGTTTCCATCAAGATGTTTTGATATGATCCATTGTTCTCGCTGCCTTGTTCAATGGACAGACTATGGTATACATGCTTATTTCTAAATTTTATGCAATGGTTCATAAACATTCAACCAAAGCTAATTTCTGAAGTGCAAAATGTGCTTTTATTTAGTTAACTTGTACTTGTTTGACTTTGAATGTTTTCTTAAATGTATTGGTGACGACTAAATAGTATATCTTAATAATTCAATTCTTGAATCTAGTATCTTCATTATTGATGAATATGTTGCCCTGATGGTCTTGATAACTATGACCACAAGAAAATCTCTCTTGTTTTGGTTGAAGACTAGGTTATGACAAAGGAATTTCTCTTACTTTCTGTTGTAAAATCTCAGGTGGGCTATATCTCATGGAAATTGACCGACTATTGCGTCCTGGTGGATACTGGGTGTTGTCTGGACCACCTATTGGTTGGAAAATCAGCTACAAGGGTTGGGAAAGAAAGGCCAGTGATCTTGAAATGGAGCAAAAAAAATTGGAAGATCTTGCCAGAAGGTTGTGCTGGAAAAAGATTCGAGAGAGTGGTCCAATAGCAGTGTGGCAAAAGCCTACTAATCACCTTCACTGTGCCTCAAAATTAAAGACTTGGAAAGCACCTAAGTTCTGTGTTGATGACTATCCTGATCATGGCTGGTAAGTTTGGTATTCAAAATTTCATCTAGCCTATGAAATGATGATGACAACTCACAGGTGTTTGTGTAGTGGGCGAATGCATTCTCTGGCAATAGTCCCATTTGGAGTTCTGCCATTTAAAGAAGATGCACTAGGGACAAATTCTGTGAAGTTACCTTTTAGTTAGCATTATTGGTTAGAGTTTAATTCACAATGTGACTATAAATATGTTAAGACATTTCATTCAAACATAGATTTCTTGGTGATCAGATCCTCCACTGCTACTTTATCGTTGTTGGTTCTTTCTGAGTTTTCTTTTCAAACATCTTCCTGGCTAAGACAGTACTTTTTTCATCTGATTAATTGTTGTTAAGAGTATTTTGATTTCAGGCGGAGTAAGGGAAGGGAGAGTGAATTTAATGATTGTCATTATTATTATGTTGTGTTTTTTTTGTTAAGGTAACTCTAATGCTGCTTAGTTGTATGGTTGATAATCTGGATTTGTTTGGTTGGGTCCAATTTGCGTGTGCAGATGACTGTTCATAATCAATCTGGATCTGTTCAGGTAGTTTAGTACACCAAAATCTGATTGAATCTGGATCTTTCTTCTGAATCCAGGGGAACCTGGAGCTCATTTCCACTATAACTACATGTCAACAACCAATAGAGCTTTCTACATTTAGAATGTGGAAAAAATTTTTATGATGAAATTAAGACGGCTAGAATGCTCCAAAATCTTTGAAACAAATCTGTGTATGTTATATAAGGGTGAGAAGATCGAGTGTACCATAGGAGTTATCAGCTGGAAAACAGATTTGGTTCAAAATTTTCATTTGTGACTAGAAATGGTGACAGGCCTAGATGTGACATGAACTATCTTTTTGAAATCATAGTGGCAAACCATCTCTGTGCAGCAAGAAAGCTTATTTTGCAACAGTATATATTGTTTGCATTTGTCTTCAAAAGTCCAATATAGTCGAAGGTCTAATTTTTTGTCTTTGACGACCATTTTCCTTTTCCTTCACCGCCTTCCCACCTCTAAGACAAAAAGGTTTTGACTTTAGAAACTATTAATCTACATGAAAACTTTTACATGCCAAGGCACACTGCTTTTCTGTTATGCTATCATATTCATTTACCTGTCTTTGGCTGATTTTATCACCTTATAATTATTTCCCTAGAGTTGTGTTCCAAGTGATGGAGGAATATTGTTGTAGATATATTGCTGCCATTAGAGATCCTTAATATATCACTCTCTTTCATATTGGAAGGAGAAGGTTTTGGCACATGAACTTAAGTTAATCGATTGCTTGAAACAGCAGACAGTAAAATGGAGAGGTTTCCCTTTTCTGATGCGTTTAAAGAAATAAAAGTTGAACTAGCCGTCTAGGCTTTTGTTTATTCTCCTTATCACTGGACATTGATGTCCCATAAACAATTACTGTGTAAGCTATCTCTCTAGAAAATAGCTGCTTGACTATATTGATCTATTTTATTTATTGCACAATCATTTTTAGGTACATGAAGATGGAAGCGTGCATTACTCCTCTTCCAAAGGTGGAACATATACGCCATACATCTGGAGGGTCCCTTGAGAAGTGGCCTAAAAGGTTAAAAACTGTTCCACCAAGGATAAGAAGTGCTACAATTGAAGGGATTACAACAAAAACCTTCGATGAGGATAATCAGCTCTGGAAAAGAAGGGTTTCGTACTATGGGAGTGTTCTCAAATATCTGAATCGTGGAAGATATAGGAATATCATGGACATGAACTCAGGCTTAGGAGGTTTTGCAGCTGCTCTTTCACAGTATCCAGTTTGGGTCATGAATGTGGTTCCTTATCATGCAAAGAATAACACACTTGGTATTGTCTACGAACGTGGCTTAGTTGGAACCTACATGAACTGGTAAGGCTGGAGTAAGATTTCTATGTCCTGTTCATTCCTTATATCAGTAAAAAGTTTAGTTGTTCTTCTCATTTCCCTTTCCTTACCTGTCTGTATTAGGTTTCTCTTTTATGAATACTGATGCCTTCACCCTTCAGCCATTAAAAAAATGTGCATAGGAGTAGAGGTTTTCTTACTGTTGAAAAGCTAGCACGGTTAAGTTTTCTCTCTGTTAGCAATCACATGCAACATGCAACAAAATAGAATAGAGATATATCTGTTTGAATTACAGATATTTGCATATAGTCATGATGGTTCATTGACATTTGACAGTTGTCAAGTGTTGCATAATGGGCTTATGCTGCTAAAGGCCTAGATTATGGATCAAGTGAAGTTGATTTGTTGGACTTTTCATAGAATGTCATTCTCTACAAGCTGTAATTGAATAAAATTAAAATTGTTTCTTCTGCTTCCTGGTAAGCAGAAAAAGAAGATCAGAGAAAAAAATGCAGAGAGTAAAATGAAGAATAAAAAGTTGCTGATTATGTTAGCTCTGGTTGTGTGTGTATCTTTTTCCAGTCATTGCTTTGCTTCAAAAAATATCACGAGTTCAACTTTTTAGGAGAAGCCATAAGCTGTAAATCATTTTTTTTGTTGTGCACTGCATGTACAAATATTCAAAGCATCATGGACTGTGCCTTCCTCCGGAATAGGGTAATAAGTTTGTCATCTGTATGTAAGTTATTTACTTGCTTTTTGGTCATAACTACTAAGTGATCTGATAGAGAATGAAGATAATAAACATAGGATGATAAGTTTGTCAACTGTATGCCACTTATTTATTTGTGTTTTGGTCATAACTACTAAGCGATCTGATAGAGAATGCAGATAACAAACTTATCTCCCTTCTTCACCTTTAAAAGTTTTCTGGATTCTTACAATTTCTTGTGAACAGGTGTGAGCCCTTCTCCACATATCCAAGAACTTATGATCTAATACATGCAGATGGTTTGTTTAGCATGTATATGGACAAGTAAGTTCCTACTGATATTGTTACTATTTATCTGTTATATCTACGACTAATTCTCGAGCTGAATGTGATTTGAAGAATGAATGCCCGTAAAAAATCAGCTTAATACATTAGCAATTCAGTATTAACATGCTAGCGTCAACCTTAGGTTGCCTTGTGCTATTCATTTCAAACAGAAATTCATTTTTGGTCAGTTCCAAATAGGAAAAATTAGATCGTTGGATGCATTACGAAGATTGAGAATTCATCGATTGTGTACTTTATTAGTTTCTAGGATTTCGAAGTTTCTTCATTAGGACGGAGGAAATGAAAACAAACATCAACAACGTATGTCGAGAACTTTTATACTACAGTACATACATCTGACAAATGCAGCTTTAAGAAGGCATTCACTAGAAAAAGGGTTTACAGTAAACTTGTCAAATACTTGGTTATGGGTTCCTCCTTTCTAGTATAAGTTGCTAATGCAATACACTGAACATCATAAGAATCTGAGTGGATGTGTTCTCAATGCAGATGTGTTTATGGTGCTTGAGTGTTTCCAAGGTTTATTCTAATGATTCAAGAACTTGTAAAGAGGCTTTCAAAGTCTTAAACCTATCCTTATGGTCTGATAAGATCTTTAAATAGCATTTAAAGCAAACTCCATTCAACTGGAAACTAGAGAACAGAGTCAATTACTTTCATTACATCTTCCTGAATGGTTAAATTGAAGAATTCCTGCAGGTCCAGAATGATGTACATTACCAAATGATTACATGCTTTTGTACATCTTTATTTGTGAACCAGATGCACTTTTTCCACTCATTCTTAGAATGGCAAGTTTTCGCATTAAGCGATCATATTTACTGTGGTTGACTGGATTATGCTCTGCATTTTGGAGACAGAAAAACAGATTCAAATTGAATAAAGAAACATTATTTGTAAACTTAATGATTATAACTTTATCTTCGTACGTGCAGGTGTGAAATACTTGACATTCTTTTTGAGATGTATAGGATTCTTCGGCCAGAAGGGGCCATTATTATAAGAGATCATGTTGACGTCATTGTGAAGATAACAAAAGTTACGGATAGGATGAAATGGAACAGTAAGATTTCACACAATGAAATCAGCTCTTTCCATCCTGAGAAGATATTGTTTATTGATAACTCTCAACAATAATGTCTTGCTAATTATACTTCTTATCTGTCTTATTATTCATGCAATATCTTGATGAAGTGAAGAATATCACAGCATTATCTTCTGTAGCCTTCTGGTTGGAGCAATACCTGTTTGTTAGTCCATAAAATGTCCTTAAGAACACTTTCTAATCATGCTAGAAAGCCAATGAAGTTCTGAGACTTGGAGCCTGCTTGAGCTTTAAATTCAAAGGAATTCATATGGCTGTAAACATGAGTCCTGGGACTTTCTACCTCTATCGATCCTAACCTTTTCAATACCTGACAAGAAGGGGCTTTGAACGAAAGAAGTCTTCTTTTCTTGTGTGATCTAACCAAAGATCAGGTTGTTTAAATCTTGAGGCTAGGCCAATGCTTATATAGAGTTAAAAAAAGGAAGTTATCAGATTTTCAAAATTTCATTGTTCTTCTACAATTTCAGAGTGATCTGTTTTTATTACTAAATCTCCTAATGAAGATGATCAGGAGACTAACTTGGTTTGGGATGTTATTATTCGACATGTTACAGAATTAATATAGGAATTTATTATGAATAGCTTGATTATAGGGATAGCTTAATTATAGGACTCTAGCTGATTGTCAGTTAACTTTCCTAACATAGAGGTGTTAGTTCGTGTATATATATGTAACATTTTCTCTCAATAAAGATGTGAAAGATATTCCATCCAAAATTACCATCAAGGTTAGGGTCTCTGTACGTTGCCAGAAAATTCATTAGTCATCATTCGCTTCATCTGGTTCTGTATAGCACACATCTGTGTTCTATTCTTCAATCTTGTTTTAAAGAGTTCAGATCTGTCGTTTCTTTTCTGTTAATTTTGAACCCATGGCAGAAACAAAATCCGTCGTTAACTCTGATATGGTTCCTGTGACGTCTAAGATCACGGACCATAAACTCAATAATTCTAACTATCTTGATTGGAGTAAAATGGTTCGTCTTTATCTGCGAAGTATTGATAAAGATAATCATCTGACTGATGATCCTTCAAAAGATGGTTCAAGACAGACATGGTTAAGGGAAGATGCTAGATTGTTCCTGCAAATACGGAATTCTATTGACAGTGAGGTAATTGGCTTAATTAATCACTGTGAATTTGTTAAGGAGTTAATGGAGTATTTAGAATTTTTGTATTCTGGTAAAGGGAATATTTCTCGCATATATGAGTTGTGTCAACCCTTTTATCGTGCAGAAAAACAAGATAAGTCCATCATGACTTATTTTATGGATTTTAAGAAAACTTATGAGGAGCTTAATTTGTTATTATCGTTTAGTTTTGATGTGAAAGTTCAGCAAATTCAATGGGAATAGATGGCGATTATGAGTTTTTTGGCTGGTCTTTCACCTGAATTTGAATGAGATCTCATTCTTGCAAGATGTGTTTAGTGGGGTATTTCGCACAGAGAATTCCCAATCTGTTCAGTCCAGCAGTGCTCTTGTTAGCCAAACTAACAAATATGAATTTGGAAAACAACAATACAAAGGTGATGGTAAAGGAATTGACACGCAGGGACAGAATGCAGAAGTGATTGTGTGTCACTATTATCATAAGTTAGGTTATATGAAGCGTGATTGCAAGAGATTGCAGTACAGGAACCAGAGAACTCAATCCACGCATATTGCTTCTACCATTGATGCGATTAACCATGAAATGTCTGTTACGATCTCTGCAGATGAATATGCTAAATTTTCTCAGTACTAAGAATAATTAAAGTCTTCATCTACTCCTGTAACTGCCATCGTTGAATTAGGTAAACCAAACACATGCCTTGTGTCCTCGTTCTCCAAATGGGTAATTGATTCTGGTGCCATAGATAGGGCTGATGCTGGATCGAATAGCTTGACTCGAGCTCGCAAGCTAGTCGGTCAGCAGCTCGACTCGAGCTCGAGCTGCTTGATAGAAGCAGTGAGTCGAGTTCGAACTTTAATATTTTACACTCGAAAGTTCGACGAGCTTAATCGAGTTTTTTTCTAATATATATTTTAATTTTTATTATTGTGAAATGTTAATAATATCCTTTATTTAAAATTATACGTAAACTATTAATTTTTATTACGTGAGTTCGACTAGACTCGATTGAACTTGATTTGAATTGATTAGATTTAATTAAACTCGATCTCGAGTAACATAAATCGACGTCGAGTTCGAACTCGAGTTTGAATTATAAAAGCTCGACGAACTCGAGCTCGATCTCAAGCTTAGTTATTTTACTTACTACTCGAGCTTGACTCGATTCTAACGCACCCCTAGCCACGGATCATATAACAGGTAATTCTAATTTATTTTCTGCCTTTCAGCCACACACATCTGCATCTACAGTTACCTTAACTGATGGGTCAAAATCTCGTGTTCTTGGATCAGACACAGTTAACCCCACTCCATTAATCTCATTGTCATCTGTCTTAAGTTTCCTTGAGTCGTCTTTTAATCTAATTTCTGTGAGTAAACTTATTCGTGCCCTTAATTGTTCTGCCCAATTCTTTCATGATTATTGCTTGTTTCAGGATCTTACGACGAAGCAGATTATTGGTAAAGGGCATGAATCTGGAGGTCTTTACATCTTTGACACACAAATGCATGCCCTGAACCAATTCCTTCGTCATCAAATCCGGTCTCAAGTGATGATCTTCCTATTGCTCTTCGCAAAGGTAAGCGTCAATACGCTTATCCTGTGTTTTCGTGTGTATCTTATAATCATTTCCTGTTCAGGGCATGCATCTGTGTGTCAAGGATGTAAAGACCTCCAGATTCATGCCCTTTACCAATAATTTGTTTCGTCGTAAGATCCTGAAACAAGCAATAGCCAGGAAAGAATTGGGCAGAACAATTAAGGGCACAAGTAAGTTTACTCACAGAAATTAGATTAAAAGACAACTCAGGCAAACTTAAGACAGAGGACAATGAGATTAATGGAGTGAGGTTAATTGAGTCTGATCCAAGAACACGAGATTTTGACCCATCAGCTAGGGTAACTGTAGATACAGATGTGTGTGGCTGAAAGGTAGAAAATAGACTAGAATTACCTGTCATATGATCTGTGGCACCAGAATCAATTACCCATTTGGAGAACGAGGACACAAGGCATGTGTTTGGTTTACCTGACTCAGCGATGGCAGTTACAGGAGTAGGTGAAGACTTTAATGATTCTTGATACTGAGAAAATTTAGCATATTCATCTGCAGAGATCCTAACAGACTTTTCATAGTTAATCTCATCATTGGTAGAAGCAATATGTGCTGATTGAGTTCTCTGGTTCCTGTACTGCAATCTCTTGCAATCACGCTTCATATGACCTGGCTTATAACAATAGTGACACACAACCACTTCTGCATTCTGTCCTCGCGTGTCAATTCCTTTACCACTACCTTTGTGTTGTTGTTTTTCAAATTCATATTTGTTAGTTTGACTAACAAGAGCACTGCTGGACTGAACAGATTGGAAATTCTCTGTGCGAAATACCCTACTAAACACATCTTGTAAGGATGAGATCTCAGAACTCGAAAGAATATGAGATTTAGCAGCTTCAAATTCAAGTGAAAGATCAGTCAAAAAACTCATAATCGCCATCTATTCCTGTTGAATTTGCTGAACTTTCACATCAAAACTAAACGATAATAACAAATTAAGCTCCTCATAAGTTTTCTTAAAATCTATAAAATAAGTCATGATGGATTTATTTTGTTTTTCTGCATGATAAAAGGGTTGATACACCTCATATATGCGAGAAATATTCCCTTTACCAGGATACAAAAATTCTAAATACTCCATTAACTCCTTAACAAATTCACAGTGATTAATTAAGCCAATTACCTCACTGTCAATATAATTTCGTATTTGCAGGAACAATCTAGCATCTTTTTTTAATCATGTCTGTCTTGAACCATCTTTCGAAGGATCATCACTCAGATGATTATCTTTATCAATACTTCGTAGATAAAGACGAACCGTTTTACTCCAACCAAGATAGTTAGAATTATTGAGTTTGTGGTCCGTGATCTTAGACATCACAGGAGCCACATCAGACGTAATGACGGATTTCGTTTCTACCATGGGTTCAAAATTAACAGAAAAGAAAGGACAGATCTGAACTCTTTAAAACAAGAGTGAAGAATAGAACACAGATGTGTGCTATACAGAACCAGATGAAGCTAATGATGACTAATGAATTTTCTGGTAACGGACAGAGACCCTAACCTTGATGGTAGTTCGACACATTACAAATATTTTATTCTTAGTTACTGGATGGCAAAGCTCTAGGACCAGATGTTTAATGAAAAGTTCTAAAAAATTGTTGACCTATATTGCACATGAAATTACACAAGCTCTCGTGTCTTCTTCTAGAGATGGTTAATTGTTGCAGTTAAATTCGACCATCAGTGCATTAATTCCCAAGGTTACAAACATGTGAAAATGATCCCACTACAACATTCTGTGACAGGAAAAAGAGTAATAATCAAGAAACCATGAACAAAATATTATTGATGCTGAGCTGATGCAACAAAACCAGCACTAGTACAGAAGCAAAAGACAATGTCAACTTTTTAATAATAGTACAGAAATGGAACTCAATCTGATATTGCACATTATTGTACGATCTGAAATTCAAATGGAGTGATTCTAGTAGACTTAGTCGAGTTCCAGGGTCTTGTTCTCAAAGCTTGCATTTCAGCTGGCAGATATTTGGAAACTTGTTGAATATCTTGTCCATGTTTTCCCAAGAACGGAGGACTATATTGGAGAAGGTATCCAACTCGTACAATTTTGCGGATTTGTCAAGACCAAAAAATACTTGTCCTGTATTTGTAAATGCTTTAGTTTCTTCAGATTCCATATAGTATCTGGAAGTAAAACTATTGGATCGAATGTTTCCATGATAAAGTTTCTAAATTTGAGAGATTGGCTATTGATGATGGGATGATTTGTATTCGAACTAGAACTGCCAAGTACCTCAAGTGAACAAGCATTTTGATTTCTCTGGGAAAATCATGACGCAGACTTGTTTGGCTCAAATCTAACACTCTAACCAGCTTGAAGATGCGAAAAATGAAAGAAAGATCATAGGAAACCCTGGACTACTCTTCATCTTGAGTGAAGAACAATAGACAATGTATGATGGGAGAAAATAGCTTTGACTTGAGAAAGTGCTTTCGCTTAACATTGATGCACAAGCGGCGTAAGTAGTGTAGCACATTTAGTGTATACTGTTGATCATACTCGCATATGGGCTGCAAAAAGCTTTCTTCTTTGGCTTTTGTCACACAAAATTCATATAACTAGTTATGAATACGATAAGTTTTGATCCCACCAATGGATCTTTGTTTTGAAACCATGACTAAGCTTCTGCCATTGGAACCCATCATGTAATCATTTGCCACATCTTCTGTGCTCCTGAACTGAGTTTTCTGGACTAATCCTTCAGCGATTCATATCCAAATCAACCTCACAATGGTGTAGAAAGCATGCCTTGAGATTTTCTGGTAAAGTTTTGTAGCTCAACACTAATGTTGCAGCGCATTGTTCTGTACTTAGAAAGAATGTTTGAACTTATACTTTCCACAACTTTTTTCCAGTCAAGTTGATCCATATTTGCTAGTATCCCAGCAAGAATGACAATTGGTAGAGGTAGTCTTTGACACCACAATTTGCTTCCAAAGTTTACATAATCTTAAAGGCGACTCTTTTCCAGGAAATAACTTTTCTTTCAAAAAATCCCAGCTCTCATCATGGGTAAGTTGGCAAAGAGAGTGAGACTATTTGTCAAGTTTATCTTGCAGAGCAACATAACAAAGTCGACTTGTAATGATAACTCTACTTCCAATTCCATCATTGGGGAATAAGGCTTCTTCCTATCCATTCCATTTCCATGCTTCAATATCCCATATATCGTCCAAAACAATGAGATATCTGTTCCTAAGCAAACCTCTTTTGACTTCTTGAGCCAGATCTTCTTCAGTCATCTCAGAAACTTTGTTAAGAAGGTTGGAAATAATACAACTCAAAATTTCA
Organism: Coffea eugenioides; assembly: GCF_003713205.1. Classification (NCBI taxonomy): domain Eukaryota; kingdom Viridiplantae; phylum Streptophyta; class Magnoliopsida; order Gentianales; family Rubiaceae; genus Coffea; species Coffea eugenioides. The sequence goes on from NC_040037.1 coordinate 20,340,777, forward strand.
GGCAGCAAATTTTTCTTGTGATGAAATTGAGATACAGAGCACCACACACATGAAAATGGGACATCACTTCAGAATCATAGTAAACTTTGTTAGCAAAAGTTGTCTTACCAAGTACTGACATGCCCACAATGGAAATAATTTGCACTTGGCGAGATCCTCTCGTCATGGTTCAAAGTCGCGTTTGCGGCCCGGACGTTCCACATCGGTTTGGGTATATCGGTCACGGTCTCGGTAAGACTGCAAAATTTGAAGCATTTAATATTTTAAAAATTGTGAATAATATAAAAAAATATGACAAACAAAAATAATAAAAAATTAGCAAAAATAATAAAAATTCGAGTTGATTCGGAATGACTCGGGGCTACTCAACCATTTCTATCCTTCTCGACCGAGTTCTCGGTGATTCAGCCGAGTTCTTGGCTCAGGGCTACTCGGTCGAGTCTATCCGTCTCGGCCGAGTTCTTGGTAATTCGGCCGAGTTTTTGGCGATCTATTATCTCGTCCCGGTATCGGATTGGAGAGCCCCGTTCCGGTGATGCTCGTGAGTCGATTGATTATCAATGCTGCCTCATCCTCGTATCACACCACCATGTCGTTGATTATTGGCTTACTTCCTTGTGATGGTACATGCGAATGAATCCTTTAGTAGTACGTCCTTAAATTCGATATCAGGTCTTTTGCTTTCAAGGTTCAAAGTCCTCAGCTTTAAGGATCTTCATTTCTTCTGCAGTGGAGGAGATTGAAGAAGAATGCAAGATATCTCCAACCATCGAGGAGTCAGTAAGAAACTCGCACCTTATATGCCATCTCTACAGGTCATCTTGCTCATGTCCTTTACGTGGGAGGTGGACTACCCAACTATGCATGGCCAACATCACCACTTTTATGGATCTTGTTGCTTATTGTTGGTTTAATTTGATGTAAAAATGGGAAAACACAACATGTTTGTTAGGTATTCTCAAGTGTATGCTCTTTATTTTTTTTTCTTTTTTTTTTGTTTTTTCCCCTTCTAATTTAGACAAGAATTTGTCCTTTGGAATTGGTACATAGTTTTCCTACTTTTTTTTTTTTCTGACGGAGTGGGTGTTCGGGTCAATCCTTATGGGGCCCGAGTAATCCCACTCCGGCCCGGGAGGAGAGGCCCCATCCCCCGAACACGTTAACCACGGGACTTGAACCCTTGCGGGTGACTGAACAACGGTCTTAAGGAAGTAACCGTGACCAAACGAGCTACCCTGTGAAGGGCATACATAGTTTTCCTACTTAACGAGAACAATACCAATGGATCTGTCTTTTGGTTCTTCAATCATACTTCATAAGTACCTGAACGTCCTTTCATTACATTCAGGCTTAATTTTCAATGGTTAGTGAGAGATGGTTTAATAAATTTCCAATGCTTAGTGGAAATTGGCTTGCTAAAGAATTCTATCACAAGTCTAGCCATCCTGAAAATAAAATTTGCAACATAAAATTAGACGAGTAAACGAATCTAAATAAATGAGTACTTTGTACTCAAACTTGTTTGTTTATTTTAACGAGATTGAAGTTGCATTCAAACTTCACTTATTTATCTATGGAGTCAAAATTAAACTACTTTCTATCGAGCCAACCTCAAATACCTTAAATTAGTTATAAATAAACTCTAATCTTGAGAAGCTCGAGCAAGAGTTGCAAGTTTAATGAATAAGTTCATGATTGACTTAATTACTTGGTGAAACAACTCATTTACATCCCCTAGATAAAAGGATGTAAATGAGTTCCATGAATTTAGTCCATCTTTAATTTAGTTTAACAATATTTTTTTTGAAGCCAAATTTATTCCCTTAGTTTGTCACTCTTGAAAGGCTAGAAGAATAAAGTTATTCCAAAACTTATTTTGTTAGCTTGTAATTCATATGCTATAAGCCCTTTTTACTTGAAGTACCCAATTGGAGTTTCGGATGTTAGCTTTGGATGTCAAATTTCTTTTATTTTTTAACCGTTGGCCTGAATTCGTATCCAACTAGGTTAGCTCACAGATACGTGACTTTTTTTCTATTTTTTATTGTCACCATCTACACTCACTCAGACCTATATTAGGGGATGACCCAACAGATGTATGGCATTCCCAAAGTGTTTTTGGGACAACATGTGTTCATCAATGGAAAAAAGTAGTATTGTCAAGTTTATAATTGTAAATATCAGGGAGAGATGAAACACTGACTTGAAAAAAAAAAAAAAGAGTATAGTCATGAATGACAACACAAAAGATTTAAAAATGTGCAAAAGATTTGAAGGCTTGTAACTGAGGCCCTTGCCACGAGTAGTCCTCTCTGTCTCCAGTTTTTAGTGCAGACTCTCCTTCAGATTTCCCAAGGTTAGAGGCACTTGATTCGATAGTCATGTTTCGATTCAATAAATTAACCTCAGTATCAACTTTGATATCATTGTCACAGAATGAACTAATTTACTAACTCATTAGCCCGTGCGTTACTAGCAGAGACTCGAAGGCTAAAGCTATGCAATGTTACTAGTTCAGCTTCCAACCGTTTTAATGCACTTAATGTACAACTCTCAATGCTTTCGCTTTCTACCCAAAGTATTAGAAAATGAAAGCGTTTAGGGTCGTGCGTCAAATGTACTTAAACGGTTGGAGGCTGAACTGGCAACATTTCGTAGCTTTAGTAGTCAAGTGTGCTAGGCCCGCAAGGAATATTGCGTTAGGGCATCCACAATGGTTTACCCTCGCATGAAATATTTAGAGTGTAATCCACATATCACGTTAACATTTCATTTTCTTCTTTTTTATTATACTTTCACTCACAGTGGATTATACTCCACAAGGTGTAATAGCATAGGTTCACAATTAAATCAAATATTTATTTTAATAATGCATAACTCATATCTCATAAATAAATAAAGTAATTTTTAAAAATAATTTTGTTATTTTTAAAAAATATAGTATTAACTTTCATTAAATTTTGTACTTTTTGAATTTTAAATTTTCTAAAAATAATATTATTAATTTCTAAGTTTGAACAACATATCTTTTTCTATCTCTCAAAAATAATATATTGTTATTTTTTGAAAAATAATTATGCAGAACATTAAACAAATATGTGATACTTCAAATGCGAAGATATCATAATAATCCATACTTAATTAATAATTGATTATGTAATTAGTTGAACTCCATAACATAATATTACATAATTTAAATCAAATAAAATACAAATAATAACAAAATAATACTAGTTTTCATTGTTATTGCCTCCAAATCGTTCCCAAATATGCTCGACCAAGTCTGATCGAAGTTGATAATGTACTTCTCGATCACGTAATTCCGCGTTCCTCTAAAGGTAATATTGAAAATTTTCGGCCAAACCTTGAGTCACAGGAATCGTTGGATCGTCATCGTCAGCATTCCAGTTTCTTAGTGCATCTCCTTCATCTTTGACAATCATATATTGTGTAATATGATGCATGTGTACATTATATCTTTGAATTTTGCTCTATGCCAAAATCGAGCAGGACCACGTACAATAGCCCAACGAGATTGGAGCACTCCAAATGCTCGCTCAACATCTTTTCTTGCAGACTCCTGCATGTGAAACCTTTAACAAATGTTGCCTATTCTGGATATGAATTTTTTATATTTGGAGCATTTAACATATTTGTAAAACTACTAAAATTTTCATCCATAATCACAAAAATATTGAAAATTTAAAAAATTGTGCACAAAGGTTGAGGAAAATGAGTGAGAGAGTAAAAGAAATAATAGAGTAGAATAGTGGGATATGAAAAAAAAAGAGTGTGTTGTGTGTTTATACAGAGAATTAAAATATGATTGTTGGAAAAAATGAACGTTGCAAATTTATTGCACCGTTGCAAAAAATGAACATTGAAACCTTCAAGTTTGCTAGGCAAAATTTTGTTAGACTGCTAAATTTTGTAATGGGTGGCCCATCCATTACACTCATCATCAGAATGATGCGTGTAATGGGTATTACACGGCCACCATGGGTGATCGTGTAATGAACCCATATTTTGTCAGACATTGCGCTCCTTATTATCCTCCGTTGGAGATGCTCTTAGTAAATTAGTCCATTTCATAACAAGGATAAAATGTTATTTGAATAAACTGCCATCCAAAAGATTCAATGCAATACAATTGGAGACTGTTTTTTCACATAATTGTAATCCTTGAACCCTAGTTGTGTTGTTACTCGTTCCATTTCATTTGGTTTTGTGGAAGATTAGCTTAAAGGACTGCCACTACAAGGATAAGTTTAAGGCGTAGATTAGAAAGAATTTTTACTCTAATAATGAAAAAAAATCTTTTCTTAATAATGAAAAATGAATTTCAATTTGTCTAAAATTCCCTCTACACTTCAAACACTTCTTCACCTTTCTTCCCTTCCTTTCCTTCCCAGCAGCTAATGAAAATTCTTTCTCTAATTCAATTTCAAAAAGATTTTCTCCTTTTCTCTTCTTGTCTTTTCTGCCCTTTTTTATACTCATCTCGACCTTAGATTTACAGTGCCCTCAGAAGACCAAACCTGTAAATCCTCCAATTTTCCCGGTCGATCAAAGCTCATGAATTAGGATTTTCAGGCATTTTCTTTGATGCCCTTGCTATCGAGAAAATAAAAATCTGCTACAAAATCACGGTATTTCTTTTTTTTTTTTTTGGTGTTTTACATGTTTTCCACTGTATTTCGTTTTTCTCTTTTTATTAATTAATGCCATTTTTCTCAATTGAAATTGTATTGGTTTTTTTTTTTCAAAAATTTTCTCCTAGCATAGGCCAATAAGATTGGTGACTTGTTGAGATGAAATTTTCAATATTGGTGCTGCATTTTTCTATATCGTTTGTTAGTCAAGGTTGGTAGATTGTATTGGGTGATTCAGTTCATAATGGAGACTTGATTTTTGTTTCAATTCTTGCTTGTATGCTAGCATTATAATATTTCCAGATATTATTGGGAAAAATCATTGACACTGATTATATACAATAGGGTGATACTGGGCACAGGAAGCTATAATCTGTAAATCCCTGCAATGGGTGAGAAATGGGGTTGGAGGAAATGGGGATTTATGGTATTCTTCGGAATAATGCTACTTCACATCACTGCCATTCTTCTGTTCACCAGAGGATTTCTCCTTACTCGAACCGAGCTTTCTCAGTATAGCCAATGCTCAGATGTTTCCGAATCTCCATGCTTGTCACCTGAGTACCAAAACCCTGAATTAAATGAGGAAGAAGATGACTCAGACGATGAACATTGTTGTCGTCATCATCATCGGAATCAGAATCAGACTGTTAACCCTGACATTCAGGCCCAAAGTTGTTGGACAAAACCTGCTGTTGATCGAATTGTCATCATTATTCTTGATGCCCTCAGGTTGTTTGATGTTTTGACTGTTAGACTATTTTAACGTGATTAATGCTAATAAGTAGTGTGATCACAAAAGGATTTGATTTATGAAGTTTCTTTCTTTACCTATGAATACGTTGAATTAGGAAATAAATGGGATGTCTCTTATGTCTTATCTACAGGTTCGATTTTGTTGCTCCTAGTTCCTTTTTTGAAGGTAAATGCCTTTTTTTTTTCTTTAAAAATTATATTTGAGATTGCAATTTTATATTGTAATTTTTTGTGTACTTTGGAAGGTATTTTATGCATTTAATTATTTATTGTGATTTGTTTTGGTTTTCTGAGATGGATTCAAACTTGGCACTGATAATGTTCAACAGTCATGTCATTGTCCAGACCTACTCAACCATTATGACTGGACGTTTATTATGTTGATTCTATCTCTTTCTGGTTGGTGATGCATAGGGAGGGATTGTGGAGAAGCGACTCTGACTGAATTGTTTAGGATATATGTTTTTGAGTTCAGTCTTTCCATTCATCTTTTTTTCTCTTCTTTATTTGGATTTTCTATTTAAGAAAGAAAACCCTGGATGGATAAGTTGCCGGTGCTGCACAAACTGGCCAGTAAGCCTGGATTAGCTGCTAAGATCTTTAAAGCAATTGCAGATCCACCTACCACCAGTTTACAACGTCTGAAGGTAGAGAACACTTTTCTTCAGTGGACTGTTTTACTGTGGACCTTGAGGGAGGTTTGGCTTGAAATCCAAATTGTTAACCTGTTTGACTGTTTAAGGTGGACTAAAGGTTTCAATTTTCAAAAACCAAAAACTTCTGATAGAAGCAATCCTTTACCAGCTTCTTACTCTGAAAAGACCACTTACAATGAAGATTTTGCTAGGTGTGAATTATTTATTGCCATCAGCAGATTCTTTGCAAATGTTACTTTGCATTATCCTTTCACTGGTTCTTACAATTTTGATTTTTGACAGCTAATGTTGTTAAAATCAGGTTTTTCAGATATTACTCATTAGGGTATCAATTAATCATTAATTAAAGATCTTTTCATGCAAATAAAATTCAAGGTTTTTTATATTAGTTAGGAAAATGTTTGTATGCTCTCACAGTTTGTATTTTTTAGGAAGATGTGTTCAATCAAAGAATATGCCTTTAGTCTCTTTGGATGACATTTATTTGTAGCCGTTTGACAAACCAATGGATTGGACACGCCATATTCTGGAAGGACTAACTCTTGTTATGAGTTTCTGTTTAGGCTGAATATGTAATATCTTCCAAATTTGGTTGCCAACAGAGGACAGCACATTCATTACATATTTTATATATATTTTTGATAAGTACTTCTATTTTATCTCAAGCAAAGAAAAAAAGCTTGTGCACCATTCAGGAGCTCCTTAGTGGTGAGCACTATGATAATTAAGCATTGAAAAGACTGATTAGATTCTACAGTGGAATGGCTTTAGGACTCGAATGATGCATTCTGCAAGCATCATTGATACAGTGGATTTAAGGGTTTCTCTTGAGTGAATTAAGCTAATTTTGTCCTATGGCATTTCATCAACTAGATAATTGTGCCTTTTATATCAGGGACTAACAACTGGTGGACTTCCAACTTTCATTGATGTGGGTAATAGCTTTGGTGCACCAGCAATTATTGAAGATAACTTGATATATCAGGTAGGGACTCATATCTGGTCTCAGGCTACTTTAGTAACTGTGCTACAAGGCTTGGTTGTTAGGTATACATTCTTTTTTTTTCCCCTCTTTTGTCTATCTATTTGTTTACCTTTTTAACCTTTATTTGATCTCATCTTTTTCTCATAAATAATTCACAGCTGGCTCAAAATGGAAAGCGAGTGGTGATGATGGGGGATGATACATGGGTGCAATTATTTCCTCATCATTTTCATACATCTTATCCCTTTCCCTCCTTCAATGTTAAAGATCTTCATACGGTACTTTTTTGTTAATGTTTTTGCACACACATTATGGTGAAGCTACATTCATTTTAATGATTAATGCACTCTAGAAAACACTTTTACTGGTCTAATGACATTTTTTTGAATTTGTCACCTGTTTTCCTCTAATTAAATTTTTACAATGCTTTACCAGGTAGACAATGGGTGCATTGAACACTTGGTCCCGTCCTTGTACAAGCAAGATTGGGATGTGCTTATTGCGCATTTTCTTGGTGTGGTATGCTTGTCCTGTTTAGTAGTATTTTATATGGATTTTTGAAATTGTTGCCCTGGGAAAGCACTTTGTGAAAGCAGGCAGTTTAAACAAGACAAAACTTTTTTTGTAGCCATCAAAATGTAGAGAACTTTCTAGGATGGACGTTGCTTCTTAGTGATAGTTTTCTGCATATCTGAGGCTGCAGTGGTGATAATGGGTCTTAAGTTGTTCTAAATTGGTTCTAATAAAAATTCATTTCTTGTGAATGCGGACTGAATGCTCATGTATCTTTCTGAATGCTTCCAACAGCCAACTCCCAACAAAAAGAAATTAAAGTGAAAAGTTATTGAGAGTTTTTTTACAATTAATAATTTTAGGGATCTCATTCTCTAGCCTTTTTTCTGAGCATGAAGGGTAATATGCTTTTTTATTTCTTTATTTTGTAAAGGTATGCTTTCATTTTACCATGTGTAAATTTTGTATTCTGCAGTATAAAGATGATAAAAAATGTAAACCAACACTGTCAAACTAGTCTATTAGCTTTGTTGATTGACATCAAGAATATTTGGAGTTATGTGAATTTTGAGACTACCTACATATGAAGGAGAAAGGTTATTTATGTTGAAAATTGGTCAGTTATCATGATCCCATGCTGGCATCTGCTTAATTTTGTTATTTTTGGCTCTGATTTTAGCCTTAACCTCATTCATTGTCTTTTCCCTTCCCAAACAGTATAAGACGGCGTGAATGGTTTGCCAACTGCAAACTGTCTGATATGAGATGCTTTCTGAAGTCCCTAAGCAAGAGCCCTGTGTTTTCTAAAGTTCCTATCTGATTAGTTTTCTGCGTGATAGCTTGAAGAGATTTATGTTACATTGATATGTTTTCTTGACATCACATGAATAAATATTTTTTGGCATTTGGTTTTTATATTTGTTGCGAGATGACATTTTAAATATTTTAATGCACACCAAATATACAGGATCATGCTGGGCATATACTTGGTGTTGATTCCTCGTTGATGACAGAAAAGCTGGAGCAATACAATGGGGTATTGGAGGCAAGTTTGAACTTTATCTTACTCTACTTTAGGGCCCTATCTCAATAAGCTTGGGTGAAAAAGTGACAGAAAAGTGCTTTTTCAAACATGCATGCAAGTCTAAATATTTGAATTCAATCTGTTGACTGCCCTATATTTCACTGCTAATTGTTGTTAGTTGGCTTTGTATAAAGCTTCTCCAGAATGGGGCTCTTTAAGAACACTTTTTCAGCAAATATGATTATCATTTATACACTGTCCAAGTTTCTAAATAGTTCAGTGGACATGTGCAAGTGGACTTGACCGTGTTCAAGTTGTGATTAAGCCAGATCACTCTGCTTATGGGGTCCATTTAATATGCATAACTCTGCTCATGGGATCCACCTACATAAGCACTATCTTGGAGTTGAGTTTTGTACTGAGTTTTGTACTGACTATATCTCTTCGTATTGGAACTGTAGAACGTCGTAGAAGTGTTGGAGAGCATGAGTGGTCCAGGAGGCTTACATGAAAATACTATGTTGCTTGTTATGGGAGACCATGGGCAGACCATCAATGGGGACCATGGTGGAGGAAGTGCTGAAGAGGTCTGCATATTTGTGGTTATTTATTGCCTACAAATGTTATGTTCGACTATTTTGCAAGCTAAAGAATGACATGATGCAGGTTGAAACTGCATTGTTTGCATTAAGCTTGAAGAATTCCTCTTCTTCTCTCCCCTGTGAATTTGAGAGTTCATCTTGCCAGCTAGAGAAGGTATTTCTTACTCCTTTTCTGTGAGCATCTCCATATCTGTCTAAAATGCCTGAGATGAACTTCGATATGCTTGACCTCTACCAAATGGTTGGAAGTTAGCTTCAAATCTAATTTATATCCTTTTCCCTGTTTTTATACAAGTAAAGGCAGGAATCTGAATAGGGAAATCTTGAGAACAAGTGATATACTTTCTTTGATTTTGGATGATCAGCTCATTGGACTCATGGTTGAGATCTGACTGAATTGCATCACCAATCTTCATGATATCTTTCTATATCAAATTGAATCTGGTGTTAATATCAGGAAAAGCCTTGAAGATACCTCATAATTGGCGAATATGTGTGCAACTTTTGCTTGGTTCAGTTATTCAAGCTGTTTATAATACTATAAGCTCAATATTATCAATACAAAGCAATATGTGATAGTGTGCTGCTATATTGTAACTTGAAGTGGGATGGAGAACATAAGAAGATGCAAAATGGACTATCTTGCTCTGCTGTGTTCAAGGATAGTTTAAACTATAGACCACAAGTGGACGTAGTGAGCTTAATCTATTTGAGGCAGAATATTAACAAAATTGAAAGTAGTCCGAGTCTCTAAGAAAAACAGTGGACTATAGCTCTGAACTTGCCTATGCATTGGTGAGAATCAGTAAAAGGTAGTGAATATGCCCATCATCTGCATAACTGGGTGATTGCTTCTACTGTCTCTTTTACCTGATATGACTTCTTGTGAGTTTCACTATATTCTGCATCAACTGTAAGATGAAGCCCTGAATTCCGTCTTGCTTATTTTTGATCCACTTCCAAAATGCATTTCCCAGGCCAAAGAAGGATGATCCCGAATAAGCATCGTTAACATCATTTTGTTGACTGAAAGGATTTAAGGACTCAAGAAGGAATTAATACATCACTGGAGATGAGAATCTCTGGCATTTGAAAAGGGAGGATTATGGGCAAACTGAAATAAAAGCATGATCTCTATTTGAGTTTAGGATGAATTTAAACCTGTGATAAATAACAGAATTATAACTTGATCAACTTGAATAGAGACTGGCTATTGTAAATTTTTCGTTGCGATGTTGTTGAAGTATTCCTTTTGTATGTTGTATCTAGTGCTCATGGATGATATCTTTTGCATGCAATGGTGTGCTTCATACGTCACAGAAGAGTTCATGTTCATAGAGTTTCTTAGTGCATTTCCTTTTTCCATTGTGTTCAAACTGTGGAGATTTTGGTCAGACTCTCATTTGACCTGGAACTTTTCAAAAATTTGTAAACAAACCTTGTATAGCAGTTCTTTTAGCCCCAAAATTTTTCCGGGTAGAAAAATCATTGCCATAATAATTTATCCATGCATCCGTTCATAATTTTGCCATTAAATGGTATAAAAAATCCTAACAAATCTGAATTAGGGGAAAAAGTTCGTTTTTCATTAGAAGGGGAAGGCTCTGTTGGCAGAAACTTTGCTTATTAACATAGAGCAAAGCACAAGTCTTATTTCTGGGGATTGGGTTACCACGTTGACTCAAATGATTTCCAGGTGCTTAATAACCTTTTATCAAAGGCTTCAGTTCCTCCAGATCTACCAATAGACTAGAAAATGATCCTTTGCAAGTTTTATCTGATTGTTCATATTTTTGTGAAACTTGAGTATATTTTTAGAAGCTTTGTGGTTGAAATCTTTTCTCACATTTTCAGGAAAAGAAGAGGATTTCCATTAGCTCTATTTATCAGGTTGGTGTATATCCTTTTTTTTTTTCCAGTTGAGTAATAGAGTGTTTTTTTAACCACCTTTTGATTCATTGAAATGAGTGGATGGTTATATATTTATTGCCTTATTTTTTTTTTATCTCTTTTGGTGTTAAGTCATGCTCTACGTTTGCAGCTTGACTTTGCAGCTACGGTGTCTGCTTTGCTTGGTCTTCCTTTTCCTTTTGGAAGGTGCAGTGTAAGAGATCTATCTAGACATCTTTTGATTGCGTCTTCTCTAGCAGCTTTGTTGGGGTAGGATGAGACAGTGATGGCATGGGAACAAAATTAGAACACCTAGCTTTTCTGAGGACATTTGGAAGTGGAATAGGAGATTGTTCTGGCTTTATACCAAATTGCCTGGGCTGGTGGTATAGGCCATCTTTTGTTACATTCAACTGCCTTTTCTTTTTCTTTTTTATTTTCCCTCTTCATTCTGCATTTTTGTGTATGTTGAGCGTACAAGGATTTCCCCATCTATCACACTGTTAATTAAACAACACCATCTAAATGGGAAGGAAGAGACTTTGTCTCATTGACAATAATAGCTGTCAATACAACAATGCTGCTGTTCCCAAAAAAGTAAAGTAGAATAAGAATTAGATCCTGAGGATGGAGTAGCTGGGAGGTGAAAGATGCAAGGTAAAACAGAATGAGTAAAAGACTGGTATGTTTGAGCTGCAGAAATAAGCAAACTGTCCTTATTCATGCAGGCTTATATGTCATAACTATTTTTTATGTGTTTATTGTTCAAATCCACAGTTCACCTCTTAAAGTAGTTGTATGACCAATGAATTGGGCTTTGGTTTCAGTATCGGCCGTGTTGATCCAGAACTTTATGGATTAGCAGCTGGTACAGGGGAACCAAGAATTCTTGGTCTGAATGATCGAAGTGACTCAGGATTTGAGGAGTGGATGAAAAGTTATGTGAATGTCCTCTGCATTAATTCTTGGCAGGTACTTGGTATTCTTTGTTTCCCCGTCTGTTCTTGACTGCTTTTTGAACATTGTCACCCTCTGTTCTTTGATGGTTTAGTTTTAGGTTGCAAAAGTACTGAAAGAAAGTAAATAAAAGTTCTAGAATCTCTTTGAGGATATTATGCTAGAGGACTTCCCATTCTCTCAGTTGTATTTTTGCTGTTGAAATTCGTGTTTAATTGGAGTAAATGCGAAGATGCTTGCATTAAACTACTAAGTTTGAGAAGATTACTTCTACAACCAACCTGTTGTTCAAAGTTTCTGGTCCTCTTTGGTTCCTTTTAACCTGTTAGTATAGGCCTATCAAGGTGTGCATTTGCTTTTATTGGGTCATGTACTATGCCACAAGGGAAAGACTGGTAACTGCAGAGAGATTTTTATAAGCATTTAATTTATGGAACTGATAGATGCACAGAATTGCTTGATCATATATGTTTTAACAGTGGCCTACATATCCTTTAAGAAAACTCTCAAGGAAGTTGCAATTTTGTGCTTTATTTATTCTTTAACACTATTATTTCCATCATAAAACTAAAGAGTTTGTATGTAGAATGAATTTTAGATGCTGCTTTGTGTGTTACGTTCATCTGCAACCTACTGATGCATAACTATTTTTTGCTATCATCTAGAATATAATGATTCATGTTGAAGATTTGTTTTTATTCTGGTTCCAAGATAATGATCATTGGGTAGGATCTGAATTTATATTTGTTTGCAGGGTAAAGTACTGTTACATTTGTTGATAAGTCACTTTCATCTGGATGGTATATATGAAATAAATCCCAGCTAAGTCAATCATAATGCAGTCAAGAGTTAAGGAAATGTTGTGGATGTTAGAATTGATGTACACGTTATTATTTTATGCATTGGATTGTACAGCAATTTTGATTGTGGTTATCTCAAAACTTTTCTATTACATTTTTCAAGTCTAGTGTTTAATTCTGAGAACGGATAACTTTAAAGCAGTAGAGTTTTCTTATTCTCTGCTAATCATTTTTCATCCAGACACATGGTTTGTATAATGTAGGTAAAGCGATACATGGATGTCTATTCAGCTTCATCAACAATTGGATTCTCTCAAAAAGATTTACTGCATGTATCAGAACTATATACTCGCGCCCAAGAGATGTGGTCACAGAATATTAAATCTTCATTGCTATGCAATACCAAAAGCTGTAATACATTATCATCTGCAATTATGAATCAAATCGATGCATATTCCGATTTCCTGGCAACTGTTGCAGGGTTGGCACGGTCCAAATGGACTGAGTTTAACATAAGGATAATGAGCATTGGGTTGTGCTTGATGGTGGCTTCTCTTTTTACTCATGTTTATGCCATTAAGAGGTTGGACAACCTATTTGGACTTTATTTTACTCATCATGGCAACTCTGGGATTTCATTCATGGCTGTGTTTGCTTATACTATAGTGCTGATACGGGCATCCAGTTTTCTTTCAAACAGTTACATATGTAAGTTCTGTATACAGATTACATCTAAGAGCAGGTGCATGTTCTTTTACTAATTGTTGCTGTAGCCTGACTGGTCCCTGTTTCATTTTGATACAGTGGAAGAAGGCAAAGTGGCTAGTTTTCTTTTAGCTACAACTGGAATTCTTCAACTGCAGTATGCAATAGTTAAAAAGAAGATGGTTTTAGAGGTAGATAGTTGTGATATTACTTGTAATTTGGTCCTTCTGGTAAAAAGTTTTATGGTCTTGTGTCGTTGAACATATTTATTGCTTTGTTTCTTGTACTAAACTGAATTTACAAATATGCAGGGGCTTGCATTTATTCTTCTAGTTCCTATGCTTAAATTGGGTATTGAACTGGGGCAAGCCAAACAAGCTGTGAATTCTTTATTCTTGAAGTTTCAACCTTCATGGACACTTGGAATCGTTAGAGACTCTCAAGTTTTGATGCATGTGGTTGAAATCGTGCCACTCTTAGGTCTGATTTTGCTGGCCTGTATGCTTTACAAGTGCATTTTGTGTGGCGCCTTGAAGGGGATCTTGAAGTATGTTGTTAGTGGAACTATATTTAACTATGTTCTAATAGCCCTGATTTGGGCTTCAGATTCTGATCTACTGTCTCTTCCCATGGTACTTGAGGCCTTTAAAGGAAATCTGATTCCTCGAATTGTTTATGCTTCTAGCCTTTTGCAACTCTTATCATTAGCCATTTTCCAAATTTTGTCTAGAGAAACAGGTTCAGGTCAGGAAGAAAGTACAGTTTATAAGGCATTGGCCATGTTATCTTCATGGAGTTCGACAGTGATTCTTCTATCTGGGAAACAGGGTCCTTTGGTTGCTTTATCTTCCGTTATTGCAGGTAGTTGCTCTACAAAGTGGAGATAAGCTTAATTTGATTAGCTTGCTGTTATGTTAGGATTTATGAACTTGTATGCTGTGTCCCTTGTGATGACGACGAATAGTAACTCATATAACTACTTTTCATGACAATTCTTTTTCTATTGAATTAACTTATGGTTTGTTCTAACCTCGTGCCTCATCTTTTTGTCTAAGTTGGAAAATTTCTGAACTTCTGATGCCAGGTTGGTGCATAATTAAATTGACGAGATTCAAACAGGACTCTGATAGTTGCTGTACTGAGGATTCATCCTTTTATTCTTTTCCTGTGGTACAGTGGAGCCTGCTTGCTACGTCTTTATTTTTCTGCACTGGCCACTGGTATGTTGCCTGCAGTCTGTATCGATATCATCTAGTTCTGATACTCTAGCGGTCAAGTAAAGAGTTCTAGAAAACAGTTTTTCAGCTTTGTGGTGCTATTTCTGGTTGCTTATTTTAGACCGGTTTCTTTAGTTTCTGGACACTGCAATGCTCCAAGGTTAAGATTTGCCATAAATTACGTTTGATTGGGAATAGTAACTCACAAGCTGCTTAAATAAATGTTGCCACTTGCCAGCAGCTTAAGTTAAGCCGAAAATACTTCTAACTGAAAGGACTAAAATGATGAGCAGGTTCTAAGTTTCTCTTCTTGTGGTCATGCTGTTTGATTTCTTCTGCAGGTGTGCCTTTGATGGCCTACGGTATGCTGCTGCATTCATTGGGTAAAAAGATTTTTCAGCTTCTGGGAACATCTAAGAACTTGTCGATCGTTTGTTTGTTTTCCTCCTTTTATCTCTTTATCAAATCTTTATTGTTCCTTGGCATTTTCTTCATTGTGTTTTGGGGCCTGCAAATTGGTCAAATGGATGTAGCATCACTACTGGATTAGTGGTAGTGCACATGAACATAACAATTTAATTGTTTGACAGGTTTGATGAATTCAACCTCATCCGTCAAGCTGTCCTCCTCGCTCTTGATACTTTTGGCTTTTCCCACATTTTACCAATACTCGGACTTCCATTACTTGTTGCATTATTACACTCAAGGAGAAAAGCCAAGCAAGGAAACAATTTGTTTCCCATACAGTTATGTCAAGTAAGTTTACATCATTTGACTTCTAAATTAAGTGAGGGATCTTAATTCTTAGATGTAGCATGCGGAATTCTCAAAATGTTTTCTCACTCTATTTTGTTTCAGGTGTATTTGATGTACGGGCTCATTATGGCTGTATCTGTAACATTTACAATTCTTTGCGTTACAATACAAAGACGGCATCTAATGGTATATTGACATAACAATTCTTATAATGGACTTGACTTTTTACATTCACAAAAAACCATCTTAGAAGACGCTTGTGTGTGTGTGTGTGGGTCTCTATTTATGTGTGTCATATGTTTGTTATCCAATACAATTCAATACAATTCATGTTCTAAATCTCAAAGCAGGTATGGGGTCTATTTGCGCCTAAATTCGTTTTTGATGTGGTGGGTCTTATTCTCTCCGACTTCTTCATCTGCTTGGCATCCCTGTACTATCTTGTATAGGTATGTGTTTTGCACAAAGATGCCAAATTCTACTTTCACCTCCAGCTGTTGGGCTCATTTTCATGTCCCCCTTTTACAGTGAAGTTGGGCATCTCCTTTGTTTGATCAATTATGGAGTTGGAAGGATATCTCATCGATCATTCGAAGAGTCAGAGAGGGAAGATGGGGAAAAGGTGTCCAGGCTTTTGGAATGGCTTCTGTGTTACCTGAGCAGTCAGATGTAAGAAACGGAACAACTTTCTTGTCTCTGTGGAATGACTCCAAACCTACAAGAGTAAGCAGCATTAGGCCCTTTTTGAAGAAAGATGGTTCATGGTACTTTTCCACTTTTGGGCTTAGGCATTTTTAATGATTGATTGAGTTTATGAATATCCATTCGCAAAGTCAGACGGGGTTTTGGCTGTTCTATTGGTCTGCACTGAATATTCAGTTTCTTCAGCTCCAACATTTATGATTGGGGTATGGATAATGGTAAAGCAGTGATGTGAACCATCAATGTTGTGTTTTTGGTTGATATTATACATTTTGTATAGTTGTACTGCTCGGCTAACTATTCTTCAGAGTCTGGTTAACATTTTGTTCTGATTTTTTTTTTTTTTTTTTTATTAAAAGATGTTGAGATGATATTGCGAAATTTAGAAATGTATTTCACTGCTTACATGTACTCGCTCAAGATCAAGGATTGGTCACTAAAATTATTGTTGGTTTGTACATATTATTTGTGGTCAACTGGTCAATTTTACACTTCAGAATTATAGTGTCTATGATATTATAGACTTGTGAAAATAAGCACAAAAAGGGCAAGAGCCAAGCATGTCTTGCCTTTGAACATAAAGACTTATCAAATACAAACATAATAATGTTGTACGGAATCAAATCTATTAAGTCCTTCGATGAAAGAAGGCAAAGAACCAATGTCTACAAATTGCTTCGAAGACTTGAAGTCAATTGCAAAGTTTGTCAGGGCCTCAAAAGGCAAAGAACCAATATCTGCAAATTGCTTGGAAGACTTGAAGCCAATTGCAAAGTTTGTCAGAGTATCAGCCACTAACTTTGTATCAAAAAGGGGGGAAAAAGGAAATAAAGGAATTCAGCCATGTTAGATTGTTGATGAGCATGGTTGGAAGGAAATTGACTTGAGTTTTGATCTGCATCTTTAGGTGATAAAATCTTTGAAGGAGGTTATTTGGACCCATTAATGGTGTAGAATTGAATTTTGCTTTCCCTTTCCACCATCAAGGGGGAAAAATAAATGAGAGACACAATTGAATTGTTGATAGATAAAGTTACCATTTCAAATTAAATTCGTACTAAGAAGTCACAGATTTTACTATCTTAGTGGATATTTTTTGGGTAGGAATTAGAAATTATGCCAAGGTGGAGATTTGTTGAATTTCAAAGCTAACAATTGTTGACTTTGAAATTGCTGGCCTAACATTCTAATATCCCATATCGATTGAATTGGTTTTTATGGAATGGTTTGAAAGCTATTTATAGCTCTCAAACAAACCAATTCAAACGCACCAATAGCTCTCAAACAAACCAATTCAAACACACCAAGCAAGAGCATCATAACTTGCTTCCTTCTTTCTCTTTGTTATTTTAGCGGATCCCTAACATATGCGCTACATATACGTGTGAAGAATCACTTTTAGCATATCTCAAACTTCTATGACAATTGAATTTGTAAATTATTGACTTTAAACTGTTCTAAAAACCTTTAGTGTATTGTGGCCTAATAACTTAATCATGATGAACTATTACAGTGCCAAGAATAGATTTAGTCTAGGAATGAGTCAAAGATTGAAATGTGCAAACAGAAAGTCCAAAGGGACTAGGTGGCAAAGAAACACCACCTTTTCTCCATGGTGAACAAGTTGGAGTTTGGTGCCATGGTTAGATCAATGGCACCAAATGATTGACGCTGTAGATTGAGCCAATTGAAATCAATTCAATCTAAATCATTTATTTCAAATTTTCAAATGCATGCTTCAGGTTGAGTAACCCTCATTTGGCTCGGACATTTAATTATATCTGCAATAACACCTATATCCACAAAACTCCAGATCCATGATTGACATGCAATGTAGATGATTGGCAAAAGAGTTCATTTCATCTATACAGGCTCTAAGGACAAGTAAAGACAAGATAACACTAGGAGCCAATTAAAAACACATGAGAAATTTAATGGCCTAGTTTTCAGTATATTAGAACTTGTTAAGAATAAATCACACATTAAAAAGTTCACACAATAAAAGTTTTGTGTAGAGAGAAGTTAAGAAGTCTGGTGGTAGTAGGCTACATGTCTAGCAACACCGTAAAACTGAAGCACAATTTACGGGTATAAGTAATGCACCTCCAATTTCATTCCAGAGAGGTAGGGAGGGAATGGATTATATGAGTATCACAATCCATAACTTAATACGAACGCATCCTAACCACAGATTTCTAGTGCACGTTTTGATGGGGAAGGACAATTGGTTTGCCTGGTTAAATGTAGAGATGAGTAAACTTATCTTCTTCTCTTCTCTCTATACTCTCTTCAAACCGGTCTGTCAATATTTTCTTCTCACTCGTCTTTCTCACAAATAACACCCATCATTTCTAATTTTTCAATTTTTTAATCTTTCTCTTAGTAATTTAACAAGTCTCCAATCCAATCATGCAATTCTTATTCTCCTTCTTTGGAGGTAACGTGTATAAGAGAAGATACAATGCTGTAAATTCAATTCTTATTCAACCGGATTTTAAGATAGTGGGATAGGGATGGAGGATCGAGTTAGTGGCGGGGTTATTGGGGAAGAAGGTTTTGTGGGAGAAAGGTTGTGAAGCAGCAAATGTGGTGATGGGAGTTTGACAGGGGTTCTTTTGATAAATTTGGACTAATTGAAGGATTCTTCAAAATTTAACACCTACTAGTAGCAATGCCAATAGCTCGGTTGTCACAGACGTTTGTAAGTTTGACGTCTATGAGTTCCAAATTTGTAGACATCGGTGATGCTACAATTGTCCGGGAGGGAATTTAGCATAATTATTAGGGAAAACCGTTCAAAACATTACTCATATTTTGTAAAATGATTTTTTTCGTTCATCACTTTTAAAAGTGTAATTTTACGTCCCTTACAAATTCACTTTAGTTAAATTTGGTCCCTACTTAGGTTTCCGACTAGTTTTTGGCAGGAATTTACCACGTGCTTTGCACATGATCATTTTTAAGCGCAAAATTATTAAATCAAATTTTACATAATTTGATTCATAGTCCTTTACATTTCCCAAAATAAATTTTTTTCGTCCCTCATATTTCAGAAAATAAATGCTTTCATCCTTCACATTTTTCAAAATTAATTTTTTCATCCCTTATTGATCATGTGTGCGAATAGATTTTTTAAAATTCATGTATATATTTATTTGATTTCACTTGAGCACTACGAATAGCATGTAATATATTTCTATTTCATTTCGCAATCAAATAAAGATATATTACATGCTATTCACACTGTTCAAGTGAAATCAAATAGATATATCTATTGGTTTTAAAAAAATTGTTAGTTTTTGATTTATATTCATTTTCTTTTACTCGAAATTGAAAATAAAGAAGACATTTAATCCTAAATATTATTGAATGTTTATATTGAATTAAATTTGGAGAGAAAAAATAAACAAAGGAAAAGTATGTTAAAAAGAAGTAAGTGATTGACATTTTCAAATTTTAAAACAATCACAAGACAAGTAATTCAACTGTTAGTTTTAAAAGTGGCGAGTAGAAACTTCAGATTTAAACTGTAATTTGTTAGCACGATTATAGAATTTGAGTTAAGACCCATTAATTAGATAGCCTTATTATAAAGTTCAATAAATAAATTATTACCAAAAAGAGAATGGTTACAAATATTGAATATGTTCACATGGTGAAATCATATAGATATATACAGGGGTTTAAAACAAAATTGTTAGTTTTAAACCCTTGTATTCTATTGAATAGCATGTGTACAACTACAATTAACATGTTTAGGTGAAATCAAATAGAAATATATTACATACTATTCGTACTGTTCAGTTGAAATCAAATAGATATATGCATGAGTTTAAAGGAAAAAAAAACTATTCGTACACATGACTAATGAGGGATGAAAAAATTCATTTTGAAAAATGTGAGGGATGAAAAAATTCATTTTGTGAAATGTGAGGGACGAAACAATTCATTTTGTAAAATGTTAGAGACGAAAAAATTCATTTTGTAAAATATGAAGGACTATGAATTCGATTATGTAAAATTTGATTTGACAAATTTTTCCTTAAAAAATGATCACGTGCAAGGTACATAGTATATTTTAGCCAAAAACTAGTCGGAAAGCTAGATAGGGACCAAATTTGATCAATATGAATTTGTAAGAGATATAAAATTCCACTTTTAAAAGTGAGGGACGAAAAAAGTTATTTTGTAAAATGTGAGGGATGTTTCGAATGATTTTTCCTAATTATTATAAAATCACTTCAATTTCTATATATTTATTTTTGACAAATCTCATGAATGTGGCAGTGGTAGGGCTGTAGTCCGCAAGTAAATAAAGGGAGGGGACATCTAGTAACTTCTAATATATATATATATATATATGTATGTATATATATATATAAATATAAAATTAAAATTAGGGCTACTAATTCGTCGCATTCATGATTCATCTCCTAATCAAAGGCAAGCCTATACTATCCACAGATCTGGTTCTCATAGACAAGCCTATACTTTGGTTTCTAGTTATTTTTTTGGCTGTAATGATTGTTTTCACTCTCAATTATAAGAAATTAAATAAGAGTTCAAGAACTACTTTAGGTTTTGTTTCGTTTGGACGAAGTTTTTTTTTGCTGAGTAATTCTACTATTTTGGGAATTTAGATTTATAGTTTCCAATGTTATGTACAAGTATCTATCGCACTATATGCTTTAATTTGTTTTAAGTGAATTTTTAAGAAAAAATTAACATGCATGGTCAAATTTGATTGACTATAATATTTTAAACTCAATTATTAAAACATTATCTTAATATGTAAGTTATAGACAAAAATCTCAAAATTAATAGTATAATTATCTAGCACCTTACAAATAGAAGTCATCCCACTAGACCTGAAGTTGGGTTTTTATATTGTGACCATAAAATTGGGGTCGTAAAGGTGGGAATGGGATTTTACCACTATGTCTAAGTTAACATAAAAACCAAAACTTTATCCAAAAACTTGCTTAGCAGGGTAAAAAAGCTTCTAGACACGTACAAAGTTAATTCCACGCTGTATATGTTTGATAATGTAAGCATAAAAGAGTAGAGCGGGAGGAAGCCGTCCACCCAAGAGGATATTATCCTGAGATGCAAGTGCCTCTGCCGATGGAGTCTATATTCATATCGAGTCCCCTCCCCCATCCCCCTAGATTAGGTTATATTAGATTATAAGAATCTTATCGTTGCGATAAAAAAAAAAAAAATGACTCTGCAATATATATGTATGATAACATGATACTTAGTGACAATTAATTGTCCAACACAGTATAATAAATGTATGCTAACAGAATAGTTAGATGCAAAAACTAAAATAACAAGTATAGGCACTAAGACTATAACGTGCAAAAGTATAATTTCTTTATGCATTCACTAATTATGTTAGTATGTTTGATGTAATTTCTACATCTATTAAGTAGACATCTGGGACAATAGTTATGTGCTTTTGCAAAGGATGCCAATCTCTTGAAACCATGTACGAGAGCCTTTCCCATAAAACAGTGTGATTTACCCAAATGTAACTAGAAGTATGGCACATTTGTGTGGATAAAATATGTTTATCTTGTCTATTGGTATTAAAAAATTCAGTTACATTTTGTTTTGCTTAAAATGCCTTTCTTCCATATAGATTTTAAACTACCAACTTCTCCCCCCCCCCCCACTTTTTTCTGAATGACCTTAATATTATAACTCTTTGCCACACGTATTGTGACAAAAACACTAAAGGAATGCTACATATTTGCGACCAAATCTAGTTGGACACTGTGGGAGTATTTTAATTAAATAATTAAATCTTCAATAAATGCAAAACTTAAAACATAAGTTACATAGAGAATATAATTTTAAAAATTCATTGAGAGTTGTTAGTATTTGACTAATTTAGATCAATTTACCTTTACTGTTAGTAATTAAAGTTTTCAGTTACAAAAGAAATTATGACCTATTAGTATTTGACTAATTTTGATTAATTCACCTTTATTGTCAGCAATTAAAAGTTTTTAGATGCAAAAAGAATTGTAATCTATGATTTCAAGTTAAATATAATTTGAATTTTTTTATAATTCCTATATTTATCTACCATATTATTATTAGTGTAACTTACGATTTTGGCTAATTTTTCAGCACTTATATGCATGCATGTGGCTGAATTCAGATAAAAAATCACTAATACTAGCAGACCCCAGTACAACTACTATTAATGATTTGAGAGCTATGAGTTATAAGATGGTTTTGGAACAATATTCTTTTAGTTGTTCAAACTAATTAGAGTGGCAGCAATGGTGATCTATTGTATCCTGGGGCTTTGGGGCTTTAAGAGCTACAAGTTATAAGATTGTTTTGGAGCTGTATTCTCTTAATTGTGCAGACTAATTAGAATAACAGCAAGGGTGACCTATTGCATCTTGGGGCTAACAAGCTAGAGATGTTACTATACCAGAATTGATTCTTTCAAGTCTCTGCACTTGTGCATTGGTATCTTGTTATTGTGTATATTGCTTTATTTTATTATAGTTTATTTTACTTCTTAACATTAACCTTTTTTTTTTCTAGCAGAACAACATATATGAATTTGGGCCAAGGTCTAAAACTTAAAAGAAATTTAACTTCTGGAGGTCCTAATAGAAATTCACCACAGGAACTCCAATTGGATGTGAATGATTTCTCATTTTCTTGGAATCATGGATTCAGGAATGTTATCCTAGAAACCTATTCTAAACTGGTCTTTTCTTAGTTGAGGATATTGGAAGATCTTCCCCACCTACAATGTTGTGAAGAAGATTAGGGAGAAGTTATACAAGGATTTGGAAGTGTAACTCACGTTTGGAGGGGATGAAATAAATTAGTGAAAGAAAGCATGCTGGTTCAATAGGTTTTACCTCTCCTTTGCATCTAAAAAAAGTAATAGTCAATCGTAAACTTGAATTTGAATTTATGAATAAACAAATGAAATTTAAATGCAATTTCAATCTCATAAAAATAAACAAGCAAGCCTGCCTTAGTACCTTTCCTATCGTTTCGACAAAAAAAAAAAAAAAAAAAAGCCTGCCTTAGTACCATAGCATTCATTTTGATTAGATTCGTTTATGCCTCTATGATTGCAAATTTTCTTTTCAGATTGAATATGAATATATTGTATGGATGTTCAGATACAAGAAGTATAATTCAAAAACTAAAACACAGGTCCAACAATATTGTTCTCCTTGACCCTGAAAATTATGTACCCAGTGATGGAGTCAGGACTCGAGGTTAGTAAGGGCAAAAGATAGAATAGTAAAAGAAAAAAACTATGTCAATAATACACAAAAATCAAAATTATATGGAAATGTTATTTCCAATTACATATTTTACAATGAAAAATATGATAAAGAAGTGAATCAAAACATCGATCATGTGAATAATTTAGTTTAAAAAAATTAATAGATTTTATTTCCAATCTTGTAACATGTGAATTGTAAAGTCTTGTTTAGATTTTGAGAGAAGAGAGTGGGGTTTTTTTTGGGGGGGGGGGGGGGGGTTTTCCAAAGAAACATTTAAAGATTTGAAATTTTTTTTTTTAAATTTTTCAAAAGTTGAGGGTGGGCGCCTCAACTCGCTCCACCACTGTATGCACCCGTCGAAAAAAACAAATTCATGTTTAAATTATTAGGGAAAAGACACAAAAGAAAAGTAAAAATACTTTACAAACATGTTTTCCCACTTTCTTTATTTTTTTTTTACCAAATTAATCCAGCAAAAATCGCAAACAAGTTACATAAAAGTGATGAGGTTGGTCATGCGTAGTTGGGCAGCCCACCTTCCAATTAAAGGACATAAGCAAGATGACCTAAAATTAGCATAGAAGACCATGCATAAAAAGATCCCTCAATGGCGGGTATTTCCGAGTTTCTATGACGATGTCCTCCGCCTTCGCCTCTCACGATTCCACCACCAATATACGGGGTTGTACCCTGACTTGCACCGGCACTTTCTCCTTGGCTACCACCACGACGACTACTTCCACCACCGTGTCCACTGCCGCCACCACGACTGCCTTCAGTGCTGCCGCCACCACCACCTAATGCAGCAGCTGGTTCAAACATGAGGGAGGTGGCTACAAGTATGATGAAAAGAATTGCCATGGGGAATTTTCGCATCCTCATGTCAGAAAAACTCAGGCAACCGTGATTATTCAAGCAGGGGGAAAAAACGAAGATAACAAATCAAATTGCAACCTAATTTAGTCTGGAGCGAATGGTTTAATACTTCGAAACGGAGAAATTAATTTAGGAAAGTGCATAAAACGAAGAACATTGATTAGAACGGATACTTTAGTGTTCTACTTGTATAAGATAAGAAAAGGAATTGTCAAAAAGAATAAGATATCTAATTATGGCAACAAAAGAAAAAAAGGAAAAAAGACAATGGGACATCGCAGTTATATCATCAATTTTGATGGGAAACTATCGGCTACAATCTCATTCATCACTGATCAAAATGATATGCATGGTTTAGTATATGGAATGAAAAATTCCTCATATCATGGAATGACATTATAATTCGAATAATTAATTTGAAAGTATAAACTGTGTAACCATGCACTAAGAGATTTTTTATAACAAAATCAAAAAAAAATTTGAAGAGTGGACATACTAATACGCTTAGAGTCATAAATTTTGTACCGTTAATGTTCAAAGACGACCACTGCAGATTAACGTTTTTCATACGTGAAAAGCAAAGGTGGAGGAGGAGGGCTAGGGGGGAGGAATTATTTGAGAACAAGAAGGATTTTGACGGAAATTCTCAAAAGAAATTCCAACCCTTTGAGTGTATGTGCTTGGGGTTAGGGACTTGATGCATTCCGACACTATATTCCTGACAAGGTTTACAGCAAATTGTGTTAATTTATGCAGTACTAGACTCCTCTTGATTGCATTGGAGAGAACTTCTCTCCATTATACTCCTATAAAATTAATTTAAAAATCATTTTCAAGAATCAACACCTCTTATAATATATTTCATTACTTTTGTTAGTTATACATACAATTTCGTAGGACATTGACCAAGATTTGGCATCTGATTAATCATTGCAAAATTTTTCATAAATTTGACCTATTTTTCACCATTCAAATTGTGTAAATTGAATATTAAAATATTCTAAAATATATCATTTTTTTAATATGTTGATCTAGAGATCCAAAGAAAACTAATAGCACAGTCACATAATCTTATAACATTATATAAATTAAGATATAAATAAATAGAGAAACCAGTGGAGAGGATCCTGACCCAACATGCACACAAACATTTCCTGTCTTAGAGACAAAAGAGAAAATACAGTGCTCAAAAATCTTTCTCATTATGTTTATCCACCTCACCAGCTTGATTCTTGTCAATTGCAACTTTGAACTCAGATTGTATTTCAATATTCTTCCACTTATTCTTTGACCATCATCAAGGCCATCCTGATAGCTGCAACTTCCTCTGTCTCTCTCTCTCTCTCTCTGTGCAGTGCCCAAGCCTTAAGTATCTTTCCGTGCCAGTCCCTTGCCGCCACAATTGTCATTCCTGTTCTGATCATATCACATGATATTGAACTCGTGCATTAAGAATAAAAGAAAAATGCATCATTTTTCAATGTGAATTTTGAAACAAATATTTTCGAACTTGAGGGAACCTTTATGTAGTTTACGAACTTGGAACCCAAAATCCAACAGTTTTCAAGTGAATGGTAAATGGATAGTCCTGCTACTTTCTAATTTTAGTTAGCCTTTCTTCATCGATAGAAATAGAATACCTAAATATTGTCAAATGATGTGGAAGTTTTGACAGCAACTAGCAATTGATACGAATCTAGGGAGACAAAACAGCAATGGTGACTCTGATGCATTTGATACAAAAAAGCATTTCCAATATATCAGCCAAACATATGGTTTAAGTAGGGATTAAAGTAGCTTATTCACTTCACTAACTATTCACCTGGAATTGGAATAACAGAAAATTTGTCTTGAAAAACGTTAATCATTCTATGAGATACAAAGGAATTCTGAAATATGATAAAAAAAATGAGTAACAAATCTAAAAGACAAGAGTTTTCCTTCATCAAGGAGGTGGTGAACTGAAAAAAAAAAAATCTAAATCAAAGACCACAGGGTTGTGCCACATAGGAAAGAGAGGTGTAAAAAGATAAGTACGTGAACAAATATTCTATGAGATTTCATTAACTTTCTATATACTAACAGTGTAAATATTGTTAGAATTCATGACAAATATTTAAATTTAAATTTGAAATCCAAATTTTTGCAGATATATCATATATTCAACCATCACGCATCGTTAGTGCATACACGATTTACTTAAATCTATCTATGGTTCAAGATTAGTCCCCGTTTGGGGTTGCGATACTTTTTTAGGAGCTAAAAATGCTTTTAAGGCATTTGGTGTATATCATCTCATATCGCAAAAACTCAAATTTGGTGCTTTTATAGTAGCATTTGTGAATTAAAAAATAAAAATATTAAATTTAATTATTTTATCTTATATCATGAATTAAATAAATAGATAAATACACCGAAACAAAATTTCAATTACACATTATCTAATACAATAAGTATTTATTGAACTATGTTTCCAAACAATATATTTAAAAACACTTAAACTTTTAATAAGTACTTTCATTAAAAACTCTTAAAAACTCTATTAGAAAAGTACTTTTCAATAAGTTACCACAACCCCAAATAGGTCCTTAGTGGGTTACGATGGCTTATTAAAAATTAGGAAAATTGTTCAAAACTTCCCTCATGTTTTGTCAAATGAATTTTTTCATCATTTACGTCTAAAAATTACTTGAACAATTTTCCCTAAAAATTACTTCACTTAATAGAGTTTTTAATAAAAGTACTTATTAAGTCAAGCACTTAAGTATATTGTTTAGATGTATACATCGATAAGTGCTTATTCTGTTAGATAGTGTGTAATTTTAATTTTTTAAAATGTATTCATCTCTTTGTTGAGTTCATGAATAGGATAAAGTAATTGAGTTTTTATGTTTTATTATTTAAAACACAAAATCATTCTAAAATTATCAAATTTGAGTGTTTTCCAAAATTTTTTTAACATGAAAAGCTCCACTACAAAATTTAGGAGATGATGTTCACCAAACACATCAAAAGAAATTTTGCGTACTTTTATCATGCAAAAGTCACTCCAAAGGGGTCTTAATACAGTCTAAAGCTCCTATATACATTGTAATGGTGAATAATAGTAGAATATTAGTCTAAGGTAAGAAAATTTGTTATCTTCCATGTTGTTAATATTTAGCGAGCCTAGAGTACTTCAATGGTTGATTTTTTTTTTTTTTTAAATTTTGACTCTGGATTTTATGGTTTGACATCAACTTGGAGCCTATAGATAATAATTTTGACTTTTATAATGCACTAAGAATATACTGAATATTAATATCATCCAAACATGCGGATTGTATTGCCGTATAAAGCGAGTATTTAGAAAACTGCATTTGGTATCTTTCGCTTTATTTTTCATACGGACAGGCGAACATGCATGTATTCATGAAGGTATGAGTGCTTTTTTGGTAGCTTGAAAGCCAAAATATTGTTGGTTTTCGTACGGAATTGTTACCTGCATAAGCATTTGCCACCATATATATCCTTATACTGTATAAGATTGAGTTTTGGTCAAAGAATATGTTGAATTTCAACCGCATAGGTAGGGGCTTTCTAGGAATGTGAAATATTGTGTGTTAGTTTAAAAGTTTTAGGTACAAGTTAAGGAAGCATGTATTTGGGTATGTTTACTGAAATGACCCCATTTTAATACATTTAAAGTTGTCATTGATGAGCTATCTGGGTATTGATGGAATGTTTAATTAGTGTGCAACTGTTTTTGCATTTTGTACAACCCATATATGCTTGTGTATTGGTGTAATTACCGGAATATCTCTTAACTACCAATAATTCCCCTTTTCAGCCGCAGATAACCGTTTGAGATGTTGCTTTGTCTAAAGCGTTTGAATGGCGATTTAGGAAATGAGCCAACGATTTCTCTATCAATGGTAGGAATCCATTTCTCTATCATTTATACTCTACATTTATGAGCCACAAACGTTGGTCAGTTAATCCCCTTTCAGTTTCAGGAGTTAAGTTTTCCCTTTTTGCCTTTGTCTACAACGATTTGCCTTATCGTTTTTTCTTCCATCCGAGATCAATTCTAAAATTACCTATTATTTCATCATTAATTACACCCAATTCAATTGCCCAACCGTTGGTATGTTAATTAGGGGTAGCAATCGGGTCCGTTTCGGGTTGACGGGTCGGGTTGAGACCCGGGTATAACAGAAAACCCGCTGACCTGAACCTGACCCGCCAACCCGAAACGGGTCAGAATACTTGACACGAACCCGAAAATTTCAAATTGGCGGGTTGGCGAGGGTCGACCCGAAACTTATTTTAATTTATTAATTTATCACTGTAATTTCTAATAAAATCAATTTTGTACAAAGACTAATTACATAATCAAGTAATAAAAATTTAAATAAATAATCCCAAACCAAATCTAAAATAAATTAAAACACTGTAAAAGTGTTTTATCCCAAACCAAATATAAAATAAATTAAAATAGTATAAAAGTAAAAAATAATATAATACATTATTTGTCCAAATATAATAATTTCAACTTTACACAAGTTAAATAAATTCATTTAGGACTAAGTGATTAATGCCTTTGGAAAAAAAGAATAACTTAGTTTAGTTAGATAAAATAATTTTTATGTTTATTAAATTATTTTTAATTCGTAAAATTGGTTATCG
Organism: Coffea eugenioides; assembly: GCF_003713205.1. Classification (NCBI taxonomy): domain Eukaryota; kingdom Viridiplantae; phylum Streptophyta; class Magnoliopsida; order Gentianales; family Rubiaceae; genus Coffea; species Coffea eugenioides. Next base: position 20,369,810 of record NC_040037.1, read on the forward strand.
GGTCATATCAGGTCACCCACGGGTTGATCCGAATTCGACCCATTTTCTTTTCGGGTCCATCGGGTTCAACCCGATTCTGACCCGAACCCGCGAAACCTCAACCCAAATCCATTAATTTCGTGTTAGGTTCGTATCATGTTTTCAGGTCGTGTCGGAAATTGCCACTCCTAATGTTAATGCCTAAACGGTTGATTATCAGTTTCTCCCTGTTCACATTTTAGGATTGGGATAATTCTACCTGGCTTCATACTAATCAGCTCAGAATGTTCTTCAGTCCCAGCTACTCCTGGTGGTTCAGCGTAAGGTTAGATTTCACCCCCCCAATTTTTTAGTTCCTCCTTTAATTTTGTCGGTTTGTTGTTCGTACCTACAATTAGTGACTCTTATCGCGTTGCCTAACCTCAATTGGTCTGGGTTGGTTATAATCTTATAGGTTTTCAGCAATAGCAAGTAAGAGCTCTCGGCGGAGATTCTGGAATAAGGTTAGCTTTCTGTGTTGCTCTGCCTTTCTGCATTATCAACGACTTTCAATTTGACACAGTTTTATTGTAACGCTGTGTGAATTGATTGATTATATCGTTTATCTTTTCATACTAAGTTTTATTTCTTCTCACAATGTACTATTGTTTGTTCAACAAAAAAACCTCCTTCCCCACAAGGACCAAACACTCGCGCGATGCGTGGGCACTCCCCCCTAGTATGTATATATATATATATATAGGATTTAGCCTACACAGTGAAACAATTATCTCACAAGGTCAAGAAAAGTGAGTGCCTAAAAAGGAGAATGAATTACCATTCTTTCAAAAACCTGCTCCCATTTATTTTCCTTTGCCTGCAGCTTCTAAATTGCTTCATTGCCATTGCCATATATACCAAATAATGACAAGACAAATGATCTAATCGATGATGTCTGCTCCAAAACAAAGAACTACTCTTTCTGTGAAGATATATTTAGATCACATCCTCATCCTCCTACTGTAGATTGTCGTGATCTCTGCAAAAATTCGATCGATGTACCGAACACCTCTGCTAACTCAGCCTACCATTTGATCGAAGAACTTCAAAAGCAAGAAACTGATCCGAGAATGCAGAAACAATTAGACATGTGCTTGACTTGTTATACATTCATTTTACAGGACATTTCCAAGTGCAACAAATATTGGGGTGCAGGTAACTATGTGAATGTGTAGAACTTTGCGGTTATTGCTGGCGTTAATGAAGACGCCTGCGACATTGGATTTTATCAAGAGCGTTTGATTGAACCACCCCAACTTAAACTAGCAGGTCAAATTTTGCAAGATCATGCTGACATTATTGTGCTCATTTCCGAAAGTTTGATGGACAAATCCAATGCCATATAAACAGACTACAGATGAAAGTTGGAAATATGATTTTTGATGTAATTGCGTAGTGTATGAATATGCATATCTTGGTTTGCCAATTTTTCGTTTACTAACAACTTTAACCTCTATTCAGGTATCTACAAGAAATTTTTTTCTTCGTATTTCAGAGAAGTAAGTATGCTTCAGACCATAACTTTAAGTCATAAAAGAAAACAATTCGAAAACAATTTCACCACTTGTTGTTTATAATTCCTTCTTGTCTCAAACGTTTATATATTGTATATGAAAAAAATATTCTTTCGTTAGTGGAAAATTGTAGATGTGTTATCCACGAAAATATTGATTCAAGATTTTGTGGAGGAAAGATGTGAATGTGGTTTACGCTACGAGTTATAGTTAATTTATCAAAAGTTGAAATCATTTTGTATCTAATTTTATATGAATTAAAATGTCCTTGTAAACAACGTCTCTGCTTAAAATAATTATAAACTCGAAGTACAATAAAATTATTTTGTTTAAATTGTAACTCGAATTTAATACAAAGGCAACCATTCTTTGGATTCAAAATGAGGGATAGCAAGAACCTTAGACCAAGATTCTTTGACCCCATAATCCTTCATAATCCACATCATAAAAATACGAATTACAAAGGCAACAAAGGCTTCATCTGTGATTTTCCAAATTCCAATACTGATTCAGGGAAGCCATAATAATTCGACCCTGAAACTCTTTGATTGTCTCTGTTGCTAAGGAAAGCAAACTGCAATATTGTTTTTTCAATACTCAATGGAGCCTTCCCATGAAGAGACACCGCATTCTGATCCCCACAAGGTCACCCTGAAAATCCTTAATGCTCAGCCAAGATAATGATAATTATAGCCGATTGGTTTTTCACTAGTAGTAGGCTCACAATTAAGATATACGAATAATACTCAATAATTAAACATAAAACACATTACACCAAAATATTTGCTAAGGACACTAGACAATAGAGACCAAAACACAGGACTTATCTTACCCACAAAAGTATTATAGAGTTGGAGACTTACCTCACCTGTATACCAGACCCATCTCGTATTTATACTAGTGGAAAGTCGGTAGTATAATGCAGTACTAAGGCGGTGCCATTCCTATGGGAAAGTCTAGACGGATCCTGGCCACTCCAGTTGAGGTTTCGTCGAAATCTGTAAACTAGCATAATTTCGGTGTAAATTAATATATTACCAACTCATTTATAATTCATGTTCACACCAAAATTATAGTAGTTTACAACAAAGTTCTATCAGTTTACATAAGTGAAGAGAATTGGAATGGGAGAGGCCCCATTTCCAGTCTAGACATGCAACTTGCAATTAGATCACTGGACAGTTTTAGTCTGATGGCTCTCTTGACACTTCCCCTCACTGACTACTTTATTTCATTCTTATTAGTGAAGGCTTTCTTCCTTGACTTGTTTCCATTGCGACGTTTTCACATTTCCTTCAAAGTCTTCAATTCCTTCATTTGAGCTGTATCAATAGTTTCCTACTTTGTCTTTGGCTTCCTTTCTTGGGTCAATCGTTGAGGTTTTTAGCTTCTTAACCGTGTTTAGCTCTTCAAACGGACTCGTTTGGATCCCTTTGATACGTTCACCTTCCTTCCAAGAGTTCTTTAAACTTTTCTTGAACCTCTATAGATTGCCGCTTAAATTTATCGGGTGGATCATTAGACTTATCTCCTAATTTTGTTCTTTCTCCGCTTAAACTTATTTGGATCCCGAAAATAGTTCCACTCGGGATGACATCCATATGTGCTTCTTGGGCAGGTGTCGAACCCTCTTCGATCTCTTGACATTGGTACGAATTCCTGAGTATGGTTCTGATCCAAACTCGAATCTTGCTCTCCAAATGCGTCTATCCCTTATTACCCCCTTGATCTCACAAATTTTAGCATTTGCGCTTTGTGGATCTTTGTTGCACTTATAATTTCGTGAATGACTTTTCTAAAGAGTGTTCCAAGGTAGTCCCGTAACATTACATTTAAATTATATCTGACTTACCATATGAACGCTTGTAGTCCCGTAAGATGATTCTAGAATTGTTTCACTTTTGCCAAAATTTAATACTTGAGACCTCTCTTTATAAGTGCTGTCGAAGCACTCGTTTTTCGTGAACTGAACACCTTAGTGAATCTCCAACTAATGTTCATGTATTCATTACTTTTATTACCTGCATAAATATGATCCTATTTAATGTTAAGTCTTCATATTTTTGGCTATTCAGCATTTGTCAAAAGCAATGAAAACTCAGATATTTTTGTAAGTGCCGAATTGGTCAATTTTGCTATTTGCCTAAAGTGCGTTACTTACTTACACTCGGTTTTCTGTTTAGTCTCATATAGTGATCACCTTATACAGGTTGTCAAGAACTGCAAAGCGTTAACACTTTCGAAGAGGCCAAATTAAATTAGGAAAGTCAATAAAAATAGGGGGTTTGATTAGAATATAACTGATTCTGTAGTAACTGGTATCTAATTTTACAAAAAAAAGTAAAAACAGAAAATGGGACATGTAGTAAATCATAAATTTCTTGTAGGGTAAATACCATCTTTAATTGTGCCTTACAGGAAATTTATGATTTAACTACGATGTCTCATTTTCTCTTTTTACTTTTGTTAATAAAATTAGATACAAGTTACTAGATAATAACATCACCACTAGGGGGAAGGGATGATCCAGTGGTTTGGAGAGAAGAAATATAAGTGAGAAATTTCGAATTTGAATCCTTCCATTTACACTAAAAAAAAAAGGATAAAAACTTCACATGGCTGAAGATGAACAAACTACTTGATACTTGAATTGAGTTTGTTTCCATAAGTGTTTGTTTAAACTTGGTTTGCCAATTAATCAACTCAAGTTTGAATAGCATTTTGCATTCAATAAATGTTCACACTTATTTCAACCTTGGTTCAATTATCTTAAAATTAAAATGTTTAAGAAAAAACTCAAACTTCTTAAACTTGACTTGAGTTCAATTCGATAAAAACTCGTTTGAATTCGACTCAATAAATAATCACAAAAACCACATTTAAGGGCATTCTAAATTGATGCGAATTTTTGGTTCTAATTTAGCATTGATATTCAAGAGCCAATTGATAATCAATTAGCCAGTGACTACAATTCCCTAAAGGCAAAGAGGAGCTCATCAAGGCTAACATGAATGGCTAACCCCAAACGTGGTAGAACCTTCCTTTTTCGGTTGAGGACTGATATGCTTAGCCAGCGTAGGAAGAAAGGCAAGTAGCCCCATTCTCAATAAAGGGATATTCCCCGTTGGTTACTAATTTATCAAGAAGGTTCACTATGTCAAGTCTCACAAGCAAGAATAAGAATAAAAGAAAAAGAAAGAGTTTGTGGTAGGAATTCTGGACCTCTCAACTGTAAAGTAGTCGCTTAGCTTTGAAGATCCCAGTCGGTCTCCTGTCCTGCCTTACATCGATGGATTTTCTGTCCTGCTACCGGCTAATCCCAAAAGGAGGAATAATGTTCCAAGAAAGTAGATGGATATGCTTTCCTTGGGAAGCTAATAATGCAACCTACAAATAAGGGAAAACAACCACTTTTGGTCTTATTTTCGGAATCTTGTCCATTTTGGTCTCTTATGCCTCAAAAAAATATTAGTCCCTAATATTTATAAGATAAAATCATTTAGGACCTCTACAGAAAATTTGGTGGATCTTACTAGAATCCGTCACATGCATGGCATGTGTCAAGTTACAAATTTGGTAAATTTGGTATTTTTTCAGTGTTTTGATAGTAGAAGACATTGATAGTGTGTATAAAACTCGGTGAAGTCTATGCAACATAAATTACTAAACTGGCCCTTTGGTTGTTGTGTAACAATAGAAAAGTCTGCCCCCTCTCTCTGTTTTTCTTTGTCTTTTTTTTTAAATTATTGCAAAATTATATGTGGCATGGTTTGTAATAAGTTAGCTTGTTGAAAGTAATTTGTTGTTAATTTGAATAGTTTATAGAGGTAGAGACTTGGTTGACTTGCTAAGATTTGAGCCAATAATGGCACTTATGAATAATTTAGGTAGTTTGCAATCAAAGTTTCTTCACTGTAGTTACTGGTTTCCATCAACATTAATGTGAGTTTTTGGCGGCAATTTCAGAAGATAAATAATAAAACAAAAATAAATAAAACAGAGACACAGAATTCATGTAGTTAGGTCTAATTGACTTTATGTCCACAAGCAAAAAAGGAACAAAATTTCACTATAAAGAAGAGAGTATAAAAACTTAAGGAAACTGTTTTTAGATCCAAAAGCACATAATACTAAAACACAAAAGAGTCCAGAATATTTTTATTAAAAAAATAGCATTATCTTCTAGATTCAAGAGTCAGAGTTCACCATCTAACAGCATTAAAAGTGTGCCATCATCCAATCTGCAAATTCTTGTTTAACATGATGGTACCCTATTGATATTACTCGAGATAGCAAGCACCTTAGTCCAAGAATCAATTGCACCATAATCCTTCATAACCCAAACTTCACACGCTTCTGAGTTACCTTCAAACTTGTGAACAAACATACAAAGGCTAGCTTCAAAAACTCTCACATATATGCAAAAGCATTATCACAATTCCATCCATCATACCAAATTTCTCTATTGCAAATCAGAACAAATAATATTCCATCCATGGGTCCTTTTCTTCGATACCCAATGGAGCTTCCCGTTCATGGATATACCAAGACTACTATCCCAACAAATATCACCTTGAAAATCTGCAGTCTTCCAAAATCCAGTCTTCATCCTATACATAAAAAGTACATGCCGTGCATTAGGATTTAGGACAAATCGGAAAGCATATAATAGCCACCACTTAGTAATCATCGTTAACTTCATTGTACCCAAAAGCATAGGCAACATATTAGCTATCCAAGTCGAGTTGAATACCTAAATTGGGAAATTTTTTGAATTTTCCAACGGAGGGATTCCACAATAAAAAGTTACATTCTCTAGCAGATAAAATCCTCGAGAACAAAGACTTTGTTGTGGCTGCAATACAAAGTAACCCGTCGAATTGCCCAAAACCGTAGCTAATTCATGGGAGTAGAGGTATCAAAATAGGTAATTTGGGCAGACTTGGGTGGGTTGAAATAGGTAATGGGTATAAGTGAGTCAGTTCATTTATACCTATTTAATTAGATGGGTATAAATAGGTATTTAAAAAAATGAGTTGGGTAACCCAGTTACCCATTTATAACCAATTTATTTTAACTTTTTGTATACTCATTTAAATTTATTTTTGCAAACTAAATTATCAATATATACCACCCTTTGCACTATACCTATTTATACCCCATTTATTTTAACTTTTTGTAAACTCATTTAAATTCATTTTTGCAAATTGATTATCAATATATACCACCCTTTGCACCCATCATTAGTTTTAGATATTTTACTTATAATGCTCAATAAGTCAAATTACCAATTTTTTTCCATCTGTGCTCTATGTCACAAAATTACATACTATTTAATAATTGAACAATCAGAATATAAAAACTTGAACCAAGTACTATGAAAGTTAACATAAAAACTTAATCCAAAAACTTTGAACCCTTAACATTTTTTTCGTGTGTAAATTTAAAATTTCATTTTGGAAATGGAGGAAAGGAGGTTAAAACTTGTCATAAATTGATAATGTTGAAAAATGAGCAAGTTAATAAACTACAAGAAAATAAAATGATAAGATAAAACCAAATAATAATAATGATATGAAACAAAAGTTGTTAGCATCATGATAAAATGAAGAATCTAAAAAAAAAAATTAAGTAGGATATCTATCTACGTCAAAAATGCATCAAATATTTGTTTAGGCTGAAAAATAAAACGTTCTACTATATACAAGGCTTTAGCAATATTAATGCATGAAAGTCTCCAACAATGAGTTCAATAATCAAACGTAAGTCTCAAATTTCTTCTAAATGGATGGGGGAAGAGAGAAGGTTTGGGAAAGATAATTCTAAATGGGTTAATTGGGTTTGATAAGTTACCCAATTATACTCATTTAATAAATGAGTATAATTGGGCAACTCATTTATACCCATATATAAAAATTTCAGATACATATATGCAACTATTCATGAGCAGGTACGAGTAAATTTAGTTAAATGAATTTGTTTGCCACCTATATATGGGAGAATACCGGCGGGCGATGGTCAAGTTTGATTTAATTAGTATAGCCTCCTTTTCATTGAACAGAGAATTAATAGAACAATGATTGGCAGAATATTGCTCGCCGGATTGCTCAATACCAATAGGCATTTGCTGTCCACAGATGCATGGTACCTGAAATGTGCTTTGGTAAAATTAGGACTCGATATTAACGAAAGCCATGATATTTTTTTTTTTTTTTAACGTTTCAAACTTCTCAATAATATATTCGCGGCCTTTCCATATCTTTTTTTTTTTTTTTTTTATTTTATTATTTTATAAAAATTTCGGCAGAGTTTCCCCTTAAAAAAGGACGAAACTCCCTGCCATCAAACCACAATTTGACAATAAATTTACAAGCTAGTGAAAGTTTAAGCATTTAAAAACTGAAATTAAGATTAAATCTTCATTTTTCCATATCAGGATGTCTTCCAGTGAATCTGAAGGATGATCTTTGAAGATTTTAGCAGTCAATCTTCCTCCCTTGATGTCCTTCTAACCGCCATTTTCACCTTCATTGGCCTTTTCTGCTTCTTATTCCAATTCATGCCAGACACCGTGTACGAAACGTAGGAAATCCTAATCGATCTAATCTAATAGCCCCCCTAACCAATTGCGGCAATTCTGAGAATGTATTAAACACATGACCTGCACTAGAATCAGCACCAAAATTTGCCAAATGATCTGCAGGTGCGTTTGCTTCCCTGTAGCAGTGTGTGATCGATGTGAAATATTGCTTGAACATCATCAACTCATCCAGATCTCTCTGTAAACGCCAAGGACAAGCACTAGTCCCTTGAACAATGTGAACCAGGGTGAGAGAATCCGCCTCTAAGTGTAACTCCAAGCACCCTCGAATCACACAATGTCTAACGCCCCATAGCAACGCTCGAAGTTCCGCCTGCATGCTGGTTATCACCCCGAAGGGCTCCGCGTAGCCGAATACAAAATTTCCTCGACTATCCCGCACAAGCCCACCCCCCCCACTCCTTCCTGGGTTCCCCCGAGAACATCCATCTGAATTCAACTTATAGCCTCTACGTGGAGTTACCCAGTAAACTGGCCTAATAACCATCCGCCTTTGATGACTACCTAATTCGAGAAGCAACCCTTCCCATGTAGGGGCAGAAGGCTGCACCCCCGGGAACCGTGACTGAAGGAAATCATGCAGAAACTGAACAATCCGATTCACCGTAGGCCTGATCCTCATCTTCCGACCTTCAAACACCCCTTCATTCCTAGCCTTCCATAAAACCCAGCATACCACCGAAGGAAGTATATTATGCAAAAACTTTACACGATCATTAGTCCCCCTCCTTAACCAACAAGACCACACCATATGACGCACCGTATGCACCCCACTAAACTCACCAGCAGTACTCTCGAAGTGTCGCCAGACCAATCGTGCCCCTTCTCCTGAGCAAAACACATGATTCAAATCCTCCTCCTGGGGATTCTGACAACACAAGCATCTAGATGGGCCACAAACCCCAAACCTCTTTAGGCGATCCATAAGAGGGAGCCTCCCCTGTAGTAGTCGCAGCATAAAGAAAGAAACCTTGACTGGAAGACCCTGCTGCCATATACGACCAAAAAGCCAAGAATTGTCATTGGATTGACGGATCAATGAGTAAGCCGATGCAGTGGAAAAAACACCCGAGTTCGTCAATGCCCATACCATTGTATCATTTCCCCTATCGGTAGGAGGGTCAATCTCCAAAACCTGCGTAACCAATTCTCCATCCAAGAATTGATGGAGCATGTCCACATTCCAAGCCCGCCGATCTACAAAATCAACCACCGAATGATCATGGAAGACCTCAACCTTGTCACAAAGCGCACCTGACCCCATCCAATTATCATGCCAAAAGTCCAAAGCCCCCTCCCGAACTACCCAGCTAATATTATCCTCCCCAAAACGCTGCATTGTAACCATCCTCTGCCAAACTTGGGATCCCGGATGCCCAATATCAGCAAGACAAGGGTGATGACCTGCACAATACTTCTGGGACATAAACTTTGCCCATAATGATTGTTGTTGTCGAAATTTCCACCAGAGTTTAATGGAAAATGAGTCGTAGACCTGTTTCAAACCCCGCAGGCCTACACCCCCTTCATCCTTCGGCCGACACAAATCTGCCCAACGTATCCAATGGAATTTATCCCCGAAATTCGAAGATCCCCACAAGAACTTGGCGAACAATTTCTCTATGACCATCAACATCCCTTTTGGAGGGGACGCGGCTGCCAGCAAGTGAATTGGCATAGAGGATAACACGCTCTGAATCAACACCACCCTGCCTCCTAGCGATAATATCTGGTTTTTCCAACTCAAAATCCGATTCGCCACCGCATTGTATATATCCGTATAGTAAACCTTCTTGCTCCTTCCGGTATACAAGGGACAACCAAGGTACCGTATTGGAAAGTCGCGTTTATTATACCCTAGTATCTGGTTAACAACCGCTGCCCTCTGAGATGGTGCCCGTGGATGAGTAAGGAAACAACTCTTCTGAGGGTTGATTCGCTGACCTGATGCCTCATTATAATCATCCAAAACCCGTTTAATCAGACGTAGGGATGACTTGGCCCCACTGGAAAAGATAATCACGTCATCGGCGAATGCCAAATGCGTAATTATAGAACAATGAGGAGGAACTTTGAACGGAGTAAATCCTCTTTGTGTGGGTAGCGTGTTGAGGGTTCTAGACAGCACCTCAGCTCCGATAACGAATAAGGCTGGTGAAATTGGATCCCCTTGCCGTAAACCCCGTGAAGATCTGAAAAAGCCGTTTGAACCACCATTAACAAGTACCGAGAACCACACATTCGATATTAAGCGCCAAATCATGTCTATCCAGGTCTCACTGAATCCGAAATATCGTAGCACCTGTAGGAGAAAGGGCCATGAGACTTTATCATAAGCCTTCATCATGTCTAACTTGATGACCACATTGCCACCCCGATTTGATTTCCCGATATCGGCTACTAACTCCTGAGCTAACAAGAAATTATCTGTAATCTGCCTCCCTTGGACAAACCCGCTTTGCTGTGGAGATATAATCCGGGGTAATATCATCGCCAACCTTGCCGATAACAGCTTGGAGATGATTTTGTTAGTAAAGTTGCACAGACTGATTGGACGAAAATGCTTAAAATCTTGGGGGTTCTCCACTTTTGGCAGCAACACAATTGAGGTAGCCGTGATACTCCTAGGTAGTTCAGCACCGCAGAAAAAGCTGACAACCGCCCGGTATAAATCCGATGCCACTACCTCCCAAGCAAAGGTAAAGAATTTCCCTGTAAACCCGTCCGGGCCGGCTGCGCTCTCTCCATCCATAGCAAAGACTATGTCTTTAACTTCTGTAAGAGATGGAATGTCCGTTAACCGTGAGTTTTCCTGGTCTGTTATCAGTTTAGGTATGATCTCCAGACCGGTAAGGGAGGGAAGATCCCCCTCTGCCGTGAAAAGATCCTTAAAGAAACCCACCGCTGCCTCCCCAATTTGGCATTCCCCCTCGATCCACTCTCCAGCAGTACCCCTGACTCGATGAATTACTGCCCTACGTCTCCTTTCCGTAACCAAGGAGTGGAAATATTTGGTGTTCCTATCTCCGTCCGAAAGCCACTTAACCCGCGCCTTTTGTCTCCAAAAACCCTCCTCAACTACAAGCGCTCGGCGCAATCGAGCCCGAGCATGATGTAACTCGCTCCGTCGCTGCTCAGTAGGATCGAGGTCGTATGCTGTCTCAGACTCGGTTACCACACGCTCTGCACTACGTACCCCTTCAAAAATATCCCCAAATGTCGTCCTAGACCACTGCTTGAGGGCATTTTTAACATTCCTCAACTTCGATGCCAATACTTGCAAAGGAGAGCCATTGACTGGATGAACCCAACAGTCCTTGATAACCCCCAGAAAATCAGGATGAGTGGTCCAGATGTTTAAGAAACGAAACGGCTTGGGTTTATTGTCTAGCCTCGTATCCACCGATAGCAACAAGGGAGCATGATCCGACGGGTCACGGCCTAAATGTTGCACCATGAATTGGTACGGTAGCTCCATTGCACTCCCACACAGAAGTAAGCGATCCAGACGCTTCCAGATCCGCGCCGTTCCCGAACGATTATTACACCATGTAAACCTTGACCCAGAGAATCCCGCATCACTGACACCAGCTAGCGCCATAAAATTCAGAAAGTCTGATCCCTCCGACGGTCTAAATGGCAATCCACCCCTCTTCTCCTCTGTATTTGTGACCACATTGAAATCCCCCACCAAAAACCAAGGATTGAAGGCGGGTTTATCCTGCAAAAGTGCATTCCACAAATCCTCTCTGTCCTGCTGCGTACACTTCGCGTGTATACAAGACAAAATAATGGAGTCTTGGAAAAGATGAGATTGTACTCTAATAGTTATATGTTGGGGAGACTCCCCTGTAATCTGACACGTAAACAATGACCGGTAGAAAATCCAAACAGAACCCCAATGATTGAACATGCAACAATCCATCCCCAATTTAATTCTAATATCAGTAATTGACTCCACCCTCAACTTAGGTTCAACAACAACCACCAATTGAAGATCATACAATTTAATAAGTTTCCTTAACCGCCTTAAATTAGGAGCACGAGCTACCCCTCTTATATTCCAAAAAAGTAACTTAATCATCAGAAAGGACAGAAAAAGAATTTGTTGAAGAACTAACCATGGAGCGTAGTGTTCTATCTGACGGGAGACCAACCCGGAGACCACGCGACCTTGCATCCATTCGCTCCTTACGAACAACTTCTTCTAGTTCCAGGGTACCCCCCGTGTCTATATGCCCGGTCTCTAGTGATGACTCTTCTTGTCGGATAAGATCCTTGCCCCTAGGGGAGAGGGTACCGACCCTTCGTTGAGTATCTTGTATGTCTTCAACTTGCCCCTCAGCAGAACGTACGACCACCCTCGCGGGCAACCCACTCCCCACATCTTCAGAACGTTCCTCTCCTTTGTCATGTGGCAGCACCACCTCGATACCTTCTACCGCCACCGTCCCATAATCCTCCTCCATTTTCCTCTCCTGCTGCGCTGGTATAGTAGCACAGGACTGCTGCACCTGGTCACCTTGCTCAGCTTCGTGAGGCGTACCACCTATTAACTGATCGTGAGCAACTAGCGCTTTGCCAGTCACAGTCTCATTAACTTCTCCCTTTGCCCCATCAATTACTGCCGCATCTTGTATCAATACCGATGGCCTTTCTCCATTACCCTCCAAAGGGCCATCAGGCATGTCTGTATTCGACGTCTCTGCCAACCGTAGTTGTGTTGTTCCAGTAGTCTTGGTATGGTGACCAGATGCTCCTCGCAACTCGGGCTTTAAAACATGACAAGTCTCCACATCGTGACCTTGGCGGAAACAATGTGAGCAGTACCTTGGAAGGTTCTCCACCACCAGCTCTTGCCAAAAACCAGCATGATTTCCATTGCCAATCCAAACCCGCGACGGTGTCGAACGCAACAAATCCATCTCAACACACACCCGTGCAACACTTGGCCGTGACACTGCAAGGGTAGCCGCATCAACTAGCAAAGGGTTACCTACCATAGACGCAATCTGGAAAATCACCTCCTTATTGAAAAAGTGCAGCGGGAGTTTTGGTAATTGAAGCCAGAGCGGAACCACCGACGACTCCCTGTCAACATGGAAGTCCGTGGTCCATTTGAATACTCTCATGGGGAAGGAAGACACATACCAGATCCTCCTAAACCATACACGATGGAAATCAGCTTCATTGTTCAACTGAATTAACACATGTCTTACGTCCAACAAGCCCACCACCGGGTTCTCACGTAAATCCAGCGATGCAATGAACTTCCTCACCTCCTCCAACTTCGGTCTACGTCTAGAGAATTTCCCAATCAATGCGAAACGAAATGGACTGGCTAGAGCTTCGACCGCTGCCTGTGGGAAAATCAACGCAGGTTCCCCTTTGTGTGTAGCCTCCTGTGCCGCAAAGGATAGCGTCGGCTGCTGTGAATTCTTCGTGAACAACTCTGAAAAGGATTTGCGTTGAAAGGTAGGAGGGGCAGGCTGCCCTCCATCAGGTGGGCAGATGGCAGCCATGGACTGCCGCACCACTACCCAAGCCGTTCCTTGGAAACCTTAGCACAAAATCCTTAAAGAATGTAGAACTTTTTTCTATTGAACCGGAATGGATTTCACCTTTGGCTAGAAAAAAAAATTATTATCATGAAGATGATGATTGCTAGTGTTTGAACGAGGTAGAGATGATGGGCTGATGACTATACTTGGAGGCATGAACTAGCAGCCAAGGCGTTGAACGAATTTTGAACTTAGTTTGAAAGAGGCAATTTATCAAACAGCTGATGGGTTATAAAAAACCTTTATTATTTTGCATGAATTGTAAAGATAGCAGCCCACAAAATTTTTGCAACAAAGATATTTTGATGAAACTATAGTAATGAACTCACCAGAAAGTTAAATCTCATTGACAAAGATATTTAACTGTCTAGTTGGGTGCAAATTGGGCATTGCTAGTTTCGAGAGTGCAATTGAAATTCTCTTCCTTTGGAGGTACAGAGGTTTCACTCATCTAGCCTTTCCATATCAATTATATTTGTGCATGTAGTTAGCAGATATTAACCTATGAAAGCCATGATATTGAAATGCAGTTAAATCTCACAAGGGATTTAAGGGGAAGCCTTGTGAGAATTTCTTTGATGAGTTCACGGGGGATATGCTGCGTGATTGATAATGATGTACGAAAACCATGGATTGATGAAGCATAGTTGGAAGCAAATGGGCAATGATTTTGTCGCCAAGGCTTTTATTCCCTTTAATTATTGCTCAAGGGTTTCTCCATTTCTTTTCTTGTAAGGTCTTACTAAACCATAAATTGAAGACACATATCTAAGAAAACCTAATTAACTAGAAGCCAAGAAACTTGAAGATGAAGACCGAAGATTGAGTCTTGAAAATAGAAGGTGAGAATTTCGTGAGGTGGACATAGGTTCACATTATCACATAGGCTAATATATGATTCGTCATTGCAATGTCGTTTGACTATATATATATATATATATATGATTGGTCATTGAAGCTCATAAAAAAGAAGAAGATTCCTCATTGAATGCATGCACGTTTATTGGAAGAAGGAAAATAAATTACATTTTGCTATTGCCTGTATCAAATTTCCTGAAAATTGTGAAATTAGAATGGTGTAAAGATTTTCTTATATTACATTTTTATTTCTTATAAGACTTTCTTTATATTATCTTGGTCACAAAAATTTATATTTCAGGAGTTTGAAGTTATTTTGCAGTTGACAGAATTGAATTATAGATTGAAGTTTCTTATGTTTGTGACTTGAGTATATGCTCTATACTAGCATTATAAACCGTACGGGTTTATATTTTAAATCAAAAGAATACTACTATTTTGCTAAAAAATGTTATTTACTAAGCAAAACCTAAAAGTTCAATACTATCACTTTCTATTAAAATCTGTTATTTTATATACAAATATAGGGCAAAAATCACAGTCATGGAAATGTAATATATTCTTGTAATTGCCTATCAATTGCCACATTCTATATAAGTTTCGCTCTTCCGTCATGTTGCACCCTAAGTTTTCAATATATTCTTGAATTACTTACGAACAACAATTAAATTTTGGCAATATTGTTTCGAAATATATTTGTTAATATCTTCAGTAAAAATATTCAAAAAAGAACTAACACAAATAAAAAAAAAATGAAACATTTAAAGAAGCATCCAAAATATACACCAAACACACATGGGAGAAAGACACGAAAATCTGGCTTTTCCTCTCATGGAAGGAGCCCTTTCACTAGGTTTCATTTCGTTTGTAAGAATACAATTTTCTCCTCAAGCTTTCTTGTGAGAGATTCTTCTCTTCTATTATTTCATAATGAGAGTCTCTTCTCTTTTAGATTCTTCCAATGATAATTTTCACCTTTCATTGAATTTCCTTATGAGAGTTTTTCTTTATATACATTTTTGTCATTTTCTTGTGAGATTTGAGATTTCGTTAGATTTGATTTCTTAGATCTAGAATTCCTCCATCTCTTATGAAACTTCTCTTTGCAATTGGAATGGTTTTTCATTGTTGGAAAACATATGCACATATCTACGGGTTGCTGTGATTTAATTGGATAGAAGATATTTTGGAGCTTTAATCTTGCTCTCATCTTTATTGATTTTTTAAGTCTCTCGTATCTATAGATGCTTAGACATCTTTGTCTCTATTGCATGGTTGATGTATTTCTATTATTAATGCATATTTATAGTACTAAAATTGGGTTTTTTTTATTTCTTTGTAGGAAAATGACGGGACTTTTATATCAATGCAAGTTTAAATCCTATTTTATACCTGTTGACTGCAAGTATACATGCCGAAATTGTAATGTAGGGTATGTATCGGGTCGATCTCACGAGGAGCAAATTAAACAAGTACTAAGCCCTTATTTTTCTCTATTATTTAGACTCACAATATATTTGAGCAGAGAAAGTATATTGCTAAAATCTACAAATTTGATATACAAATATAATTTAACAAATGCTAAATGCAAATGGAGAACTTTCACTTAAGGAAGATTCTAGGGATGTAGATTCCACTTATGGCATAAACAACACAAATGAATGGATTTACTTCTTGTTATTATTCTTGTTTAACCAGAGATTCATTTTCAAAATTACCAAGTCTCATTTTCATGATGAAATGGCTTAGAGCAATATAGTTTTCCCTATTTTCATGGTGAAATAATACTAATACTCTGTTTTCTTTCATGAAATGCTAAATAATCCACTTAAGTGTATCTCTATTTTCATGAACATATAACTTAAGCTCTACTCATGTTTTTCCATTGCTACTACCAATTCTCATTGAACAATAACAACTATAAACATGCTATTGGTGATCAATCAATAACAAGTACTCACAGCTACACAAGTAAACAAGTTAATACAAGATATAACAAGTGTAAATCACATTCAATTCATATTATTTAGCCATAAGTTTCATCTACTCCCTAGATAAAGAAAATTAGCTACTCATGAATGATTTAACAATCAAACTCATAAGTTTATTAATGTAAAACATCATAAAGTACAAGTACAAGAAAGATAAAAGAAAGCTTAGCCAATTGAAGGTGAAACTCTCCAATTCCTGCTATGCTCTTGCACAATATGATTACAAGTGAAAACTCCAAAAATGCTTCTCCAAGAACTCTTAGCTAAAGAGAAAAATGTTACAAGAAAGGAAAACTAGCTACGAATGGTAATGTCCTGCTTCCCCCCTGTGTTTCTGCATAAAAGGTGGTAGAAAGTCTATTTTCCCACTTCATAATTTCCTCCACTCAGATTTTGTAAAAAGAAGTCAAAGATATGATGTTTCCTTTTTGTCTACAACTCATTTGGTCTTCTCTTTTGTTGCAGAAGCATGTGCCACCGATTTCTGTCCCTCAAAATAGTTGGAAAAGTTGTGAGAAAGGTAAAGAAAAACGGCTGTGCCACTTGCTGAGGAGAGAGACAGATCTGAGTTTCGGATCCGAGAAGTGAAACTGGATCCGAGGACTTCCATTGATGGATCCGAGGTTGGATCGTTTGACCTCGAATACACTCCTTCAGAAGTACAGACGAGGGCTCGAATCCCTCTTGTTCACACGGATCCGTGTTGATCAAATTTCCAGTTTTTCACTTCTTTCCTTTTTCTACATTTTTGCTCCCAATTTCTTTTGTACTTTGTCCTCTGGATGATCCTTACATTTCTTTCAGTTTCGTGCATGAATTTTATACATCAATAACCTTCACAATTTTACAAAATTAACGCATTAATCCACTCATTTATCAAGTTTTGAACACTTAAACAATATTTAAGCAATTATCACCAAAAGAGTTCAAATATGGCTTTAATCTTCTCAAAACATACCAAAAGTTCATGCCAAATTTGTACAAAATGTACATTAAATATTCACTTATCAAATTCCCCCACACTTGAATCTTTGCTTGTCCTCAAGCAATTTTACACAAAACTTACTTCAATGATTCAATAGATAAAATAATATACGTACTTTTGTCAAATTTCATTCCTCAAAAATCTAGAAACCAATCATTATGCCATTTCTCATATTACACTAAATACTCATAATATTCAATTAAATAAAAATAATTATGCCTTAATTTCAACAAATTCAAATCAATCTCTCATTCTATCCTAATTCCACAAATAAGTAAATCACATAGTCAATTTCATGGCCTTCCTCATCCAAAAACTTAACAATTTAGAGGGATTTATTCACATTTCATTTTATTCAAATAGTGAAAATGCCTTTTTACGCGAAAATCAACACTTTTGGGTGAAAATTTCCGATTACTCAACATTTCACTTATTCAAATTGCTAAGCATACTCTTAATTCCAATACCTTTTTACGCGAATGTCGACATCTGTAAATGCCAACCCCCGGTTACTCAGTATGTGAATCATTGGAGTAGAAAATTAATAATATATATATTTTTCTTCTTTTTTTTTTAGCAGACATATAATTTCTTTTCCCTCTAACATAATTAAAGGAAGAATTTGGCCTTGTCTTGACTATATCAATTACTTACTTATAAAATTAAGTAAAAATGAGAAATATCATTAATCATGCAAAATTCTAAGCATAATTTTTCTTATTTAACCAAATATATTTTCTAAAATATAAAAATCCTAATTGCATAATAATTCATTTCAAACCAAATAAGGACTAAACTTTTCCAAAATACATATAATATTTTATCCAATGGAAGAATTAGACACTTAAAATTTGAACATTTTGGCCATTTGATTGAAGAATTGCAATGAAATATTGGAAAATATTTTAGAAAAATTTTGACAGAGTTGCCCCATAAAAATGGACAAAACTCCCTGCCAATAACCTCAATTTCACAAAAATTATCCTCATGACAATATTTCCAAATATAATTCCAACATTTCTAAGTCATAAACAACTAAAATCATGCATTTTAAGACACAATCACCCATAAGATAAAGTAATCCCTCCCCCATACTTAAAATCTACAATGTCCTCATTGTAGAGGAAGGTAAAAGAAACTAAAACTTCCCTCAAAATAGGTGGTGATGCAATTTGAAACCATTAATCCTCAGGATCATCTAAATTCTGTCCAAAATGAAACAAAAGGTACGAAACATCATAAGTAGCACAAGATAATCCAATGAGAAAACTACAAAGTTTAAATCGAATACAAGAAAAAGAACAATAAAAGATTGAATTGACTTAAGGTCTTCATGACTGCTCGGAACGAGGGTCTACTGCCTCCTCGGCTCCCTGAGGACCATGTGAGGTACCAATATGACCCTCCTCCTGCTGAGGTGTCGGAGTAGGTGACCGGCGGATGTTGAAGTGATCTTCCATCGCCCGAAGACGACGATCATGCCTGTCTAGTTGCTCCGTCATCCGTCGCTCCGTCTGATCGATACGCTCGACGACTCGTGCCTCCATACAGCAAATGGCATTGAGGAGCTCTTGCCACTTGGATCGCTGCGGAGGTGGTGGTCGTGGAACGGGAGGAGGAAGAGTCTGCTGCGCCTCCACCTCTTGAGTGTCAGCCTGTGGTTCAGTGTGAGGTGGATCCTGAGTGGAAGTCGAAGCTTCACCGGTGTCCCGAATCAAAGCAGCTCCAAAATCCGTAGGGATACTCAAAGATTTGAATATCGAGACACTGACCTCCTCGGCGGACCTAGTGACAATGGCTCGCTCGGTTCCAAGAGGAACCTTGAGCTTCTCAAACAGAAGAGAGAGCAGTCGAGGGAATCCAAAGCAGGTTTCGCCAGCGCTCATTCGAGCGGTAGTCCGCATATAACTGATGATGATGCTGGGTAGAGGAATACCGGTCAACTGCGCACCCACACCATGCATCATCTTATCCAAGAAGTAGAGATCACTATTGCAGAGCTCCCGTTTTCCACTTCTTTTTGATACCACATTGAAGGCGAAGAGATAGAAGATCAAGTGGTACCTAGGCTCGAAGGAGTCGGCATATACGGTGAGCTTCTTTGAACTTCCTCGCTCACGGTATTGTCCCTTTAAGCGTGCTACCGCTTCTCCCACTTGCCAAGGGTCACGTGCCTTGAATTCCTTGGTCAACGTGACATCAACTCCTTCGTCTTTGAGTTTGACGAATTTTCTCAATGTATCCCGATTAAGAGCCACTCTCTTGCCTCGAACCCAGGAAACGATGAGGTTGCCACTGTGACTCTGTTTGTTTTCCACATTGGCATAGAACTCCCGGACCAGATTGGGGTAATAATGCTTCAGCAAAGTCAGGATAGTTTCCCATCCAAGTCGTTTGAATGCCGTGGAAATTTTGTAATGATCGTCCACCTCCGGTGCCAGATGCTTCTCAATTATGATCTCCTTGTCCAATCCGGCTTCATACCACTGTTGGTTTTCAAGCGAAGTGAATCGCATGGTATCATAGTCCGGAACTGGCTCATCATGGCTCGTAGAAGCTCTCTTACGTCTTGAGCATGGAGGTGACTCAGGTGAAGGAGATTCCTTCACTGGTGACTCCTCAGGTGAAGGAGTCCGTTCCTCACTCGAGGAAGGAGTAGGAGTACGAATGCGAGCCCTCCTTGTGCGAGTCATAGTTCCTATACAAAAACAAGATGAACATTCATTAGAAATCATAGAAACTTGCTCACATATGTTGAATAAGAATTTAAGAAAATTTCGGCAGAGTTTTCCCTTGAAAAAGGGCTAAACTCTCTGCCAACAATTACCCAAATTCAAGCAAATAAACTTCTTAACACATTGTCAAATCCACTTTTACCAATTAGAAGATCTATTTCCAATAAGAATATCAATCTCCACATAATAAATCCAAAAGTTTGAGAATTAAAGCCATTTGCAAACATATAATATAATTTCAAAGTAAAATGGCTTATCAAAGACGATTTGCTATAAGGTTAAGCCTTAAACGTCAAATGAACACAACAACTCGTTATGCAGTACCAACAATATCCTTAATGCAAACAACTCTCAACTTTTGGTTATTTTCGTCAAAGCAAGACATGACAATCTGCTACACTTTATCATCAATGTGCATAAAAAATAAGCTTCAAATCTGCCACAATATTTTCAATTGAATCTACTCTTTTACCCAATGGAATTTGTTGTATCAATCGCATATCATTTTCAATTGGTACAACAGTTACTTATAACTCCTCAGAACAAGTTCATATATTCAATGAAAGCAAACAATCACAAGTTTAAATTACTGAAATGCTCAAGCCCAAAAATTGAGAGAAAAAAAATCTCAAAAATATCACTAAGTCTACAATTCACTCAATACTAAGCATAAAAATAATTGTAACAGCTTATTTTAGCACAATGTATCACAATTTTATCAAGAAATTTCAACAATTAAGCTATTAGCAAAATATGATGAAAAACTAAAAAAATGCAAAAATAGGAGATATAAAATGTCAAAGAAATTCGCAATTTGTTACCTCAAATAGATGTAGTGATGATGGAAGATGATAATGATGCAAAAATGGAAGAGAAACAAGCCCAAATTAGCCCCCAAATTGAAGAAATCAGGTGCGGCCCAAAATTCAGTTTTGATGTTCAAAATCCTTGAAAGTGATGTTTTTTATTCGAAATTGTTGAGGGTTAATACTCACAAGAGGTTAGGGAAGGTTTTTATTGTGAAAAATTGGAAGTTTTATGGATGAAATGGAAGATTGGAGGAAGGGATTAGGGTTTCGGTGAGAAAAGAGAGAAGGAAATCTGTAAAATGAGGAACCGAACCCTCGGTTTCATACATATCGCGAACCGATCCGTACTCGGATCGGTTCTGGAAATCCTTGGATCCGACAGGACTCGGATCCATCTCACCAGAAACACAGACGAGTCCTCGGATCCATCTGGGTTCAATTAGATCCGAGCTCGTATCTTATGGATCCGAGGTCGGATCCTTCTGGGTTGAATTGGATCCGAGCTCGGATCCTTCTTTCTCTGCACTAATTGCAGAAACTGTAATTTTCAAACTTTTTCTCCTTTTTTCGGCCAATTCCAAAATACACATTGGACAAACTTTTTATCAATTCTAACCTCCCACACATATGTAATATACCATAAACACAATATCCAACCTCTCAAAACACATCAAACACATCTACATTGAAAATTGAGGGGTGAGGTTCTTTGATCACTTTTGTACTTTTATACAAAAAGGGCATTTTTGGGCATTAAATGCACATCAAATGAGTCCATGAGCAATTATAACCATGTTATCACCAAGACTCACTTGAATATACTTGAAATGCACAATGTATATATGCTTGGGAATTTTAAGCACTTAAAACACAATTTGATAACAAAACCTCCCTTTTTACACTTGTTCTTCAAATGCACCCCAAGATGGATGTTAAGACTCCGGTACCTCCTACAAACAAGTGAAATACATCTAATTAGTCAATTAAATCACACCAAAATGTAAGAAACACATAAAAACACACAATTACAATATTATTATTGAGTTGCCTCCCAACAAGCGCTTTTGTTTATAGTCGTTGGCTCAACTCAAAAAGTTGAATCATTTTAGAACATTAGAGAGCGATTTTCTCCCCATGGATCGAAACTCCAGAGCCAATCTACCAGGTGGTGAGTCATGTATTGATCTCCATAGTCCAATTTCCTCAAATGCCAAGGAGGAGTATTAGACTTATCATATAAAGGCTCGACTTCACCTTGGAGTGGAATTTGCTTGTCTCTTTCGAGTTGGCTCAACTTTTCTCCACTTTCTTCATGGAATGGCGAATTTATTAAGCCAACTCCCATCCTTATCTTCTCCTCCCTTGCTCCTACACCATGAAAATTAGTACCAAGGACATTTATATATTTAACTTCTTCGTTCCTTTCTTGGTTAACCTTTTCATCACATGGCATATTAGAAACAAGAGCAGTAGGCTCTATACTCCCTTCTTTATTATCCAAATTGAATTCTAATTCCTCACCATTAACCCGTAATATAAGCTTACCTTTTTCCACATCAATTATAGTTCGTGCAGTGGCTAAAAACGGTCGTCCTAGAATAATTGGCATTCTCACATCTTTCTCAATATCTAAGACAACAAAATCCACAGGTATTATAGATTGTCTTACCTTTATGAGCACATTTTCCAAAATACCCATTGAATGTGTGATTGACCGATCCGCCAATTGCAATGTGATATTAGTAGCTTTTAGCTCTTGAAGTCCCAGCCTACGGGCAACCGATAGTGGCAAGAGTGACACACTTGCACCTAAATCCATTAAAGCATTAGAAAAATGCAATTGACCAATTGTGTAAGGAATAGAAAAGCTTCCCGGATCTTTCAATTTAGGAGGGAGTTTGTTTTTAATCAATGCACAACACTCTTCCGTTAATGCTATCATCTCATTATCTACAATTTTTCTCTTCCTTGACATAATGTCTTTCAAGAAACGTGCATAAGAGGGAATCTGTGTTATAGCATCAATGAAAGGAATGTTAATGTTCAATTGTTTAAACATTTTGAAGAACTTTTCAAACTCCCGATCCTGTCCATCTTTTTTTAACCTGTGAGGAAAAGGAATCACATTAGAATTTAACTGAGAATTTAATTTGGGAGGAAGTGCATCAATATCAATGACAACATGATCATTTCGGCTTTCTTTCTCCCCTTCGATTGATTGCTCCTTGTCTTTTTCACCACCTGAATTTCCAAAATTAGGTCCTTCAACCGTTTTACCACTTCTAAGAATGATTGCATGTACATGCTCTCTCGGATTCACTTCAGTCTTGCTAGATAAATCCCCTTGGTTGCGATTGTTAAACGCATTTGCTATTTGCCCTAATTGGACCTCAACATTCCTGTACATATTGGTGAGTTGGTCCATCCTTCCTTCAATTCTTTCAAACCGTTGAGTAGTGGCACTGGCTAACTTTTCAATTTTATCATTTGATACATTTGCCAGTTTTTCAATTGCCAATTCCCAAGCCGGTCTGGACTCCTGAAGTGGTTGCTTCGGTTGAAAATCCGGTGGATTAATTGGTCTTTGTTGGTTCTCTTGATCCTTCCATCCAAAATTCGGGTGATTACTCCATCCTGGATTATACGTACTGGAGTATGGATTGTTTTGGAGTGGACGGTTGTAATTGTTGAGATATTGAACCTGTTCGCTGCTAGAACACATAAAATCATCATGGTCTCCGCCGCAAGTGGTACAACATGCAACAACTACTCCTTGATTAGAACTAGAACCAACTTGTCTATTAAGCATCTTAACCACATTATCCATTTTTGCACTTAACATATTCAAGGTATCTACTTCGAGCATACCTGCGGTTCTCCTTGTATTACCTCGTTCGTTTGCCCATTGGTAGTTGTTAGCAGCCATTTCTTCGATCAATTGTTGAGCTTCCTCGGCTGTCTTTCCCATCAAAGCTCCTCCCGCTGTCGCATCTACATGCATTTTTGTTGGATATGTGAGACCATTGTAAAATATTTGGACTACTAGCCAATCTGGTAAACCATGATGAGGACATCTTCTTTGCAATTCCCGATAGCTCCCAAGTTTCATACAATGTCTCTCCTTCCTGTTGAGAGAAACTAGTTATATCCGTTCTCAATTTAGCAGTTTTTCCAGGTGGAAAGAATTTATTAAGAAAGCCTTAGCTAATTCATCCCAAGTGGTAAAAGTATTTGGAGGATGAGATTGTAACCAAACCTTAGCCTTGTCCCTTAGCGAAAATGGAAACAATCGAAGTTTAATTGCATCATCACTAACACCATTAAACTTAATTGTATCACAGATTTCAAGAAATGTTGACAAGTGAGAATTTGGATCTTCGGTAGCATTACCTCCATATTGAGATTGTTGTACCATTTGAATCAATGATGGTTTAATCTCAAAATTATTGGCATTTACCGTTGGCCTTACAATGCTAGTTTGAGAACCTTGCGTTCCCGGTACCGCAAAATCTCACAGAACTCGCCTATTTGAGTCATTTTCCGCCATTTCTTCCTCAATTGGTAATTCTATCAAGATTTCTTCTATCGGCCGCCAAACCTCTGATTCCTCTTGGTGTTGTGTATTCCTCTTTTGCCTCCTTAGTGTCCTCTCAATTTCAGAATCGAAAAGTGCAACTTCTCGATTTGATCGGTGCATACACTACAAATAAAAACAAGAGAAATTTTACAGTTTTAATTCAACACCTTGAATAAAAACAATGAAAATATCTAAATTAATAGAGATGATTAGACCCTAATATTGCCGCTCCCCGGCAATGGCGCCAAAAACTTGACGGGACTTTTATATCAATGCAAGTTTAAATCCGATTTTATACCCGTTGACTGCAAGTATACAGGCCGAAATTGTAATGTAGGGTATGTATCGGGTCGATCCCACGAGAAGCAAATTAAACAAGTACTAAACCCTTATTTTTCTCTATTATTTAAACTCACAATATATTTGAGCAGAGAAAGTATATTGCTAAAATCTACAAATTTGATATACAAATATAATTTAACAAATGCTAAATGCAAATGGAGAACTTGCACTTAAGGAAGATTCTAGGGATGTAGATTCCACTTATGGCATAAACAACACAAATGAATGGATTTACTTCTTGTTATTCTTCTTGTTTAACCAGAGATTCATTTCCAAAATTACCAAGTCTCATTTTCATGATGAAATGACTTAGAGCAATATAGTTTTCCCTATTTTCATGGTGAAATACTACTAGTACTCTGTTTTCTTTCATGAAACGCTAAATAATCCACTCAAGTGTATCTCTATTTTCATGAACATATAACTTAAGCTCTACTCATGTTTTTCCATTACTACTACCAATTCTCATTGAACAATAACAACTATAAACATGCTATTGGTGATCAATCAATAACAAGTAATCACAGCTACACAAGTAAACAAGTTAATACAAGATATAACAAGTGTAAATCACATTCAATTCATATTATTTAGCCATAAGTTTCATCTACTCCCTAGATAAAGAAAATTAGCTACTCATGAATGATTTAACAATCAAACTCATAAGTTTATTAATGTAAAACATCATAAAGTACAAGTACAAGAAAGATAAAAGAAAGTTTAGCCAATTGAAGGTGAAGCTCTCCAATTCCTGTTATGCTCTTGCACAATATGATTACAAGTGAAAACTCCAAAAATGCTTCTCCAAGAACTCTTAGCTAGAGAGAAAAATGTTACAAGAAAGAAAAACTAGCTACGAATGGTAATGTCCTGCTTCCCCCCTGTGTTTCTGCATAAAAGGTGGTAGAAAGTCTATTTTTCCACTTCATAATTTCCTCCACTCAGATTTTGTAAAAAGAAGTCAAAGATATGAATTTTTCTTTTTGTCTACAACTCATTTGGTCTTCTCTTTTGTTGCAGAAGCATGTGCCACCGATTTCTGTCCCTCAAAATAGCTGGAAAAGTTGTGAGAAAGGTAAAGAAAAATGACTGTGCCACTTGCTGAGGAGAGAGACAGATCCGAGCCTCGAATCCGAGGGGTGAAACTGGATCCGAGCTCGGATCTGAGGGGTGAAACTGGATCTGAGCTCGGATCTTCAGGATCCGAGGACTTCCATTGATGGATCCGAGGTCGGATCGTTTGACCTCGGATACACTCCTCCAGAAGTACAGACGAGGGCTCGGATCCCTCTTGTTCACACGGATTCGAGCTCGGATCCGTGTTGATCAAATTTCCAGTTTTGCACTTCTTTCCTTTTTCTACATTTTTGCTTCAAATTTCTTTTGTACTTTGTCCTCTGGATGATCCTTACATTTCTTTCAACTTCGTGCATGAATTTCATACATCAATAGCCTTCACAATTTCACAAAATTAACGCATTAATCCACTCATTTATCAAGTTTTGAACACTTAAACAATTATCACCAAAAGAGTTCAAATATGACTTTAATCTTCTCAAAACATACCAAAAGTTCATACCAAATTTGTACAAAATATACGTTAAATATTCACTTATCAGAAAAAAAGATAAAGAAAAGGGCAATTAGCTCCTATTTGATAACTTAATTCAGCACTTAAACTTAATATATTCAGATCTTAACATATTTTGATACGTTTGATAACAAAAAAAAATTAAACATCTAAATTAATTAAATGACACTGAATTTTTTTGGCAAAAATTGCTCGAAAAAATAAGTGATAAACTATTCATTTATCACTTAACTTATTACTTAATGTGCTATATAATCAAATGTATCAAATTTAGTATTTAACAATTCAATAAATTTTCAAATTTTAGTTTTATCAAACGCATCCTTAGGTCCCGTTTGGAGTTACGGTGCTTTGGTAAAAAAACACTTTTAAGTACTAAAAGTACTTTTAAATTATTTGGTGAAAATCATCCCATAAAATTAGGAGTATAGATTTTGGTTTAAAAGTACTTTTAATAAAACATCAAAGTTAATCATTTTATCCTACATTATGAACCGAATAAAGAGAAAATACTTTTAAAAATTTTCAAATTTCATATTATCCCATATATAAGTACTTATTAAAATATGTTTCCAAATAATATATTTAAAATCACTTAAGTAATTAATAAGTACTTTTATTAAAAACTCTACTATGTAAGTACTTTTCAATAAGCTACCACAGCCCAAACAGGCCCTTAGTCTTATAAGTAGTACTTTAATTCCCTATCAACACCTTGAGTAAGTGGCCAAGTGGGTATCTTTGGGAATTCATACCGAAGTTGCTTTACTTGGCTGCTGAATTTTTTTTTTTTTTTGAAAGACGGAGCTGTTGCGTCTAAACTTTGGTGCAACTATTTTACTATTTTTTCCTTAGCATGTCTAAATTACCCTTCAATTGTCAGTGTGATGTTGTACTTTGGCTACGGTATTTTATCATTTTTGACTATTTCTACCAAAATTTTGCTGTAATTTTCTTTCTTCTTTGTCTAATTTTACAATAAAATGCCCTCTTTGCGAACTTCTACAACGAAGCCAAGGATTGCTAATTGCATGTTGCATATTTATTATGGGTTTTGCGTTGGTATTGTCCTCTATTATGATTAGAGATGTTCACACTTCAAGAAAAATTGATTATCAGTCAATCGAATTAGATTGAAAATTGGATATCGGTAAAATAGAATTCAAGAAAACCAATTAAGATCTAATCTTAAAATTTGGTAAAATCATTTGGGAATGTATGTTGAAATTCGATTCCTGAATTTTTTATTGCCAACCGAATTACCAAATTTCATAATTTAATTAAACATTTCTTATATTTCATGCCTACTAATATATCATATTACGTATTAATGTATTAGTCAATAGTGTTATAAGTTATAATTTATGCTTATAAACTACTATGTGACCTTAAAAGCACATTAATTAACATATTAATAACTTTTATATTTTTAATTACGTATTAAATACACTTAATTAATCTAGATTAGAAAACCAATCTAAAACTTTGGAATTTTCATCGAAATACAGACTATCTGGCTGAAATTCAATCATCTAATAAATGTTTGGACGGTAATAAGATGTTAACCTTGTTTTAAAAAATTGAAATTTTTTTTTTGTTTTACCAAATTACCGAACATCAGCCAATGAACACCCCTAGTTATGATGACTGATCTTTGTCATGCCAATTATTAATCTTGTGAAGATGCCATTTAGTAGAATTTTGAACTTTTCACTTGACCACTTTTACCAAGTTGATTAATTATTGGCAACTACTAAATTCAGTTCGTTAACCTCAAAAATTTGGAAGAATACGCAAGTGATCGATATAGGACGTATCATAACAGCAGTTCATGGAATCAAACATTGAATATTCCTAAATTTTTTTTGTGCGCAGCTATAGTTTCATTCAAAGCATATGTCGAGTTAAGGTTTTAGCTTCTAATCTTAGTGTTGAAATCCAGTGAACTTGAGCCTCACTCCAATTCAAGGTATGGGTTTCATGCTAATCAGTTTGGCTGGATTCTCATTCTTTCTATGTGTTGGATCCATTTTAGGTATTTATGTTCTTCAGCTGACTGGAATAATGAGCAATTTGGATTTTGATATGCATGCTTTCGCATGGTAATTTATTAGAGTTACCCATTGTTTGCTCCGGATCTTCTATCCAATCTCCTTGTCCAAGTTTCCTGTCTATTTTGATACTACATGCTTCTTATTAAAACTCACACGCAGACGTTCAATTGTCAAACATAGCCAAAGCTTTAGGAGTCCAAAGTCAAGTCGATCATTCTGAGTCAGAATTTCTCCATTGTTAAGGCAGAAACAAGGAATACAAAATCCATTAGAAGCCATCATCATCAAATCTATACGATCAAGTCTATATATATTCTCTGAACAAGATTTCAGAATCTCTTGATATCATTCTTTGTTCTTAGGCTTCAAAACTACGAATCAGAAAATAATCAATCCCAGAACACAACCAAGGCAGGCTGTGCGTATTCAAACCATATATTTGATCTTACTACTAGTTTTACAAGTCTTACCGGAAGATAAGTATGCTTAAACACTTTTGACAAATACATTTTTTTTTTGGACCATAGGCAATTTAGTAGATGTACAAACTATAGTTTACCATGAAAGAAAGAGGATGCAAATTCCCCTAATCCCCTTAACCTTCTGTGGAAAAAGTGGTAATGTTAGTTCTTCTAATCAGGGTTTATCATATAATCTTACTAAATCTTGTTGTTGGATGGTTGGAAGACACAATTTTATTAAATCTTGTTGGTGGATTGTTAAAAGAAAAATGCAGGAATGGATTTGCTCGATGAAAGTCAAAAGATGAGGGAGAGAAAGTTTAAGGGCCGCTCAAGATAGTTTATGATAGAAACTAGGTCGTATTGAATCAGATCGGATGGAGAATTTAGCCAGAGAGAGTGGACAGATGATCCGAAGCCCCCATTGTTATGATGCTCTTGGTAATTTACTTTTGTTTTTTTTTTTTTAATTAACTCTCTTTAGACTTTTTTCCCATCAAAGATTTTTTTTTTCTAAATTCGTTTTTTTTCCCACCTCAACGGTATATGTAGCATTTTGGCTTGCTGTGAAGTGGTAAGAAAACGTAGTAAAGAGGAGGCTTGTAAAGGGAAGCATTTTTTACAACATGGAATTCTTTTGTTATAATATTTGTTGATTCAAATAAATTAATATTAGAGCTTCTTTTCTTCATTTCCTCTATTACTTGATTGCTAATGTTTATTCTGTTTAGTGTGAAGTTAATTGGCAATTACAGAATTTAAAATTTTGATCAAGCTTAGGGCCTTTAGGCTTGAAGATTCTATTACTAATTTGCTAGCAACAAAAAATGCGAACAAAAGATAGACAAATTGTCATCCCAAATTAGTTCATATTTCTCTGTATGTGGTAGTGGGGCAACAAAAGAGGTGATTAATTTAGTTGAGTTGATGATGAACCGCTTGAAAAATTTTGGCAAGTAATTAATACCTTGAAGAATTTCACAAGTCCAATTTGAGGAAGCCAATGGATTTTTTTTTAAGAAACTGTGTTTCAATACAGATGTTATGTAAATTGTGTTTCAATACAAGTCGAATTACTTCTTTTTTTTTTTCTTTTGTTTGCGTCAAATTGGAGCTGGGTAATGGTTGACGTTTTGCTGCAACTCACACTCCATCGCATTTGTTATTGCTAGCTGCAAACTTCAGAATTTGAACAACCTAAGGGTAGTAATGGAACTAAAATATATTATCTCCCTTGTGGTACGCACTTTTTAACGTTGTTTTTCTCCAAAGGGACTAACATGTTATAAAATATGTCAATTTAAGGGAGATGGGTGAGATTTTGAAAACTTCAAAAGTGCTAGTGAAATTATGAAAAATCTTTGGGAAGGTTTATGATATTATCCATTGTTTTAGTTGAAATATTAGGAACTATTTTGGTAGACACTAGCCAAACATTGGCAACCAAAATTACATTTCTTCCATTTTTTAATGTCTAACTTCATTTTTATTTTTTCCTTCACCAAATAAAAGAACCAAACTCAGCCCCCGAGTCTGCTGTACAGGCACCTTATTGCGGTAGGCAAACAACAGCTAACTTGTTCTGAATAATATGAATGGTAGCAAATGCAGAAGGCAGGGTAAAAAAATGAAGTTTGTTCTTTGCAAAGAGGAAAAGAAACTGCTATAAAAGAAAAGAAAAAACTGCTATTCTAGAGTCAATACATGTGGGTTGGTTTGCACATCTGCTAGCTATAAAAGAAAATTATAGCAAGTCTGGGGGATCTGCCGTCCTTGTCCTAACTTGTGGTTTTTTTTGGTATTTTTTAAATTTTTTCCACACCTTTTAATCAATGTTTTAAAACTCGAACCAGTGAGTGAATCAGTGATATGGCTCGATCACTGTTCAACTGGTCTAATCAATCCAGCTCTGGTTCAATAATTTTTTTTTAAAAATAAAATAGATAAACAGATGTGCACAGGATAAGCAATCCCATGGACTAATTTAAGATATTACCTCATAAAAGTAAATTTTTCCAAAGAACTTGGAACTTCATTGATAAATTTTAGTGCTAGTCTTTAGAGTTCAAAAAAACTTTTCTTTTTTCTTTTTTTTCCCAATTTAATTGACAGAAGCATAAACCGCTAGCTTATGGTTCATACGGTTTCAACTCGTTCTTAGACCTAGTCAACCCAAAGTATAAATTGGATCGGAGCCATAACAGGTTTGTAGTGCGACCAATTGAACCGGCAAGTTCAATCGGATTTTCAAAACATTGCTTTCAATGCACTGGCTCTTGAAAGTGAAACCGACTAAAGCCTAAATTTCACACTGCTAGAAGCCTAAAAGGCTACAGCCCACGTATAGGCCTATCAATGGGTCATTCAATTCCGACCCAAACCCATTTTAATGTACTAGATCGGATCCGACCTATATACCGAGCAGGTCTTGTGCTTAAGATTTTGGAATCGGGTTCGATGGTTAGATGGGTCACGGATCAGGTCCAAGTCTACACAGAAAGAAAAGACCCAACATGTATCATTCATTTTCTTTTATCCATGTTAGCAAAAAGGCCCAACGTGATCCCAGAATATTTAGCAAAAAGGACTTATATGCAACTTGTGATGAATACATTTCTGGTCAAACAAGTTTGCCTCTTCCAAATCCTAATTTCTTAGATGTTTCATCCGGAATACGGGTAAATTGATTAATTTGGTAAAAGAAAACTTTTATTGATTTAGTAAAAGAATGTATTTAGAAATATTTATATTTTATAATTATTAATGTATTATTCGGGTTCGAGTCGGATACGGGTCGGAATCTTATATTCCGTATCTAACCCGCTTTTTTGTTAGAATAAACGGGTACGAGTCCGGATCCGAGTACCAAAATTATTTCTCAACCTATATCCGGAAAAAATTACGGGATTCGAAACCCGACCCGTTGACTGCCTAAACCCATATCAAGAGCTTACTTCTGAAACCTAGATACCATATGGTTCATTACTACCCTTAAAAATCATTGACATAAATAAAAGAGTAAATTTTAAATACACTAATAGTGTATACAATATCATAATTAGATATATGACACACATACAAAATTTAGATTTTAAATTTAAATTTAACTTAATTGTCATGTATCTAATAATGATGGTATATACAATGTTAATGTATACAAGATTAATCCAAAATAAAAAGGGCATAAGAGAAATGGCCCGATTAATGCTTTCCATAAGAAATTAAATAGGGTGATGTCGCCACAAGATTCTTGGTGTTTGCATTTTTTATGTTTTAGTATGTTTGAGAGGGTGTTAGTTTGTGTGTATCTAGATCCATCTCTATTTATTGAAGTGGGAGTGTGTTTGATTGTCTCTTGATCTAGATCTAGATCAGCACTAAACATTAGTAAAAGAAAAGAAAAATAAAGGAGACAGGCCTTGCCTTAATTTTAATTGGAGATTCCGTGCTTGGCTTTGATGTACCCATGAATTAAACGTCGTGGGTTTAAATCCCCTCTTTTCTCTCTCCATCTCTTAAATTTTACTCTTTTTCTATTAGGAATTTGACAAAAAAAAAAAAATTTCTGTTGACACAATGGCATTGTTTGACAAGCAAGTTTTTGGTCAAGTATGTTTGCTACAAGTTTTTTAACAACTTTAACCACAGTAACCTCAAAAAACTTTTCAAAAATTTTAAACTATACACTTCAAAATATCCAAAAATTTACACACTTCAAAAATTTTTTCTACAACTTCTACAGTAAATTATAGTAAAATTTTAGATAAATATCCAAAAAACTCACTTGCCAAACGGGGCCAATATTTAACAGTAATGATCAAATTACTTTAGTTATAATCTCATTACCCTTGAAACCAAATTGATTTAAACATTTGGAAGACATAACTGAACTCTATTTCTTGAAAATCCAGTTCACTTAAACATTAAAAGAAAAAAAAGACAACCAAACTCAATTTGCTGGAAATTGAGTTCAGTTGTCTTTTTTTTTTTTTTAATTATGGGTTAACAAAACTTCAATTATTCTCTTATTATTTAATTAAACACAAATTCTAGTAAATCAAACTTAGTTGTTCTCCTTTTTGGTTGAATTGACCTCAATTTCCAATAAATCGAGTTCAATTACAAATAAGGACCCAACTTGGGCCACATACTTTTAACATTTGGAAACGAAAATTACAAAAGACGTTGACTCCCAGAAATAGAGTTTTGTTAAATCAAAACAATTGAGCTGATTTTTCGGAAACTGAATTTGGTCAAACTTTTTTAAAAACAAAAGCCAACTGATCTAGACTTCCCAGAAACCCAAGGCTCTGCTCGCGTTCCTTGTTTTTCCCACAAACCGTTTTTGTTTGTAGAGTTTATAGTAATAAACTCCAAAACAACTCCCAAAATACACAATCTCAAATACACCTAACCAAATAATAATAAAATAAAACAAAATAACAAACTCCTACCATCTTTTTCTCTTCTTCCACCCATCGCCACTGACCACTGCCATCAACCTTCCCCTCCTTCCCTCCTCCACTGCCACCACCTCCCCTCCCCTTCTTTTTCCTCCCTTTTCCTAGTGAGATTTTTGCTTTTTTTTCTTATTTTTTGCTAGATTTGAATTTATTTCAAATTTGGTTGTTAAATCTACAATGGTTTAGGTCTTGGGCTTATTTCGATAAATTTCATCATCATTATTGGAGTTTAAAATCATTTATTACTAGATCAGGCAACTGTAATATCCATAGAAGAGAGCCTCCAACAATTATCTTATTAGAAGAAAATTTAAAAATTTCTCATATTTTTGAAATCTGTTTAAAATTTTTCAGATCTATTGTATGTGTTAAGTTGCAGATCTATTATTTCTAATGCATGTTTAACCTACCATTAGAGCATTGATATAAATTAAAGTGTGTTGAACGATTTCCAAGAATCTGTTAATGAAATTTGCTTTTTGTAGTAAGATAGAAACGGTAAGCGTTGACTCCGAGCCCACAAATCATTCTTGTATTTTCACTCTCACACTACCACAGTGCTCACTTTTGTGCACGAGTCTTTCTATGACCAAAATTCTATTTGATTTTAATTACTCCATTCTTTCCTTGATCAGCAAGAGAGTCATACCATTATTAACTCAAAACCGAATTGAACCCAAAATTTATATCATGCTTTTTTGTTCTTTCCGTAAGAGCACAAAAATGAAGCAGATGCCTACTTTGACTTTTAACATTGATTCATATTCTCATTGCCAAGGTAAGAATGCAACTGCAATACGGGTCCGTCATGTTACTTGAGGTTTGAATTATATGAGCTCTGAGAATCTCAATCAGACAGAATGAATGTACCATTTTAGAATTCTGGGGCAGCAAATGCAAAATACCACTAGCAATTTGTTATGCCAGCATCTAAACTACTTAAAGCCGCGAAGCCTGATGAACAGTTGATTGTGCCGGTTTCGCTGTGGTTTTGCAGCTCATTTTGTCCTTTTTAGTCTTTTCGCGGGCTTCATGTAGCGCCCTTGCTTCTGCTTCCGCTTGTCCTCGTTGCTTTTTTTGTTGCTTTGTTCCCATTCTGCCCTTTCCCTTGGTTCGCCTGTAATTTTGTCCCCAATTTTGTCCTTTTGTTTCTCCTGGATCTTCCGCTGTTGCCTGACTTTACTCACAAATGTTAGCTTTTCTCCCCAATTTCGTCCTTTTCTTTCTCCTCCATTTTCTTTCTTCAAACTATAATTCTCTCTTCTCTTTTATATTTATTATGATATTCATTAATCAATAAATTAATTACTCAAAATATATTTATTAACAAACATATTGATTTTGTAAAAAAATATGCCTCGAGTCACCTTATTGTAATTTAAATTTCTGTAACACATAAGCTCATGTACTATTCGTTGACTTTGAATAAGATATTCATTAATCAATAAATAAATTACTTCATGATTAGATAAATATAATGAGCTAGCAAGCGTTAGTAATTTTTCACATCAATGATCTAATAGACTCTTTAAAATTACTCTTTAAAATTGTGTTTTTTCTCCATAACACAGAAGCCCATGTACTATTCGTTGATTTTGAGTAACATATTCATTAATCAATAAATAAATGACTTCATGATTACATAAATATTAATGAGCTAACAAACCATGATTAATTTTTCATATCAATGAGCTAATAGACTCTTTAAAATTGTGTTCGCTACAAGGAATGCAGATAACAGAAGGTTGGCTGACATTTGCACGTAAATATTTCTTGCATGAAGGAAGTGTCGTGTTGTTTACCCTGCTCAACGAAAACAATTATTTTATCAACCTCTTTGACAGAGACTTCATCCAGCAATCCTGATCAACAAATGTTCATTACAGCTTATTGGACATAACAGTTATATTCCCCTAAATTATCCATCATTTATGTAATGAAATAAAAAATTTACCACCAACTATGAAATTCCTCTCATTACACAACTTCACAAAATTTTACCATTACCGCCCACTCTAAATATTTACAATAATAACCACACATATATAAACAAAAAAACAGATAATATAAACAGCATCAAACAATCATAACATACATTTTCTCGCCCAAAATATATATATATATATATAATTCATTTTCTCAAAAAATATATATATCAACAAAAACTTCACACACATCCAATAAATATAAATCAACTATACCAATCTATCTTTAACTTCCATTCATTTCACCAACCATTTTCTAAAAATATCCAATAATTTCTTTCTATTCAAAAAAAAGTTATAATTAATTCTATACCCTTTATATATAATTTATCTTCCACAATATATCTATTAACAAAAATATTTATTCTCTAAAAACACAACTTTAATTCTATAATACAAACACAGACTTATTTTCGCTACAAAAACATATAAATATATTTTTATATCCTATTTATTACCCATTTTATATATCTCCACTTTTTCCAAAATATATTTTACTCCAACCAATTATTTTTCACAATATAACATAATTTCTCTCTATTTCAAAAATACTCCTTAAATAATATTAGTTAATAACTGAATTATTAACTTAAAGTTCTTCCATTTTTAAATTAAATAACATAACACAAATGCAACTACCATAAAACACTTATCAACAAAAAATCCATAGCTATTTAATAAATACAAATTAATTATACCACTTTCCATTACCTTCCATTAACTATATTCCAAAAATATTACTTCAATAATATTTCAAAAACTAAAAAATTCAAAAATATACAACCAAAAACCAAAATTAAAAAAAAAATTCTCTAAAATTATAACCTACATTATCATTAAACAATCAACAATGGACACCCCGCGAAACTCGCGGGGCACCAGGCCTAGTTGCTATATATATTAGCCAAACATCAATACCAGATTCCAAAACAAATAGTATCGGCTAGGACCCTAGGATTAACCTTATCCGTGGAAGAGAGGAAAAATAGGGAATGATTTTAAATAAACATGTCAATGAACTGGATTTGAGTTGGATCCCTTTGATTCAGATCCAAACTCATTAAATTTAGTTAGATCCAGACACAAACCCAAGCCCTCATGGGTCTAAAAAAATAAAGTCCAAGTCCAGACCCTCCTAGATCTGGGTATCCATTATATTTTTGTAAACTCACTAAAATAAATATATATTAAAAATATATAGATTCAAAAAAAAGTATATATATATATAAATACCATCCAATTTTTATTTTCAAATAATAAAATTAATATTCAAAAAGTTGAATGCAATATTATGAACTCAAAAAAATAACTACTATCGACTGCTTCCATTTATTTTTAAAACTTCAAATGTATCTAAGCCAAAACTTTTATTTATTTGCTTTTACCTTTTCTGCTTTTTCTAAAAAAGTTTGTACTAATTATAATGACAATTAGGATTATGTTGAAAAAAGAAAACCATCATGAAGTCTTACTATATTCAATCCAATAATCATAGAATAGTAGAATATTTTATAAATTTACTAATATATGTATGCGTGGGTGTGTGTGTGTATATATATATATAATTTAATTATATATACATGAATCTAAGTAGAGTCTGATATGGGTTTGGATTTGAATATGGATCATAGAAAATCAGATCCTATCCAGATCCATAACTCATTTACAGGGTTTGGGTTTGGATAGGGTCTGAGTTTGAAAAATTAAATCCAAATCCTATCCAAATACATTAGTTCTAGGTTAGATTTGGGTAAGACCCAATCCATTAACATACCTAATTATAAAGTAGGCCATTTTCCTTTTTATTTTTATCACTTAATTCGCTTAGTTGTGGTGGTATTTTATATCTTTCTCCTTATCATGTTATGTCTAATAGCACATTCCACTTAAATAATGCCAGGTTTTGCCTTGGCCACAAATACATTTCACAGGCCATACTACGAATCCGTTTTGCATATGAAAGTCAAACTCCAAAACTCGAAACAGCTTTAAACGGCTATTCTTGCCTGTGCAGATCCGCAAAAGAGAACAAAAGGCAAAGACGAAACAAAAGAAAAACGACGAGGTGACATTAAAAAGGAAAGCCCATTCAAAATAAGACCAGTATATATAGTTCATTTCAAGCATATCCGTATCCTGATTCCTCAGTAAGTCCAGTACATATATGGTTTTAACCTTAACTCATGAACCTTGTATAGCTTGTAAGCATGCCATGTGATGTAACTAAACTATAGTGATTTAAATAATAATGCTAAGTTATTTTTTAAAGGGTAAAAACAAAAATGCCATCTGTGGTTAAGTGAATATATAGGAAAGCTTCCCGTAGTTTCAAAATATATAATTCGATATCTCGTGATTTGAACTAAATTAAAAACGTGACGAAAATCATCAAAACTAACATTGGTAGATGAAATGACAAAAATGCTCTAATATATATAAGGGTAAAATGCAGAAAAACTCCCTATGATTGGGTCAACTTACAAGAAAGTCCCTCGTGATTTCAAAAAATATAAAATTCAGCACTTTCACATATAAAATAGTTGTTCTGATTTGGTTAATATCTGTTTATGGGATAACACCATGATAAAAAAAAAAAAAAAACCACAATCATCCATTGTACACGTAAAGTGCAACATCCCCTTTGATGGCTTTTTCGATCTCGATAATTTTTACTTTTACTTTTTGTGAACACTCATGAACACTCACAAATCTTGATAGGCAACAAACCAATAATTTTGGTGGCTCTAAATGAAATTAAAAATTAAGTCAATGCAGACAATCAATGGAGAACCCATATAACTCCATTATCCATCAGTCATCAAAAATAGAATCACTAATATGAACTCTTTCTGGGAAACGGGGTCCAACAACATTTTTTAACTTTTATCCAGTGTTTTGAAAACCGGACCAGATCGACCGGTTCGATCGCGAACCGGCCATGGCATTGGTCCGGTTCTATGTTATAGTTGACTTTCTCAGAAAATCGGTCGAACCGTGAAAACCGCCGAACCGGATTGAACCGGTGATTTCCGGTTTTCAACTTTCCCCATTTTTTTTTTTTTTAAGTTTTGCAAAATACAGCTATCAAGATTCGAACTCAAGACTTTTATAATAGAAGACCAATGTAGTAACTGTTGCACCATCACATCTTATTAGTTTTTTTTGATAACTTATTTATATAAAACAAACACTCATATTTCTTTTTTCCATTTTTCTTACAAAATCTCATCCTCTCATGACTATTTTTTTTTAATCTTCAACTCTCTCTCTCTCTATCCTCTTTTCTTTTGTCACTCCCTTTTTAATCAAACCTCTTTATTTTTAATTTATTGATGTTTTCTTCCATTTTTTAATTGTTTTTGTCCATTAAATTGAAAAAAGTTAAAAAAGAATTATTTTTCTTTAACCCAAATTATTTAATGCCACAACCACTAACTTTCTATCTTCTTTCAATTACTTTTGTTTCTTATCAAGTTTATGCTATTGTCTATTTTCGATTTTCTTTGGACTTCCTTGAATTCCCAAACTTACCTTTTTAAGATTGCAAATCTCGAATCCCAAAACGAATTAAAATTTAAGTTCCCACAATGGTCTAAATTTCTCATAGAGTGGATTTTGCTATATTGTCAAAAATATTGTGATATTTTTGGTTGGATTTAATATAATTGAAATTGAGATGAAATTTATTGTTTAACCTTATAATTTAAAAATTTATTTTTTAAAAAATCCAAATTATCAAAAGTAGTAAACTTTTAATCAATAGAAAGTATTAAATCAAAAAAAAATCCATCACATGTCTTATTTTGTGCATATAGTATTATATAAATTGATTTTTAAAAAAGTTCATTGAACCGGAGTTGAAGAATCGTCAGACCGGTTGAAACCCTCGACCCTTTCACTTTTACGGGTTCAATTTAACGTCCGGTTTTTAAACATTGCTTTTATCAAAGAATGCAACTTTCATAAAAGAGAAATTTTTCATTGCATTATGATCAGATTCAAATGACGATATGTGCTAAGTTGGTTTATTATTTATAGACAAGGTCCACGGGGATGACAACAAACTACGAGGATAGCACGTTTTCAAGTAGCATCCTACTTGCTAAACAAGGGTTCAACGCCTAGACCACCCAACTCCGCCAGTGACGTTTGGAGACATCTTGGAGATTGTGAATGATGGTGGTCGTTCCTCAGCTTAAACATTCAGCGGATACCTTTATGGTGGGAACGGGTTGACCGTGCCTATGGTAGGAAGGCCTCCAGAGGCCGACACGTGTTGCAGGTGGATAGATTGCAGACGGAGACGTTTAGCCGTGGAATCGCGCGTGGAGATGCAACGTTAACATGTTGTCCGCTGCTGCAAGTTAACAGCAGAGGTTCGTACACCCGTTTGCGTTTTCCAACGCAGTTTGGTGGGCCGGGGCAGTGTAATTGTAACTCAGAACCACTGCTCATTTATACATTTGCAAATCTACCCGTTAGCAAGGGGAAAATGCTGCCAAGGCCCTGGGCAAAAAATTATGCGTAAAGAACGAACCGAAGTTTGAACAAATAATAAATGTAAATCGCGCATGCGAGCGGGATAATAACTTGGAAGAAGGAAAAGCAGAGGAGAGGTATCCGTACTACTCCCTCCATCGTACTTTGATAGTCCAATTTTGCTCTTGCGTCTGTCCCAAATTCTAGTACATTTTTCACTTGAATTGAAAATTTTAGTTGTATTTAAATTTTCGTAAAATAGCCTTATTAAATGTAAGTTGTTGTTACTATATACCCACTTTATATAATGAGAGTTGATTCTTTTTTTACCATTAATTGAAGTTTCCATAAAGTTGTAATGTAATTAATGTGATGGTATTTTAGGAAAAAAGTTACTTAAATTGATTGTTCGAACAAAATTAACTGCTTTTTCTTAGACCGTGCGAAAAACAAATTTGAACAGTAAATGTGGGACGGAGGGTGTAGTTTCGAGACAACGGCTCCAAACACTACCTTTATGGTAGGAAACCTTTGAGCAATCGTAACGTAGGCAGACCCGTAACAGGTGTATTTGTAAAATGAGGAGTTGACGCTCTGTTATCTTGCAGTGGTAACACCCGTGCAGATAAACAAAACAAGACGTATGCGGATGCAGGCCTTTTTCCCCTCCAATTGCTGCGTTTAATGTGCAGTGTTTCCCCACTGCTTTAATACATTTTTAAAAATTGTGAAACTATAGTTTTGTAATAAAATTAATAATAACATACCAACAACAAATACCCATGACATAAATATACTAAGCAATTACAAAAATATTTATGATTATGCACATGTAGTTTAGAATTTGCTCCCAAACACCGTGGAACTAAATTTTTCATTAAATTTGAAGACAGTACGGAAAAAAGACTGATTAATGAAAATACGATGTTAAAAAATTTTGAATTCACCGTCACAAAACATGAATTGGTGGGCAATACCAAAAAGCAGGATACTTTAATCATATAATGAAGCAAAGTCATAAATTTGAAGGCAAAGTTTTCATTAATAAAAATGCCAACTCTTCACCGCTTTGTTATCAGGCGTCCGATGTATGAGGAAAGTGGCAATAATTAATGTGGTAATTTATTCGGTTTATATAAGTTTTAAAATTCTTTTTGAGTTTCGACAAAAAAAAAATGAAAAATGTGTAAGACAAAGCACAAAAGTCAATTTGATTGGTGTGTTAGGGGAAAGAATAGCAGATATGTAATGTACCTGTATTTGACGTTCAAAATACTGCAGTGATGTTTGTGAAAAACACCGTAAAAAATATGTAATTAAAATGGAACCAATTTTGATTATTTAAAATACCCAATATGTGAATGTGTTTTAACTGATATCCATTGATATGCTAAAGCATCGTTATCCCACGAAATACCAGCACCTTAACACCCATTTTTTCCATAAACAAATTTATTGATGACATAAAATAAAACTATACCCATTTTCCAATAAATGGGTATTTCTTTGAAATACCCAGTGTATTATTGGAAAACGGTTTTATTTCTATTTTATCCAATAAATAAATTTGTTTATGGGAAAATGGATAGTATGTTGTTGTAATAGATAAAGCCATAAAGAGGTGGGGTTGTATTCGAAAACAAGTACATTAAAATTTAATCGGGTTAAAGAAGTTGTATTCGGAATAATGGGTTTTAAAGAGATGAAATTTGATGAAAAAATGATACTTTACGATATCAATGAATAACAGTTGAAACACATTCACAGACTTGGTATTTCAAATCACAATATTCATTATTTAAAATACCAAATTTGGGAAAGTATTTGAACTGTTATCCAATGGTTTCGTAAAATAATATTTTTGGTGAAATAGCAGTTCTTGAACAGCTCTTTTGCCACAAACAAAATAATGTATCGGAATAAAAAAATCCGTCATCCAATAAAACACCAGTTCTTTATGGT
The DNA here is from genome assembly GCF_003713205.1 of Coffea eugenioides. Taxonomy (NCBI): domain Eukaryota; kingdom Viridiplantae; phylum Streptophyta; class Magnoliopsida; order Gentianales; family Rubiaceae; genus Coffea; species Coffea eugenioides. Next base: position 20,411,796 of record NC_040037.1, read on the forward strand.
TTTTATGTATTACAAGAACAGAGTACCCATTTTCCCATAAAACAGCAGCTTTTTATGGCTTTTATCTATTACAAGAACAGAGTACTTTTTTTTTACATAAAAAAAGTTATTTAATGGATGAAATAAAAAAAACCCATTTTGTAAGACAAAGCACAAAAGTCATAACATATTTTTTTTTGGCATACATATTTCCGCTTGCTATATGTTTTTTAGTTTCCATAACATATTATTAAGTGTATATTATATAAATGTATAAATTAATATTATATATTAATCATTATGTAGCAATGCTATTTGTATAATTAGTACTGAAATGTATATTCGTGTTAATATTATGTATAAATGTACAATTAATATTATGTATATTAATATAAATGTATAAATGTATATAATACATAATATAAATGTACATTTACATGTATAAGTGTATATTATTAAAAACATATAAATTATAAATCAATATTATAAAAATGTATAAATTAATATATTATAAATATATATTAATATTATGTACAAATGTATTAATATAATTAATATAAATGTATACATGCATTAATATTATGTATAAAGGTAAAATTAATTTTTTGTATATTAATGTAAATGTATAAATGTATTATATTAGATATTATACATAATATAAATGTCTATTATAAATATACATAAATATTTATATATTATGTATAAATGTACATTTATATAAATGTGTAATATATTATATATTATATTATCTAATATTTATGCAAATATATTATAAATATATAAAAATATACTACAAATAAAATAAAAAATTTGTAATCTGTATGTATAAATATATAATATTACAAATGTATAAAATATATAATACACATTAATATTGAATTTAATTTATGCATAATATACATATTAATATATATTATGAAACAAAATTTAGTAAATATATTTATTAATTTATATATAAATAAATGTATTTATATAAATATATATTATTTATTTCAATTCATATAATATATATAATATTATACATAATTGAACTAAATATATTCACATTGATATAATATATATAATATACATAATTGAAATATACCTATTCAAATACATCATTGAAATATACAAATTGAAATATATTAAAATATAATTCAAATATACATATTAAAATACATAATTCAAATTTAGAAATTGAAATATACTTACTACAATTCACAAAATTTATTGCACGAATGCCGTAAATACAGGGTGTTTTATTGCAAACCTGATTAAAATTTTGTTCCCGTCAACAAAATTTTCCACCCCTACAACGGGTACTCAGTTCTTATAAGCTATAAACAGTTACTGTTTTATTCGAAATCGGTTTATTTTACTTTCTCCGCCACATACATTTTCAAATGGAAAACGGGGTTCTATGTTCTTATAATGGAGCAAAGTCGTAAAAAGCTAGTGTTCGACTGAACACCGGTGTTAATTTTTTTTTTATCCGATAAATAAATTGTGTTATGCAAAAAAAATTAAAAGGCTACTCTATTCTTATAATGCTGGATAAGCCATAAAAAGCTAGTGTTTTACGACAAAATGGATTTATTATATTTTTATCCCAAAAACAATATGGTATGTCGAAACACGGACACTGTGTTCCATTAACGGACGAAAGCCATCAACAGCTACTGTTTTATTGAAAAACAGGCTGGTTTTTTTTTCCGGATAAATAACCAGCCGTTATGCAAACAAAGCGTACTCTGTTCTTATACTAGTGCAAAGCCATAAAGAGATGGTGTTTTACGACAAAATGGAATTATTTCATTTAATTTCCTAAATAAAGCGGTTTATGCAAATACGGGTACTTTGTTCGTATTACGGAAGAAAGCCGTCAATAGCTGCTGTGTTATTGCAAACGGGTTTTTTTTTTCATTTTATCCAAAACCTACTTTTTTTATGCAAAAATTGGGTACTTTGTTCCTATAATGCGGGAAAGCCATAAAGAGCAAGTGTTTTATTGTAAAACCGGTTTATTTAGCTTAATCCACCATTTACATATTTTAAACGTCCAAAAGCGGTTTTAGAAATGAGGTGTTTCATGCAAACTTGCTACTTTACCATGCCAATGGATAACATTTCAAACACAATCAAAGGTTTGGTATTTTCATTAACAAACATTCGGTTCCGCTTGGCTCACAGTAACTTTTCTGGATACTTTTCAAAAACAGCACTCTAGTCCTTCGATCGTGAAATACAAGCCCTGTACATTTCGGCATTTCCTTTCCCTTTTACACAAATCCTTTTGACTTAAGTGCTTTCCAATCACTAATTTTCATTAATATGTTTACATTGCAACAAACAATTTAATTCCGCATAAATTGCAAAAAATTAGTATCTCAACTATTGGGACTTTGCTGATTCTTTGGAGGTCTGATAACAAAGCCGTTGAGAGCTGGTATTTTTATTACCGACACCTTTTTTCCGTACATGGACTGCTTTCTATGATTTTCCTTTACTAAATGTCAAAGTAACCGGGGCATAAGCCAAATCCAATAATCTCTTTGTCAAACTTTAAAACAACAATCATAACCTTACTTCCCTGTCAGACCAAAGTTTTGACTGTCCCATTTTTTCTGCGGTCGCCACAAAATTCTTCGGTTACTTTCCTATAAAACTTTTACACAAAAAATTTATATATGCATAAATTTTTTGTGTAAAAAAACTAATTTATTCACATACGATCGAGTATTTATCCAAGTATATTAAAACTCCACACTAAGTAACGTACTCAATTTTAATCATGAATACAACACTTATCTGTTATTTCAA
>NC_040037.1:20415573-20507087 GCF_003713205.1 Coffea eugenioides
GTATTCCAACACATACAACCCCGGTTGGAGAGACCACCCCAATCTCAGTTACGGGAACAGGCAACAAGGTTCATTCACGAATCGTCCACCAGGATTCCACCAGCCTTGGCAACCAAAATCTCAACCCTCATCCTCCAATACAGGAAGCTCTTTGGAGGACCTAGTCAAGAACCTGGCCACGACTACTACCAACCTGGCCACGACTACTACACAGCTTCAACAGGAGATCAGATCCTTGGCCGCGAAAACCGAGCAGCTCCAGCAGGACACCAAAGCTGACAAGAAAGACCAAGATGTTCGAATAAGTCAACTGGCAACTGCCATCAACCGCTTGGAATCTCACGTTTATGGGAAACTGCCATCGCAACCCGAGGTAAATCCCAGGAATGTAAGTGCCATGACGCTGAGGAGTGGCAAGGAGCTGGAAGAACCTAAAGTGAAAAATTCAAAAAGCAAAAGCGAGGAGGAGATAGAAAAGGAAATTGAGGAAGAAGGACGTGTTCGTGAAGATCCTAAGGTATCCTCCACCTCTCCACTCACTATCAGCTCTAACTTACCCCCTTTTCCTTGCAGGTTGGAAAAGACAAGGAAAGTAGAGAGGGAAAAGGAACTTTTGGATGTATTCAGAAAAGTAGAGATTAACATCCCCCTACTGGATGCAATCAAGCAAATACCGAAATATGCCAAATTTCTGAAGGACCTGTGCACCCACAAGAGGAAGCTAAGGGGAGATGAACGAGTGGCGGTGGGAGAAAACGTGTCAGCTATACTCCAGAGGAAGCTCCCACCAAAATGTGGAGACCCAGGTATGTTCACCATTCCCTGCAAGATAGGAGGTACTCCAATTAGGAAAGCAATGTTGGATTTGGGGGCGTCAATTAATGTTATGCCCAAGACAATCTATGCATCTCTAAATCTTGGCCCGTTAAAAGGCACAGGCATTATAATCCAACTTGCAGACCGTACCAATGCTTACCCGGAAGGGTTAGTTGAAGATGTTTTGGTACAGGTCAATGAGTTAGTTTTTCCTGCAGATTTCTATGTCCTAGACATGGGGGATGAAAGGGCACTAAATCCGTCTCCTATTCTGTTAGGTAGGCCATTTTTAAGCACTGCTAGGACGAAAATAGATGTAAATGAGGGTACCTTGTCGATGGAGTTTGATGGGAAAATTGTAAATTTTAATATTTTTGAGGCGATGAAGTACCCAGATGAGACTAACTCTGTTTATGCTTTAAGTGTTGTTGAGCCCCTTGTACAGGAAATATTCGAATTGGATGGGGTTGATGCACTGGCAGTGGCATTGACCAAACATCTTGAGTTGGGAGCAACTCTTGATGTAGAAATAAATGATGAGCTAGACCACGCTGTTGGAGCACTGCATTCGCTCCCACCAATTTCCCCAAGGTATGAGCTTACTTCTGTTTTTGTACCAGAAACTCAGGCAAAATTGTTGCCTTCTATTGTGCAGGCGCCTGAGTTGGAGCTCAAACCTCTCCCAAAGCATTTGAAGTATGCTTTTCTCGGAGACAATGAGACACTGCCAGTCATCATATCTGCACACCTGTCACCAGGGCAAGAAGATAGACTAATTCGCCTTCTTCGAGATCATAAGGAGGCGATTGGGTGGAGTGTAGCAGATATCAAAGGAATTAGCCCCTCCTTATGCATGCATCGAATCCGGCTTGAAGATGATGCAAAGCCAGTTAGACAAGGGCAACGGAGATTGAACCCACTGATGATGGAAGTGGTCAAGAAGGAGATACTTAAACTCCTAGAAGTTGGAATAATTTTCGCCATCTCAGATAGTCCCTGGGTGAGTCCCGTGCAAGTAGTCCCGAAAAAGGCGGGAGTAACAGTTGAGGAGAACCAAGAGGGTGAGATGGTCCCGGTGAGGAAACCCACAGGATGGCGTCAGTGCATTGACTATCGGCGTCTGAATGCTGTGACAAAGAAGGACCACTTCCCTCTACCTTTTATTGATCAGATGATAGAAAGGTTAGCTGGCCGTGTCTATTACTGTTTTCTTGATGGTTTCTCTGGTTATTTTCAGATCGTAATAGCACCAGAGGATCAGGAGAAGACTACCTTCACCTGCCCCTTTGGTACATTTGCCTACCGGAGGATGCCTTTCGGCCTCTGCAACGCCCCAGCAACTTTTCAGCGGTGTATGGTAAGTATATTTTCTGAATATGTAGAAAAAATTATTGAGGTGTTTATGGATGATTTTAGTGTGTATGGAGATAGTTTTGATGAATGCCTTGATAATTTAGCTTTAATTTTGAAAAGATGCATTGAGACAAATTTGGTTCTAAATTGGGAAAAATGTCATTTCATGGTGGACCATGGTATTGTTTTAGGGCATGTAGTGTCGTCCAGAGGTATAGAGGTAGACAAGGCAAAAGTCGATATTATTTCCGCTTTACCTTACCCCGCAAGTGTGCGGGAGGTGCGCTCTTTTTTGGGTCATGCAGGGTTCTACAGGAGATTCATAAAAGACTTCTCGAAAATTGGAGCGCCCCTGTTCAAGCTGTTGCAAAAAGATGTAGCATATGACTTCACCGAGGAGTGCAAGGTGGCATTTGACAGATTGAGGGAGTCATTGACATCACCACCTGTTATCCAACCTCCAGACTGGAGCCTCCCATTTGAGATAATGTGTGACGCGAGTGATTATGCAGTGGGAGCAGTGTTGGGGCAACGGATTGGTAGGGCGGCTCATGCAATCTATTATGCATCAAAGGCGTTGAATGGAGCTCAACTCAATTATTCTACAACAGAGAAAGAATTACTTGCTGTGATTTTTGCACTAGAAAAATTTAGACCATACTTGCTAGGTGCAAAAGTAATAGTTTTTTCTGACCATGCAGCCTTGAGATATCTGATGACGAAGAAAGATGCTAAACCAAGGCTTATCAGATGGATCCTGCTCCTCCAAGAGTTCAATCTGGAGATTAAAGATAAGAGTGGGGCAGAAAACCTAGTCGCTGATCATTTGAGCCGCTTGCTTGCTCATAAGGAAGAGCTACCATTGAGGGAGGCATTTCCAGAGGAGCAACTACTTGCCATTAACTCGTCTACACCCTGGTATGCTGATATAGTAAATTTCTTGGTGACTAATCAATTGCCTGCAGGGTGGCCCAAGGCTAAGAGAGACAAGTTGAAAAGTGATGCCAAATATTACATTTGGGACGACCCGTACCTTTGGAGGCAATGTTCGGATCAAGTGCTCAGGAGGTGTGTAAGTGCAGGTGAATTTCACTCCATTTTAAATTTCTGTCATTCGTTTGCATGTGGAGGGCACTTTGGGCCCAAACGAACAGCTCGAAAGGTGTTGGAGAGTGGTTTTTACTGGCCCACGCTGTTCAAAGATGCTTATTTATTCTGTAAATCCTGTGATAGGTGTCAAAGGGTGGGGAATATTTTTCGCAGGGACCAAATGCTTCAAACCCCCATGTTGTTTGTTGAAATTTTTGATGTTTGGGGGATAGATTTTATGGGTCCTTTTCCCTCATCTTTTGGTTTCCTATACATTTTACTTGCTGTGGATTATGTCTCTAAATGGGTGGAAGCCAAAGCCACCCGTACTAATGATGCTAGAGTGGTTGCAGAGTTCTTAAAGTCTAATATCTTTGTCCGTTTTGGGATGCCAAGAGCTGTGGTTAGTGATAGAGGGACACATTTCTGCAACAAGACTATCACGGCCTTGTTTCGAAAATACGGTGTACTGCACAAGGTATCCACACCGTATCACCCGCAGGCGAACGGTCAGGCCGAAGTGTCGAACAGGGAAGTCAAGTCGATCTTGGAGAAGATGGTGCGCCCGGACAGGAAGGATTGGAGTTTAAAGTTAGAGGACGCACTATGGGCGTACAGAACCGCGTATAAGACGCCAATTGGGATGTCTCCCTATAGACTTGTTTTCGGTAAGGCTTGCCATCTCCCCGTGGAGTTCGAACACAAGGCGTTTTGGGCAGTGAAGCAGTGTAACATGGGATTTGACGAAGCAGGGGTCCAAAGGAAATTGCAACTACAGGAGTTAGAGGAGATAAGAAATGAAGCTTATGAGAATGCCACGATCTATAAGGAAAAGAGTAAAATCTTTCATGATCAACAGGTTTCTAGGAAAACTTTTGTAGTGGGGCAAAAAGTCCTCTTGTATCACTCAAGGCTTAAACTTTTTCCCGGTAAGTTGCGTTCTCGTTGGATTGGTCCATTTGTCGTTTCTAATGTGTTCCATTATGGTGCAGTGGAGATCCAGAGTTTGAACACGGAGAAAAAGTTCGTGGTGAATGGCCATCGTCTCAAACCTTATTATGAGGGTTTCTATGTTGAAGAAGTAGAGGTTGAACACCTCCACGATCCACTTTCTCATGCTTGAGGGTTTTGGCCATGTCTAGCCAAAGACATTAAAGAAAGGCGCTACTTGGGAGGCAACCCAAGACTCTTTGTTTTAGTTTTCATGCATTTTTGAAGTTTTAGTTATGTATTAGTGTCAATTGATGGTTTGATGTTTTGTGGCAGGAGATTAGTGGTTAGGCGTGCCCACGCCAGGTGGTCACGCCTGAGGAAAAGGAGTTTTCGCTCAGGTTCTGCGAACTCCATGGTAGTTAGACGTGCCCACGCCAGATGGTCACGCCTGACGGAGGAAATTTTTGCTCAGGTTCTGCGAACTCCATGGTAGTTAGACGTGCCCCCGCCAGGTGGTCACGCCTGACGAGGAAATTTTCGATCAGGTTCTGCGGACTCTATGGCGGTTAGACGTGCCCACTCCAGGTGGTCACGTTCCAGGGAAAGAAATTTTCGATCAGGTTCTGCAAACTTCAGGGCAGTTGAGCGTGCCCACGCCAGGTGGTCACGTAAAAGCAAAAAAAAAAAAAAAAAAAAAAAAAAAAAAAAAAAAACATCCGTAGCCCTATTTCTTCTTTTCTTCCCTTTTCTTTCTTTCTTCTTTCTTCTTCCTTTTCTTTCTTTTCTTCTTTTCCTTCCCTTGCTTAGTCCGCCGCCGCACCACACGCCTCACCGCACGCCGCCGCCGCCGCTGTCCCCCAAGCTGCAGCCAGCTCGTCGCGCTGCCTGCCGCCGCGGGGACCACCAGATCCACCAGCCAGGGCGCAGACCGTGCGCCTGCCACAGTGCGCAGCAGCCCGCGCGCCTGCCGCCCGCCTGCAGCCCAGACCAGCGAACCGCGCGCGCCTGCCGCCTGCCTCCCCCAGCCCAAGCCAGCGCGAGACAGCAGCCTGACCCAGCAGCTCTCTCTGCGCGCGCACCCTCACGCAGCCCAGCAACCGAGCAGCGACGGAAGGCGCGACCTCCGCCTGCAGCCCCGCCTTTCGTGCACAACTCGTCGCAACTCAGGAGCACAACCCCAGTGCGCAGACAAGCCCAGCAGCTCGCGCAACCTCTGCACAACTCAGCCAGCGCGCAGCCAACACCAGCGCGCCCCTTGTGCGTGCGACCAAGCAGCCTCTGCGCGACTCCGGTGATTTCTTTTTCAATTTCTGTCACTAAGTAACTGATGGTTCCGCTGCCAGAATTTAATTTTGTAGCTGATGATAGAATGTTTATTTGCTAGCTCAGGACAGAAATCTTGTGCTTGATTTTGGGTGCTGTGTTATATCCGTGGGTGATTGCTGGCTAATTGTCGAATTTTGTGCTTAATCAGTGATAGTTGGGGGGGAATTTTTACCCTGATTGCCTGTTTAAGTAGTCTTGGGAAAAATTGTTGTGTTTACCTACTTAATTGATTTTTGGGTTTATTTGGTTGTATTTGGGAAAAATTTTGGTGTTCGCAGGTTTAATTGACTCTTGGGGTAATTTTATTGTTGATTTGTGCACTTGTTTGGGATTGGGAGCTGTGGCTGGGGATCATTTGTTTTGATTGGCTATTTGTTGGCTATTAGTTGATCTCGTTGGGTTACCATTCCCCTGCCTTGGACCTTCCCTCTGATTTCAAATGACTAAACCCAAAAATAAAGGCAAAAACAAGCCCTCCACTTCCACCCCTCAGCCTACAGTCCCCTTAGAGCGACCTTCCCCATCGACTGGGCCTGGAGGACCCCGTACTCGCCTTGGGCGGAATAGGGAGGTTCATATCTCCTCTCCGGCCCATTTTGGCGGTCACTTGACCTTCACCCGGGCTGCCGACAAGGAGCGGTATGCATCGGCTTGCACAAGGAAGATTATTCCTTGTAAATACATCCATGGCCCTACACTTGATATTTTAAACCTGAGGGATGAAGTCACGCAGCACTTGACTAACGTAGGTTGGACCCGCTATGCTTCTATCATTTTACCTGCTTTCACTGAACTGACGTGGGAATTCTATGCTACCTTTGAACTTAATATTCCTGATGAATTTTCCGTTACCACTCCTGGGGTAGTGAGGTTTCGATTAATGGGTAGAGAGTTCATCCAATCTATAACTGAGTTTAATTTGGCTTTTGGGTTTATTGATATTCCCTACTCCCAGAGTGAGGAGTACATGCACAGTGTGTGCGAGTACTCGGAGCCATTTTTCTCTCATTACCTTGATTATTGGAGTGGTTTGTCAGTTGACCGACAATGCTATGACCCCAGTCAGTCTAAGGCCTCTTATCTTAAGAGCGCCGCCTACCGCTATTTACATCGATTCATGGCCTATAGTTTCTCAGGTAGGAAGGATAGCTCGGGTACTCTGACTAAGCCCGAGTTCTTTTTCGTTTGGTGCATGGTCACTCGGACTAAGGTCAATGTGGGTGGCTGGTTTGCCCTCCAGCTCCGAACTGTGCTAACTAAGAAAAATAAGCCATTAATCTTAGGCTCATTTATCACTCAGTTGGCAGTGAATCTTGGAGTTTTGGACTTAAATAACCATAATTTGCATCGTGCTTGTACTATGGAACCTCTCGATTTGGTTTGTTTGGAGCGAATGGGTCTTGTGCGACAGGTTAATGGCGTTTTCCAGTTTGCTCCCCCGGGGCCAATCTCTGTTCCTCCGAAGCGCAGCGCTTCCAAATCCACTGCCCCGGAGGCTGGTGGTCCTTCTACGGATACACCTGGACCTTCCTCTTCGGCACCCCCACCATCTTCCTCCGTCGATAGCCAGCTTGCAGCTCTTCGGTTCCAGATGCAACACATGGACAATCGTATGGATCGAATGGAGGGCCAAATGGCCGGCATGGCCCAGAATTTAGCGCAGTACCTCCACCACGTGGGTTTCCGGCCACCGTGCCCTCCACGACCTTAGTTCACCTCTGCCCCGCCATATTAAGGGAAGTGTCGTGCCTTTATCGCTTTATTTTCCTCTTTATCCGCTTCCATTGGGGACAATGAAAGGTTTAGGTGTGGGGGAGGGTTAACTATGCTTTGGTTGTGCTTTTCGTTGTCTGATTGAGTTTTTCCTTGCCTTAGTAGTTGTCTTTTCTTTGAACGATGATGAATGCGAATTGGGATATAAGCGTACATAGTAAGTTCATGCCATGGGGTGTTCCACTTTCCTTGATACTGAATTGATTGATTAATATGCTGAACTTGACATCCATTTGATCACTTGTGCGATTTTTTTGGGCCTAATTTTTCGTTTTGTTGAGTGGTTAGTGCACATGGTTTGTCATTCTAGAACTTGCTCGGTTATGCATGTCAAGATCACATTTAAATGAATTTAATGCATTGAAATGATAGGGCACCTAGGAATGAGCCATTTTTGGGACTTTCTTAAAACCAACCCTTGGATTATTTATTATCATTAGGGAGCCAAGTTGAGCCTTAACCCCTATTCGTTGCTTGAGACCCCAGCTCTTAGCCGTGAAACCTCTTTTTAGACTTTCTTTTTGAACCTCGTGTGAAGAAGTGCTTTGATTTCATTATACAGACTTTTGGAGTGTTATTCGAAGGGCATTACACCCATTTATGTATCAAAAAAAAAAAGAGAAAAAAAAGAAAGAGAGAAAGAGAAAGTTGACTTTTATGTGAAAAGAAGACAAAGTGCAGGAAACCAGCAAGTAAAGTTGACTTTTAGGGTGCTGGTTGGGAGTATTGGAAAAAAAAAAAAAAAAAAAAAAAAAAAAAAAAAGGAGAAAAGGCGAAGGCTGTGGCAAGTGCTAGTTCGCTTCACTTGTGTGATGGTTGAGGTGCCTTTAAATTTCAAATGTGCAAGAATCTATGTAATGAATTTCTGGGCACTTTCTTTATACTTTTGCACCCTTTTGACTCCTTTTTATCCTACCTTCTCACCCTAGCCCCACTACAACCTTGCAAAGTCCCTTGATTGCTGCATTTAAATTCATGAGTAGGTGGTGGAGATATGATATATGAGCAAGCTTATGGTAGTGTCATTCTATTGTGTTGATTTGAGAGCCATCTTATATACATTTCATATACACTTTGGAGTGAACGAGTGCATTTGGAACTGTGAGCATTGTTGATTTGGTATATTCTGATTTCGATGAGGTTAGTGGGGAGATTGGGATGCCGTTTTTGGTATGAACTGCTGTGATTAGCTTCGTATCTCGATTGTATTTCTGAGTAATTATGCTTGAGGGCAAGCATAGTTCAGGTGTGGGGGAGATTGATAGGTTGCATTTTAGTGGGTATTTTGGGCATTATTGCATAATTAATTGACTGAATATTTTCGTTAATTGGGTGGATTCTACTGATATTTTGTTTTGGTGCTAATTGCAGGAATGGTTGCTGAAAAGCGCTTAAATTCAACTTTTAGAAGATTCATCGGAGTGGGGCCCGTTTGAGAAGCGGAAAAAACCTAATTGTAATAGATTTTATTTTAATATATATTTCTAGGGAGTCTTGCTGCAATTTAAAAAAAGTAACAATTTGTAATTTATCTCTGGCGCGGCTTAGGTTAGAGGGGAGTCTTCGTTTTTCTCTGTTTTGGGAGAGGAGACGGGGCGCCGCAGCCTGAGGGGTAGAAAGGCAACGGACAGAAGCCATTATTGTTGACTTGTGAGAAACCAACTCTGGATGTTTTGACTTGACAAATTGAAAAGGAAAAAAGTGAGAAACTTTTCTCTCGGATGTTTTGGTAGCAATTGGGAGAAGAAAAAGAATAGCCGCCGTTGTTGACTTTTCTAAGCTTTGGTTTTTCACTTTTGCTGACGACAACTACATTGAACACTCTGCCTTTCATACGCTTGGGTTTTCGGAGACAAGTGCAAGAAATCAAAATCTCTTGCTCTGGTCTTCTGCTCTTGACCAAAAGAAGGGGTCCGATACAGCGACGTATCCCAATTCTCCACGCGCGCTTGGTCCTCCATTAATGGAGGGCTAATTCTCTAATTCTAGTCAAGGGGGCAACTGACGAATTGGTTCATCGATTACTGTGAGATCTAGATCATTCTTTATTATTTTTCTCATTTATTGGTATTTACATATTTCCTGTTTCTAATTGTTATAGCCTTATGCATGATTGATTAGTGCGCAATAATTAATTGTTTATATAGGCTATTTTGCTATATAGGGGTAATTGAATCCGTAATCGTTCGTTACCTCTATCCCAGTAGCAACTGGCACAATTGGATTTGTGTCAGGGGAATATTTGATCTGGCTTGAATGAACCCTCGTAGCGTGTTTGTTAGTCAGGATTGGGCCTTTCTAATTATTAATGCAATCCGGAAATTAAATCCTACGGTCGTACCTAGGGTTGTTTTTGGGTTAGAGAAATAGTTAACGGTCGTACCTTAGCTATCGATAAATTAAGGAAGGGTTGGTTGTTTAGCGCGTGCGAGACAACTAGAACCAATCTATTAATAGATGTTGGAATTATTTTTGCATCAATGATCAGTGCATGAACCATTTCTGAAGTATACCCTTGGCTAGAGTTTCTTTTAATTATTTCTTTTAATTAATTATTTTCTGCATTTAATTTGTTCAGTTGGCTTTTGATACCAAAACCCCCCCATTAATCCTGATTTGAAAAGAAACAAATATCTCTCCAGTCCCTGAGGAGACGACCCTACTTACCACTGTCTACTAGTTAGGGAGTTCAGTTAAATAATTAATTCAGGTATATCGGATTAAGCACACTCTTCGGGAACAGGGTGAATCAAGTAACCCATTGCACACCTAGAGTCCCTGCTCCAGTACTCGAATTAATTACTAGCTGTTTCAGGTGGTAGTTAGGATTTATTATTTATTATTGCACAGGTTCGGCACCTGTCACTCAAACTAAAAAAAACTAAAAATTTTTGAAAAACAAATATACAGTTAAACACATAAAAAATTAATTGCTACTAAACATTACTAATTAACATGTTATATTAAATTCAATGATCCTATACCATTAATTATTTTAAATTCAATTATCAATAGCTTCAATTATGTGCCAACTACCATATTTTTGACCAACCCAATGTTATTATTTGTAATTCCTACCCAATTCCTACACGGATGTGCACTACTTTTGCAAAAAATTTCATCCTTAATTAATCGAATAAAAATAAAACAAAAATGAGGGAAACATATGAAAATTGAGGGGGGAAAAAGAAGAAAATGCAAAAAATCAACTAAAGATAATAATATAGAAAAAAAAACCTTGAAAAGAAAAAAATTAAACTTACTAAAAAATGTTGGAAAACAAGAAAAGTTGAAAATTTCAACTTGTTTACAATCTGCTAAAGATAATAACCTGATAATAATGGTGAAGACTTGAGAAAATCTTGTTGTGGATATTTGGGTTAAAAATGGTTAAGAAGAAAAAATTGAAAAAAAAAATAAGAGAAGAACTTGATGTTTTAATATATTTTTTAGTCAAGTAGAATTCTCAATAAACTTAAGTACAGTCTAGCGTAAGATTGTCATATTTAAACTTGCGAGACCAGGTTCGAATCTTAGCCTACACCATTCTTGATATTTTGTTGAAAGAATTTAAAAAACCGCCGGTTCACGGTTCTTAACGGTTCGCACGGTTCGTCCGGTTCATCCGGTTTCAACGGTTCTCCATGAACTTCCGACTTTAACATTAGACCGGACCGGTGACATGGCCGGTTCGCGGTCCAACCGTCGAGACCGGCCGGTCCGGTCCGGTTCTGAAAACATTGGTCCTAAGAACACCAAATTACATACAAAAGAAAACCTCATTTTACATGGGAATTTCCATTTCTTTCCTAATGTAAATGTGAATTTGAATTTATGTTAATTTGGACGTTGGTTATCCACCATCAGTCACATTTGAAGTTTTGTTAATTTGGACTTTTGTTATCCATCAGTTCTGTGAGCGGGTAACTGTGAGGGTACCTACTGTTGACTACTACAACAGTGGTGTTGGGTGTGATTCTTGGCTACTACTACTACAAGAGTTGGTAACTGTAGGAATTGAAGATAAATCAATCCATTTTCGTGATCCGCATTTACAAAAAGCAGATTCTGTTTGGGTGGTTCTATTTGGTCGTGTTTTTAAATGGTCTGTTTAGCACCCCCCTTCTTTTGTAAAATTTATTTTTTCTTCGTCCTCTCTAGAACTCGTTTAGTCAAAATCTCCTTCATTTCTTCCATAGAAAGAGACCAGACGATTTTGGCCTTTTCTTATGGGAGGAAGCTCTCATTCCTTTGACTAGTTTATGTTTGCTTGTTGGATTAGGAAGCATGTCACTTAGTATTAATGATTTGTGTGTGTGTGTGTGTATAAATATATATTAAAGAAACTTTTACTCTTTCAGAAGTCACTGATTGGTAGTCACTGATTTCTTATGCTCGTGAATAAACAAGAATTGAAAAGATCAAAGTTTGAGTATGTTCTTGGAGTCCCCGCCATCATTTCAAGTTTTCAACTGTATGATGCGATGCGGATTCTTTTTCCGATTGCCATGAAGTCCAAGTTACAATCAAAAAAGGAAAAATAACATCTACCAAATATAGCCCATTCTTTATAATATCCATTCAATTTTTTCCAAATTGTTTGGATCTCCTGTTTTTGGAGTGTTTTTCAAAAACTAGTTTTTCAAATACAATAAAAGTTACAACAAAGTACTCTAAAAGATAATCTAAAAATTAGTTTAAATTTTTTTAAAATTTTACCAAATATCTCATAATAAAGTGCCAATAAAAAATATTTCAAAATATTTTCTAAAAATATTTCAAAATATATTCTAAAAACTCTGCTAAAGCAAAGTTTTTCAAAAACACCCCAAAAAACAGCTAAATTTTAAACAGCTAATCCAAAAAACAGCTAGTCCGGCTAGAACCCGGTAGTCCCACATCTTGAGGATGCTCTTCTTTTTTCTACTACTAGGAGGCTGTGCTGCGCACGGTTTTACGTGTATTATAGTGCTCGGGATTATGTGTAATTATATTAAGAATTGATTTGGATGTACACGTGTATGTTTAATCAGAAGTAACGAGTAACGTTATGGGGAACTAGAGAAGCAATGGAATCACAAAATAATGGATGCTTTCTATCTTAGCTAGGCAGAATCGTTGAAGGATCGCCATCATGGTTCGACTGAAAGGCTGCATTTTGTCATTGTGGGTGCCACTTCTAGATGTAGACCTTCATTTGGGATGAACTTTAGAACTGCAGATAAGGCCTGGCTTATTTTCAAAACTAGTCTTTTCTTGATTGAAATTTGGCACGAATATTTTGTACCAAAGGAGGCGGAAACAGCATTTATTGTTGGACTCCGGTAGAAACAAGCAGCATCTGGATAGTTGCAATCATGGGACGAGAAAATCAACTGTCCACCTTAAAGATACAGTCCGAGGAATCTTTTATGTGTTGGGTTTGTCTGGTTTCATTTTTTTCTCTGAACGTGTAGTTTTTTTTTCTTTTTTTTTTTGGGTGAAAGTATTTCAGTTCAGAGGTAGGAGGTAACTTCAAAGGTCTAATCTATTGATTCTATTGATCTTTTTTTTTTGTGCTTGTATAGAGTTTTAAAAGCACCAAATTATAAAAATCTTGTTTAATGTGGAAATTTCCATTTCTTTCCTAAAGTAAATGTGAATATGGAATTATGTTAAATCTGGAAGTTGGTTATCCATTTGAAGTTCTGTTAATTTGAAGTTCTGTTAATTTGGACTTTCGTTATCCATCACTTATGGAAGCATGCGGAACTGTGGGGGTACCCACGGTTGACTGCTAGAACAGTACTGTTGAGTTTGATTCTTGATTACCACAAGAGTAACTGTAGGAAGAAAAATCGATGCATTGTCGTCATCTGCGTTTGAAAATATCAGCTCCGTTTGGATTTGTAGTTTTGTTGCAAACTATTTTTATTTGTGAAATTTATAATAATAAATTTTAAAAATAATTTCAAAAACATAATTTCAAATACACTAAAAATGATAATAAATAAAATAAATAAATCCTAAATTTCTTTCTTTTTCCACACAACACTACCACTCACCACTAATGGCAGCCATTGCCAACTGCCACCTTCTCCTCCCCTCTTTTTTTTCTCTTTCTCTCTCTCTCTCTCTCATTGGACTAGTGATCACCAAGGAAAGGGGAGGGGGTTGGGCGGGGTAAGCGAAAGGGGGAAGGGGGAAAGGTAAGGAGGAGGAGGTGGGAGAGAGTGGATGAGGAGAGAGAGGGAAAGATAGAGAGAAGGAAAAAAAAAATAGGAGAGAGTGGTTGCCCGTGGAGGTGGCCTAATGGGTAGTGGTGGTGAATGGTAGGAAATTTTTAACAAACTTATAAAATATTATGCAAAAATTTTAAATTCTAAAAAATCCCAAAATGCAACTTCAAAAACACTGAATCCAAATGAACCGTTATTGTAAAAAATTTTCACATATATCGTTTCGAGAGATTTGTTTCTTCTAAGGTATATTCTTGTGAGAGTTTTTCAAATTTTTGTTATTTTTCAGTGAAATCTAATATTTTATAGATCTAGTGTCTCGTATTTACAATTTCTTCACTATTATCACATATAAATTTCTCTTTGGACTTGAATCAATTTTTAATCATATCTGACTGTTAGAAAACATACATAACTTTACTGGCTATAATAATTCATTGAGATGTAAGATACGTTAGAGCATAAATTGTATATTTGTTTGCATTAATTTTTCAAATTCATTGTATTCATTGATTTTTATATCGGTGTGTATCTTGTGTCATATTTGATTTATATATTTTATATCTGTATTGAATGAAATTATCTTTTTTATAAAACAAAAATACCATCTAGAATAAAACTCTAAAACACCCATAAGTTTTTTTTAAAAAAAACTAAAAAAATACATTAAATATAGTATAGGTGGCGGAAATGGGTAGCGGTGGTGTGTGGCTTTTCTGAAAAAATTGATTTTTTTGGGTATTTTTGACAAGTACCAGCCTTTTTTAGAAACAATTAAAGTAAATCACACTAAAATTTTAGAATACATTAAATACAGTATAGGTGGCAGAAATGGGTAGCGGTGGTGAGTGGCTCTTTTCGAAAAATCGAATTTTTTGGGTATTTTTGACAAGTATCAACCCTTTTAAAAAACAATTAAAGTAATGTACACTAAAATTTTAGATAAACATCCAAAAAAATAGACTATTCGAATATAATTTAAACATTTTATCGAAAATCTTTGGCAGTCATAATTTTGATAAAACATAACATCAAATAGATTCTCTAGAATATCAGCTAATTCTAATATCAATAATGAACAAGAGTAAAATATAAGTGAGTGGAAACTTATAAATAATTTAATACTCAATGCAATAAGCTTTTTGCAATTCACACCAAAGGACGAAAGAGAAAAGTAAGCATCCGCGAGATAGTTAGGAGAACGTTTCTCAATTCCACAGGGTCCTTACCATCGCTATCTCCTCAGCCAACTTTTGATAGAGCAAAGAACCGGATAACTACGTAGACTATTGGTGCATCATATGTTTCCTTGATTGGTTTACGTTTGGTTGTCGTATTAGGAAAAGTATAACTGAACTTGGTAAGTTAGTATTGATCATTTGCAGCTTTCGGTATATAGCACCGAGCAGCCGTCTCAATTCGAATGATTACTCATGTTCTTGAATGAACATGAGTTGAAAATATAGAAGAAGCATTTACACTTTTAGAAAACTCCAAATGGTAGCCACAGATTGCTTATGTTCTTGAATGAACAAGAGTTGAAAATATTGAAGAAATTTTGACACTTTTAGAAGACTCCAACTAGGAGTTACAGAATTTATCTTTGGGATAATTTCAGAAACCTTCCCTGAGATTCTGACAATTTCATTGAGCTCCCCTGAGGTTTGAAAAATTACATCTTCCTCCCTTGATTTGATAATTTTAGTAACAAAATCTTAAAATAATACTAACTTGATCAAATTTTTAAATGAATACCCAAAAATGCCTTTGTGTAACGAGTTCTAATTTATTTCCCTATACAATTATAAGATTATCTAGTATAATTGTAAGGAAAATGTGCCACAATTTTCATGTCCATACTTGATATTTGAGAAACAACTATAATAATAATTTTATCATTATGATAGAATACTTTTGATGGTATTTTATTATGGATTTAAATTTATAAGATAGAAAAGAAAATGTTGAAATAATTCATTTAGAATTTATGAATTTTCTGAATAGTGGGATTATCATAATTTAGTAGTAGTTTTGAGTTATTTCTTTTTGATTTATTATTAATTTTAATACAAAAAAATAGAAAACAAAAATCAGCAAAAACATTGGATTACATATAAGTTAACTCATCAAAAAAATACTAGTTCGACATTTGGTTACAATAAAAACTAGAGTTAATACTGGTAGTTCTACAGTTTTATTGAAAAATAATTAAAAAAAAGGAATAAGAAGGAAAAATAATGAAAAATAATTTTAAAAGTCATTTTAAGTATAATCATACCAAAGAAGAGAATTTCGTTAAAATATTTAAGGGCAGTATTGTCATTTTAAATGACAAAGAGATGTATGTGTAATTTTTAAAACCTCGAAAGAGCTCAACGAAACTGTTAAAAACCTCAAGGGAGGTTTCTGAAATTATCCCTTTATCTTTTGTGCAACACTTTTCATATATTTGATCTTTTAAAATTTTATGTGTCTTGTGATGCTTTATACATATTAGATTTGGAGTCATCTGATTCCGTGGAAGCTTATGCTGCCAAATTTGGAGTCCGACTTCTCCAACATTTGCATCTTCAGCGTGTCATCATTGAAGGGGAAGTGCAGCAGATGATTTCGTCCATTCACAAACAGGCTGCAGATTAATCTGAAATTCTATTAATATTAATTAAAGACAAAATTGCTGGCCTCAAGAGTTTTGAGAGCTGGGAGGCTTCTTGGTTTTTTGGAATTGGTTATGAATTTGCCCATGCATTTAATAAAGAAAATGCAAGTTTAATCCATTCACAGTGTATTATTTTTTTAAAAACTTTTTTCAGGTTTGTAATATTCAATATTTGTTCTTCGCATTTAATTTGTTTATTATATCTATGTATGATTGGTATAATTGTTGTCATTAGTGTCAATTTAATTGAATAAAATGACGATGTCTTTTGTCCAAAAAAAAGTAAAGAACAAAAGGATGACTTGTACTATATATTCGCTGTTCATGCGGATTCTTTTCTCAATTACTGTGATGCCCTAAGAAAAATAAGATTACCATCTGCTGAATAGAATCCATTCTTATTCCGTATGGTATCCAATATTTCTTAAACACCATAATTGGGCAAGTAGCAATTGGACATGTAATTTTCTTTGTCTTTGCATAGTTACATATACCTAAGTAATAATGGGTATGTGAGTTAACATCCGAAATTGGAGTCATGACTGGATTTGTTTGGATAGTGTGTTAGTTGCACATATATATATATATATATATATATATAATCATTTTCAGGTTACATACTGAAAATTTTTCTAAGAAGCATTGCAATAGATATTGAATGAAATTCAAGTATAGTATATAGCAAAATATATAACTGTTTGTCACAGAAGAAAAACAGCTTGAGCAAACAAAAGAAAATGGAAGACGAATTCTATGCTGCACCGCCTAACTTATCATTATTTCCAATTTTCACTTTAAACTTAAATTTTAGACAATTTACGCTCTAAGTTTTTATTTTAGTCCTATCTTTACCTTTTCATTAATAGCAGTACTAATTTGCATGTCAGTTTCAATTTTGCAGCCCTAGCTTATTATTAATTTCCACTTTGCCACCTTAAGTTCTTATTTCCATAAACTCCTTAGTTAATTTGGTTTTAATCTACAATTACAACTTATTTACATGTGCGATATACCTTGATTGAGAACCTTGTTTCACGGTCAAATTTATAAAATTATTTGTAACATTTTATGCTTATACAATTACTAAAAGGTTGGGGGAGGATTGGGTTAGATGATAAGATGGGAGGAGGGATTATAAGTAGAATATCCAGAATTCAAAATCTCTCACTTAAAAAAGAGAATTTTATATAATTACTAAAAGATCAATTAAACCATAATAAGCTAAAGTGCAAATGTGTAAGTTGACAATGTGGCATGGTCCAAATCAATTGCACAATGAATACATGCAACTCATTCGATGCATTCAACATGAAATGGACATTTTTATGAACTAAGTACTTACAGATTAAGGAAAACTCTGACTTCGAAAAGCACTTTAATCTCAAAACGGAATTCATTGTAAGCCTTAACAGCATTTCAGTACGAAGTTGATGGGAAAATTATTAGGAGTATGGGACTTGGCAACAGTTGGAATTTTTGTGCAATTGGAATTTTTGTGCAATTGTGCTGTATGTATTTCTTTACGTAATTTTGTAGACTCACATAACTTTATTGTATGCCTAAATTTGAGCAGTGTGCACCAACTCTATGTACGAAAACAATAGTGTAATTGCTTGTACAACAAATAGTGAAAGAAAATATATAAATTGCACGGAATGTCTTCCATTCCTGCTCAAATTTCATAGATGTGGCCTAGTTAAAAAACATAGTACCAAGGAAAGAAAGCGAACAAAATGGCAATGTAGCTAACAAAAGTTAATCATCTATACTATATATAAAGAAAGAGGGGTTTTTTGGGGTGTAAACAAAAATATGTCATTTTATATATTTCTTAAATTACCTTTGATAACTATCTATTATGGCACTAGCAATATGGCATTTTACGAAGTAATATGTCCTAATTTATTCTATCTTTCAACTTATTTAAGAAATCTTATTTTTTATTTGCAACAACCAATTATGGTTTTGAATTACTACCAAACAACTATTTTTTATACATTTCGTTTTGATGGATTTTCACATATTTATTGTCAAAATATAAAACCAATTTTCTTGAAAATGATTTCAATAAATATGCTGAAAAAATTTTTTACAAATGCATTTCCTATTAGTTGCACGCACATTAGTGGGTGCCTTGAACACTAGCTTAAGATTAAGTAATTGATTGGCAATACCACCACGTGACTTCTCAATGGAATTTTATTGTTCAAAATTCTTTAGCTAATATTTTGGAGAGAAAATGACCTGTTTCATCCCTCACATTTTGTAAAAATATTTTTTTTATCCCTCACATTTAAAATGAAGCAAATTGGTCCTTCACATTTAAAAACCCAAGCTTTTACATCCTAGAAATAAACTCTCAGTTGTGAATCAAACCATCTAACAACCCGATTACAAATTTTGGGGGTAGAATTGGTAGATCACTCGCATTGTGAATCAAACTATCTAACAACCCGATTACAAATATTCGGGATAGAATTGGTAGATCACTCGCAAAAACATATGTCCAACAAATAAATTAAAACAATTAAAAAATCTTAATTAAAACCCATTTGTTTCTTCAAAAGAACGAAATAGTGTTAAAGCTCTCAAGCACTAAACCCTTAGTGCAACAAAACTGAGGAATATGTCTAAGGGTTTAGTGCTTGAGAGTTTTAGCACTATTTCGTTCTTTTGAAGAAGCAAATGGGTTTTAATTAAGATTTTTTAATTTTTTTAATTTATTTGTTGGAAATATATTTTTGCGAGTGATCTATTAATTCTATCCCCAAAATTTGTAACCGGGTTGTTAGATAGTTTGATTCACAACTGAGAGTTTATTTTTAGGATGTAAAAGCTTAGGTTTTTAAATGTGAAGGACAAATTTGCTTCGTTTTAAATGTGAGGGACGAAAAGAATATTTTTACGAAATGTGAGGGATGAAACATGTTATTTTCTCTATTTTGTAGGAATCAAAGGTATACTACTGAAGCTGTATCATGGTCATTATCAGATCTCCTGTTCAACAAGAGACAGATGAGCTTAGGATGTTGCGGTCATATTCTGTTCAAGTTCTTACTGTTTTCGTGAAGCTAATCGGATTTGCATTCAATAAAGTTATCCAATATAGTTGGGAGTGATTAAAGCCCCACAGAGAGATTTACCAAGCATTTGCAAATTTACCACGTTTGGTCAGGGCTGACTTCAAATGTAATAGATTGGAATTTCCCTCTTTTAAATTTTGTAACTGTAATTTTTCTTGGAGATTTTGGCGTTGGGGAATTCTGGATATTCATGGTGTATTGATTTTTTCTTTTAAAGTAGTAATTGGTTCTCAAATTTATGAAAATTTTGAAGATAATCAATCTCAATTGAAATTTCACCGAAATTGGTGGAGATGATGGAAAAAAACTTGATTTGAAGTTTTTTTTGCAAGTAACTTGATTTGAAGTTCAATGATAATAGTTAATTGGTGATGTTTCCAGCACTTCATGGTAGTTGGTAGGAACTAGCCGATGATTTAGTCAAGACGAAAGAAAAACTGTGAAAAAAATAAAGAATTGATTGCAAATTCTCAGAAAATTTGTCGTTGTATCTATCTCATTCTTATTTTCACTTTATCTCACTGCAAGCTCATCCTATTAGGACTTCCGAATGGTTCGCCAATGGCCACCGGGGAACCATGATAAGTGACTAATTTACGTAATAATTGTATGACATTTTATATTATTTTTAGTCACTTTGGTTATATTATTGGAAGAATATGAATCATTTTGGCTATAATTGGTGAAAAATGCTTTTAAGTGATTAAATGAGGTTTTTATCACTTTTTACTTGGATTTTGTGTATTTTGACAGTTTTGACACATTTTCGTATTTCGGCTATAACTTGAGTTACAATGATCGGATTGGGATGATTCTTGAACCCATTTGAAGATAAGAGATAGATCTACAACTTTGGTGAAGACATCTAAATCCAGTTTGAAGGTTTTCCAGGTCAAAATGCCGAATTACAATAGCAAATTTCTACTGGTCGAAACTGGAACAGGGCAATGAGCAGGCAAGGGTATTTCAGTCATATCTCAGCCTACACAGATCCAAATGAGGTGATTCTTGATGCATTAGAAAGATAACTCAAAAGGCTACAACTTTCGTGTTTTAGACATGAGCTGGTTCAGCCTCTAACATCAAGAACAGATTGGTTGAAGTTGGGCCAAAAACAGAGCAAGTGATCCACACTCGGATCCACTATTCATCCGAACCCTCGGTTGTTTCTGGGTTAGTGGATCCGAGCTCGGATCCATACGGATCCGAGGTACTGTAGCAGCTCGGATCACTGGTCAGAAAAGGCTGCTCTGTACGCGTAAAACTCAATTTCACCTCCACCAACTCACATTGGATGCTAGACATGTGAGAAACATTCCCAGCTGTAAAAGGGAGATGTAATCCTCATTTCTTGACCACTTTTCATCATTAAATAGCCAAATGCATTGCAAAAATAGAGATGGGGAGTTCATAGCAGAAAATATAGAGAGTGAGCTACGGGAGAAGCTTGGAGTCTGCAGAAATGTAGCTCTTTCATCTCCCTAGTGTTAGTTTAGCTTAGTATAGAGTAGTGTAGCTTTTCCATTCTTGTTTATTATCTAGATTAGGATGAAGATGGAGGATGAAGAAGGCAAGGAAGAAAGCTCATGTGACAAGGGTTGTATTCCTTCCAAATTCTTTATCTTTTGTATTTGATTCCAAGTTTAGTTAATGACGGGTATTTTACATACGTGCAAGCTAAAAAATACCGAATTACACCCGTTCACTGCAAGTATACAGATCAACTAGTAGTTTAGGGTATATATCGGGTCGATCCCACAAGGAAGAGTGAACAATTACCGGTATTACTAAAGCTTCTCTATTATTTAGACTATCAATGAATGATAAGAAATTTATCCTACTGAAATTATACCAAATAACAAATAAATGCTCCTTAGGTTGTGGTATCCCTAGCTACTCATGCAAGTGTTATATTTGGATCGTTAATTACTACATCTAGGCTAATTATGGTGTAATTTCCTTATGCATTTGAATCCTACTTTCGTAGTGAATCAATTATACTTATAACTAATCCATACCTATTCTCATGGTTATGAAATTAGTTACAAGTTCATTTCTTCAGTGAAATTACATGAAATGAATCACTAAAAACCACATAGGTGCACCTCTACTTTCGTGAGTGTACTCCCTATGTTTAGCACTTATTGAACTAATGTTAAATATCAATTTTCATTGCAGAAATAACACCTTAGATAATCACAATTAATGGTACCAGATTAATCATGATTTAAAAAGCCAAAGTGCTAAATAACTTGCTCAAATCATAGCAAACAAATAACCAAATAATAAATACTAACAATTATAGAAAGTTCAACCAAACCCAAGGCTTAAACTTTAGATACACATATTTAACATAAAATCCAGAAATTGCATATTAACTAAATTTGGAATCAAGTACAAAAGATAAAGAATTGGAGAAGAGATAACCCTTGTCACATGAGCTTCAACTCCTCCTTCTTCATCTCAATCTTCATCCTAATCTAGCAATATACAAGAGTGGATGAACTAACTCGCTAAACTATACTACACTAATCTAATACTAAGAGAATGGAAAAACTACATTTCTGCACTTCCAAGCTTCTCTCGTATGTTAATGAATGTCCTGCATATAAGCTGATGAAAAGTCCTTCCCTTACCAGTCAAAAATTTCTGCTATGATTCTCCAAATCTGAATTTGTTAAGGGAGTCAAAAATAATGGCTTTTGACTTGGAACCTTGGCTATATCTCTTCCTTATGTCTTCTGAAGCATGTGCAGCCTACGTTTTCTCTCCAACTCTAGCTGGAAAGTAGTGTGAAGATGAGAAAAATGGCTGAGCAAATTACAGAAATTCGGCTGCCAGACACGTTTTTACTTTTGACCTCACTTCAACTGCATTTTTCTCCATGATGAAGGCCGAACTGGCTTTTGTGTAAAACACAAAAGTTGTAGCCCTTTGAATTAGAGTTCCAATGCTTCAAGAATCATATAATTTGGAGATCGGTGGACGGAGATATGGTCAAAATACCATAGACTGGTCAATTCTGGGTTTCAGCTTTCGACCATCCAGATAAGTTTCTGTGTTTCGACCTTTTGACCAGGAAAACGGCTGAATTGGACTTTGATGTCTTCATACCAAATGCAGATATATCTCTTAGCTTCAAAATGGTACCAAGATCACCTTGATCCGATCATTGTAGCTCCTGATATAGTCAAAATACGAAAATATGTCTGAGTTGTCAAAGCTGACTTTTCTTGATTTTTTGTCCTCAAATTGCATTTCTTCCTTTTACACTTCATATTTTATTTTCCCCACTTTAATCCATCTTCAATCATCCAAATATCTTCTCAATGCACTTCATTTGATGATTGAATCATTAAACCTACAAAATATGAAGTTTTTCCCATAAAAATCCAACAAATGCAATATTTAGCCAATTTAACATAAAATGTAGATTTTTACCAAAACCTTAGTTATTTTAGTTATAAAACTAAATAATCAAACCAAAATTAACTAATAAAACACACTAAAAATACGTAAAATAAACCCTTGTCAGTTAATATACAAGTTCTGGATTTTGTGTTTAATATGTATTTCTAAAGTTTATACCTTGGGTTTGGTTGAACTTTCTATAATTGTTAGTGTTTATTATTTGGTTATTTGACTGCTATGATTTGAGCAAGTTATTTAGCACTTTGGCTCTTTAAATCATGATTAATCTGGTACCATTGATTGTGATTATCTAAGGTGTTGTTTCTGCAATGGAAATTGAGATTTAACACTAGTTCAAGAAGTGCTAAACATAGGGAGTACACTCACGAAAGTAGAGGTGCATCTATGTGGTTTTTAGTGATTCATTTCATGTAATTTCATTGAAGAAATGAACTTGTAGCTAATTTCATAACCATGAGAATAGGTATGGATTAGTTATGAGTATAATTGATTCACTACGAAAGTGGGATTCAAATGCATAAGGAAATTACACCATAACTAGCCTAGATGTAGTAATTAATGATCCAAATATAGCACTTGCTTGAGTAGTTAGGGATACCACAACCCAAGGAGCTTTCATTTGTCATTTTGTATAATTTCAATAGGTTAAATTTGTTATAATTCATTGATAGTCTAAATAATAGAGAAGCTTTAGTAGTACCGGTAATTGCAATCTTCCTTGTGGGATCGACCCTTAATACCCTATACTCGCTCACGATTCGTATACTTGCGATAAATCGCGTGTGGGGTGTTTAGGAGTTTATAAATGTAAAACTTGATTAGAATGAGGCAAAATTGATATGTATACCCTGCGCCCGTCAAGTTTTTGGCGCCGTTGCCGGGGAAGATTTGGCAATATCGGTGTGAAGAGTAACTTTATTAGTTTAGACATTTTATTAGTTATTGTGTGAATGTTATTTTCTGTCATTTTAGTATTTTTTGTGTGTATGTGTTTAATCACCTATTCTTCTCACTAATTTTGCTCTTAAGTTGTTTAAAAGCAATTTTAGGTGATGAGAAGCTTAGGTCAATTTGGAGGACAATGCTTGAGAAGTGGAAGATTGGCAATGGATGGTTACCAAGTGCAAAGCTCTTTCAACAGAGGTAACCAAGAATTTACTGAATGTATGTTTTTTGAAGATGGTTTAAGGTGCTTAAAGGCAAAATTTGATGTAATTAAGTTACAAGTTCAAATGGACACCATGATGCATGAAATTGAGCAGAGAAGGAATGTTAATGCTTTTAATTCTTATCATGTGATTTGTGACTTGTGTGGAGGTTATCATGCTACTAATACATGTATGCAAGCACAAAATGTGGATTATTATGATGAATTAGAGCATTACAATCCTTGTTTTGATCAATATAGTGCTAATTGGAGCAATTCTCCTGCTTATGGTTGGAATAATCAATGTACTTATAGTGATAATTCATATTTTTATGATCACCAACCTGAAAGTGTCCAATATGAATCAAAACCATCTTGGGAGTTGGCAATAGAGAAGTTAGCTAATACACCTCTACCTTGGGAGTTAGAAAGTGAACCATTAGCTAATGATTCTAATGCACCTTGGGAGTTAGCTATAGAAAAATTAGCTAATGTGACTTCTGACCGTTTTGATAGGATTGAGGAAAGAATAGATGAATTAGCTTCTCACTTTGGTAGAATACATGAGCAATTGAATGCATTGTGTGAAGTTATTTCCTCTAATAATTTGCAAAATGATCCTAGCATGAATGGTAGGAATGTTGTATGTGAAAATGGATTGCATTTGGATGAAAATGATGAATTTCAATTGTGTTTTAATGAGCAAATATCCATTTCACATGATAATATCTTTGGAACTAACTTTGAGCCTCAAGAGGTGAGTTTTAATGACTCATTTTTCACCCCTCTTGAGGAGTGCAGTGAAAGTATAGGTTCTAAAGGTATTCCTGCTCAAGATACTCTCATGACATTTTCTTTGGTAAGTTCTCAAGTGGTGCATATTCAAGGTAATATCTATGAAACACTTGGAATAGGTAAGTCACTTCCATTTCTCACATCATTAGTTCATGTGGCTTTTTCTATTAAGTCACCTTACAATGATCCACCAAGGCCTAAAATGGTGGATTATTCGTTAACTAAGCCTCCTTGAAAAATGAGGTGATATAGTCAAGCTATTGACTTTAAAGAAGCGCTTATTGGGAGGCAACCCAATGCTTGTTTAAGTTGGTGTTACTTTGGAGTGATTTTATGTTTAAAGTATAAGTTTGAGTTATTTTGTTGTTTTTCATTTGTAGGTTTTGGAAAAGTGACCAAATGAGGTAAAAAGGCGAAGTTTGATCAAAGATCTCAATACCTCAAATTCAGTAATTGTGGTTTTTGATGCATTAAAGAGGTTTAGAATGCATGTTTAGATCATTTTACATGTGCGTGAATGGTTTATTTTGACATAGAAATGATCTAGGGTGTATTTTGAAGAATTGAGGTCAAACTGAATATTGCAAAAATTCTGCAATAAGTGCAGATTCAATGGATCCAAGGCCTCAGATCCATATGGATCCAAGGCCTCGGATCCACTTCTGCAATCAGAGAAAAACTTCGAGCTTCTTGATCCGAGCTCGGATCCATATGGATCCAAGGCCTCGGATCCACTTCTGCAATCAGAAAAAATTCGAGCTTCTTGATCCGAGCTCACTTATCATGATCCGACCTCGGATCCTTTCAAAAACGACCTCGGATCCTTTCCAAACGAAGCCTCGGACCACTTTTCTTCATTCTTCCCTCTTTTTCCTCCTTCAACTCCACTTTTCTTCTTGTTGGTTGCAAGCTTTTATTCTTAAGAATTGTATTTTTGTTTTTTTTTTCAATGTGCATTAATTGAAGTCTCCATTCTTTCAAGTAAAGTTGGAAATTCATCACTTGGACATGGATTCGGATTGCGCAAGTCATAAGGGGAGTATTTTCTTTTACTCTTTCTTTATTTTCCTTTTCTCACATTGAGGACAATGTGAAGTTTAAGTGTGGGGGAGGAAATATGTGAACTTGCATTCTAATGCTATGTGATGATATTTTGTGGATTTAAATGCTTAGAAATATTGGAATTGTGTTTGAATTATTTGCCATGTGGATAATTTGCCTGAAATTAGGTTTGTTGGCAGGGAGTTTTCTTCCATTTATATGGGGAAACTCCGTCAAAATTTGTCTAACATCTTGTCCAATATGTCACTATGGCCCAAAAGTTCTTCAAATTTTTGCATTTTCATTCAAAAAGGGCTAATTTGTTCCAACTTTAAATGTTTTTATTCTTCCAATTGTTGAAACTTTATGTGTATTTTGGAAGGTTTAGTCCTCATTTAACTTGGAAATAGTTATTATGCAATTAGAATTTTTACATTTTAGAAAGTATATTTGGTAAAGTGAGGAAAATTATGCCTATAATTTTACATGTTTAATGAGATTTCTTCTCTTTATTTAATTTTGCAAGTAAGTGATTGATATAGTCGATAAAGGTTATACTCCTCCTTTGATTATTTTTATATATTTTTCTATGAGGGAAAAATAAATAAATAAATAAATAAATAAATAAATAAAAAAGAAAAGAAAAGAAAGTAAATAAAAATTGTTCTACTCCAATGATTCTCGTACCCAGTAACCGGGGGTTGGCATCTAAAAATGTCGATTTTCGCGTAAAAAGGTAATTTGAATTAAGAGTATGCATAGCAACTTGAATAAGTGAAATGTTGAGTAACCGGGGATCTTCACCTAAAAGTGTCGATTTTCGCGTAAAAAGGCATTTTCACTATTTAAGTAAAATTAGTATGAATAAATCCCTCTTAGATGTAAAATTTTGAGAAAAGGATGATTATAGGAGGAGGAAGGCTATAAATCGACTATGTGGGTTGCTTATTTGTGAAATTAGGTTAGGGTAAGAGATTAAGTTTAACTTGTTGAATTTAGGGTATAATTATCTTTCCTTTACTTGATATTATGAGTATTTAGTGTAAATTGAATAATTATATAATAATTATTTTCCAAGTCTTGAGGAATTAAATTGGACAAAGTGCATATATTGTTTCACCTCTTGAATCATTGCATTTGATTATGTGTGAATTGCTTGAGGACAAGCAATGATTTAAGTGTGGGGGAGTTTGATAAGTGACTAATTTACGTAATAATTGTATGACATTTTATATTATTTTTAGTCACTTTGGTTATATTATTGGAAGAATATGAATCATTTTGGCTATAATTGGTGAAAAATGCTTTTAAGTGATTAAATGAGGTTTTTATCACTTTTTACTTGGATTTTGTGTATTTTGACAGTTTTGACACATTTTCGTATTTCGGCTATAACTTGAGTTACAATGATCGGATTGGGATGATTCTTGAACCCATTTGAAGATAAGAGATAGATCTACAACTTTGGTGAAGACATCTAAATCCAGTTTGAAGGTTTTCCAGGTCAAAATGCCGAATTACAATAGAAAATTTCTACTGGTCGAAACTGGAACAGGGCAATGAGCAGGCAAGGGTATTTCAGTCATATCTCAGCCTACACAGATCCAAATGAGGTGATTCTTGATGAATTAGAAAGATAACTCAAAAGGCTACAACTTTCGTGTTTTAGACATGAGCTGGTTCAGCCTCTAACATCAAGAACAGATTGGTTGAAGTTGGGCCAAAAACAGAGCAAGTGATCCACACTCGGATCCACTATTCATCCGAACCCTCGGTTGTTTCTGGGTTAGTGGATCCGAGCTCGGATCCATACGGATCCGAGGTACTGTAGCAGCTCGGATCACTGGTCAGAAAAGGCTGCTCTGTACGCGTAAAACTCAATTTCACCTCCACCAACTCACATTGGATGCTAGACATGTGAGAAACATTCCCAGCTGTAAAAGGGAGATGTAATCCTCATTTCTTGACCACTTTTCATCATTAAATAGCCAAATGCATTGCAAAAATAGAGATGGGGAGTTCATAGCAGAAAATATAGAGAGTGAGCTACGGGAGAAGCTTGGAGTCTGCAGAAATGTAGCTCTTTCATCTCCCTAGTGTTAGTTTAGCTTAGTATAGAGTAGTGTAGCTTTTCCATTCTTGTTTATTATCTAGATTAGGATGAAGATGGAGGATGAAGAAGGCAAGGAAGAAAGCTCATGTGACAAGGGTTGTATTCCTTCCAAATTCTTTATCTTTTGTATTTGATTCCAAGTTTAGTTAATATACAAGTTCTGGATTTTGTGTTTAATATGTATTTCTAAAGTTTATACCTTGGGTTTGGTTGAACTTTCTATAATTGTTAGTGTTTATTATTTGGTTATTTGACTGCTATGATTTGAGCAAGTTATTTAGCACTTTGGCTCTTTAAATCATGATTAATCTGGTACCATTGATTGTGATTATCTAAGGTGTTGTTTCTGCAATGGAAATTGAGATTTAACACTAGTTCAAGAAGTGCTAAACATAGGGAGTACACTCACGAAAGTAGAGGTGCATCTATGTGGTTTTTAGTGATTCATTTCATGTAATTTCATTGAAGAAATGAACTTGTAGCTAATTTCATAACCATGAGAATAGGTATGGATTAGTTATGAGTATAATTGATTCACTACGAAAGTGGGATTCAAATGCATAAGGAAATTACACCATAACTAGCCTAGATGTAGTAATTAATGATCCAAATATAGCACTTGCTTGAGTAGTTAGGGATACCACAACCCAAGGAGCTTTCATTTGTCATTTTGTATAATTTCAATAGGTTAAATTTGTTATAATTCATTGATAGTCTAAATAATAGAGAAGCTTTAGTAGTACCGGTAATTGCAATCTTCCTTGTGGGATCGACCCTTAATACCCTATACTCGCTCACGATTCGTATACTTGCGATAAATCGCGTGTGGGGTGTTTAGGAGTTTATAAATGTAAAACTTGATTAGAATGAGGCAAAATGTATATGTATACTCCGCGCACGTCAAACCACATGATAGATGGTAAAAAGACAAAAACTGAAGTCTGAAATTTAAAATTTAAAATCTAAATCTATTAAATTATTGAATTATTAAATATTAAATCTAATATATTTGAGTACATATCATATTCAGTGATAAGTGAATAGCTTATCATTCAATTTTGAGAACAAGTTTTGACTAGAAAATTTAGTGCCGCTTAATTAATTCAATGTTCAATATTTGATTATTAAACGGTTTGAATGTATTAAGATATGAATCTATTAAATTTAAATGCTGAATTGGATTATCAAACAGTTCCTAAACCTACAATATATGCTAGTAGTATTGGAACAGCTCAAGACTTCCTTTCATTAATTTAGTATTTGAACCATTGTGAATGTGGCTATATTTGTGTGAAAGTTCTCTCTCCAAGGGGCAAAAGCATTCAAGATGAACTATGTTTGCACACTCAAAAAGGGTTCTTCTAAATCTTTTGAAATTCTTTAGGCCAAATGACAATTATGCAAGGTAGGTAGAACACAAAAAAACGAGGTTGCAAAAAGCCTTTCGGAATTTGTAAATTTTCTTCCCTTAGTTGATTTTCTGTTTGATATGAATTAAGGGTTTCCCAGAATGCATAGGACTTTATTAGCATGTGTCTATTAGCTTTTCTGCAAACTCGTATTCCGTTTTGGTGACTCTGGATATTTGTCATGACTTGACTTGTACACTCTCGTTAGGCTTGGCATGCAGGAACTTTCCGAATGGGCTTGAAGAAAAAAATTCCAATGGGCTTGCAAGAAAGTTTATGGGTTTTCCTTATAATCTATACTTTTTTCTTTGCTTGTCATTTATTTTAATTCCTGCGTTCCAATGAAAAGCTTTTGCCCTCTCACCATCTCAAATTTAAGATGTATATAAGAGTGGAGTTTTAAAATAGTTAAAATTCTTTCACCCATTTACTAGTTTATGTATCTCAAATTTGATGGGTTTTTTTTCCAACTTTTGAAGATGCATACACAAGTGGAGTTTTAAATTAGTTAAGACCATTTCAAACCAAGCTGCATGCAATTACTCTAATTCATATCTATTTACCAATGTAATTTTTTTTTTTAAAAAGGATGTTGAGTTATTGTAGGATCCACGAAAAAAAAAGGTTTTTTTCTATTCGAGAAGCAACTTTTAAATGTTTTTTTGTACCAGTCTAACCCTAAAATACTTCCTTCCAAGTCTCTTGCAAAGAAATTAACGTTGGACAAAGAGTGTATAACATTAAGGACTCCCTCAATCACAGTTCCAAGTGTGTTCCAGTTAAACAAGCTCTTAAATCAAACGCAATCCAAAAATTTGTGTTTTGTCATCTCTAAATGGTTCTGATTGTTAATTATCGGATGATGATTTTTCCAAAATCTAATTACTTAAGTTTAGGTCACTAACTCACTACATTGTTGTTGGTCGATGGTGGGTTAACTCACATCACCTATTTATACCCATTTAAAAATAATTATACATTTGAACTCAATTTTTGGTAGGTGTCAAGTGGATAAATATGAATTTTCTACCAATCTAATAATAATAAAATGTCATTTTTTATTATCATACCATATGAGGAAAAAAAAAAGAGTAGAATTTCGAGCGGATCATAAATGGGTAATTGAGTTGTCTCATACTTATTTATTAAATGGGCATAAATAAATTGACTTAATTAGACCGAGTATCTAACTATGATCCACTTGAGTCACTTATTTTAACACCTCTAATTATATCTACCACGTGTAAATAGGTTACAATTATATCAATTGTCTAGTTATTATAACCCATTCGAGTCACCTATTTTGACATTTCTAATTATATCTACCACATATAAATAGGCTACAAAGCTGAGAATAAAAGAGATAACAGAGTGCAAAAGATTGTTTGACTGTCTTCACTCTAAAAGCGGTGGACAAATGATCATAACGTATAGATGATATAATTGAGTTAGTAAGGATACGAAAACTAGGGGTGTGCATCGAATTCGAATTCGGTAATTCGGAAGTTTGAATTCGGAATTTTTCGAAATTTTGGTACCTGGTAATTCGACCGAATTCGATTTCGAATTCACCAATTCCGAATTCGAATTCGTACCGAATTCAATTCGGAATTCGGTAAGTTCCGATTTCACCGATTTCACCGAATTCGGAAAAATTTATATATTATTATATAATATAAAATTTATAATATAATATAATATTATATAATTTTTATATTATATTATATTATATTATATAAATTTTATATTATATTATATAGTATAAATTTTATATTACATGTATAAAAAATATATTTATATATTAAAAACGAATTTGAAATCGAAATCGGAATTCGAATTCCGATTTCGAATTGTGAATTCGAAATCGGAAATTCCGATTTGAAAAACTCCATTACCGAATTCGAACCAAATTCGAAATATATGAATTCGGAAAATCCGAATTCGATTCCGATTTCCGATTTACCGATTTCGAAAATTCCGAATTCAATTCGAATTCGGTCGGTAAATCGGAATTTTTCGATTTTGCACACCCCTAACGAAAACTCCAATTACCATATGTTTCGAATTCTTCTTTGGAAATCGAAAAGTGAATATTCGAAAGACGTTGAAATGACACTAGAGTCTAGTGGCAACAGCCAATGCTATGGATCCCATAGTTAGTGGGAGGATGATTTAAAAATATTTACGTCTATATATACTAGGTGTTGTCGGGGATATTTTAAGAAACTTTACCAGGATGTTTTATGTTAACAATTTTTATTGCGGCATTATATTTGAAAATTTCTTTAAAAAAGTTAAATTTTATTAGGGTTTCTTAAATTTTTAGAACAACGAACATCTGATAACATTATAATCTTTTCATTTTAGTTTTTGTGATAAATATATCTGTCTTTGTTTGTTTGTGACCGCTTCTTTAATGCATAAATTCAATTACTACACTCATATGAAAGCTTTATTTTTTGTTCAAATGAACTATTAAAAATGTCAAACACATAATAAGGAAAATATACATGCAAACGGAGAAAAAGAAAATGACCAACTTTAGATACAGTACAATTGCGTGTGTAACAAACAGTTTTTTATATGCACTGTGGGTGTATGCCAACATACATAAATGGAGCATGTTGGAGTAGGATCACTTAAATAAATTAAGTGGATTGTAGCGAGCGCACAAAGAAACTGCATGAACGTTGACACTGATCATGCTGCGACAGTTTTATGCTAAATGTTAATTTGTAAAACAAAGGAGCCCCCAATTAAGAAGTGGTAAATTACTACTTTACGTGTGTATACCTTCTTTCTTCTGCCAAAATTTCTATGTTCAATTTTTTTTTTTTTTTATGTTTGTGTTTATGATGGTTGTCAACTCTCTAATTTCTTTGAAGTTTACGATTAGAAATGGTTGTAAACGCAAGTGTTTTTTCTATCTAGTTAAAGAATTACTTACGAGCAACAATTTGTTGGTACTCGACCAAAATAAATCATATAAGTAATAATAATTTCTCTAATAAAATTTAACAAAGAAATTAACAAAAATTTCATACCTAAATATTGCATTAAAAAATGCAAATAAGATAATTTGGTGTGGGTTGAGAGGAGAGTACACAAACCACTTTTGATCTTCAAATTCATCACCTTGAATTTGACAGCTACTAAGAAGTCTGGTAGGGTTGAGGTGCGTAGAACGCTTTCTTTAATACAATACGCACCCTTATGGTATTTTTTTAACTGATACAGAAGTTTTAACGTCCCGCCTCCAGGATACAACAACTCAACTCTATAGTTGTTGCGTTCCTTTGATACGTACAACCAAGAGAAGTAGAACCTTCCCAATATCTTATTTTGCCCAAAGAAAAACAGAATAAGGGAGAAAGAAATGAGTGTAGGGAAAATAGTATTTAGACTAATCTTTTGTTGAGAGAAGTATATTAGAAATTCTCCAATTCTCCAAAGAATTTCACTATTTATAGGCTACACAAACCTTTAGAACAAAGGTTGAAAGTCCAAGTTCAATGTATACTGATTTTTTTTTCATATTAAATTGTAGTTAATTGTTAGAATTTGTAACCTAAAAAATGATTCATATTTGAATGGCTTATAATGACTCAATAATTCTTCATTTGACAAGTAATTCATTTGTAACTCCTATTCAAATAATTGTATAATAACTCCATTCAAAATGTAGGGTAACTCCCAACATTATAACTCCCAAATAAATTATTATAACTCCTTGTAAAGATTTGGTCAAGGAAAAATTAAGATTTTATTAAAATACACCAACATTCCCCTACTTATTTTAATAAAATCTGAAAGAGATAAAAAAAAATTGGACAAAGTGAGAACATCATGCATAATGAAAGTGGCATTGCCTTGAAACCTTCATTTAGTGTTTCCATAATCCTCATATTAGAGTCAAGGTGGACTAAAGTTTTGAAACTAAAACTACTTTAAAATATGTAAGATTGTGTACACACATGATATTCAAGATATTAATTAACAAGTTTCTTAAACTAGCACGTTATAGCCTTGTGCTTTATCTCATATTCATGAGTGTTTTAGAGAATTAGCCAAATTCTCATAGGAAGCGGCCTTTACTTCCACACTTATATAGGTGAGTCTATCAAGAATACCCCTATGACTATGGCATCTCCCCTATAAAGGGCTATTGAACTCATTAAAAGATTTATATCAAATCTTAACCTTTTCTTCATCATAGAATCACGACATGGGAAGGGATTTATAATATATGCATTCTTTTCACCCAAACCATTCTATGATACGTTTGTCCCTGACCTCGTTTTTGGGATCTCCAGTCCCTAGGTAGTTGTATCATCATAGATGGTTCCAATTTAAAAATTTTTAGGCTCAAGTCCCATTACCCTTGATGTTTGAAAATTTTGATATCTAGTTAGAGCTTTTGTTAATAGGTTAGCGAGATTTTCTTTTGATCTCATATGGTCTATATTTATAGCACCATCACATAAATATGATCTCATTGACACTCAGTCAAATTATTTCATCAAGTAGCACAATAATGTATGATAAAATCAATATTTTGTGAGAATATTTCTGATAAGAGTATATTTTACGTGTTTTTAGTGTGTTTTATCTACTTTTATAGCTAATTAAGTAGGATTCTAGTGAAAATATGCATTTTGTGGTTTAAGTATAAAAATTGCATTTCTATGGATTTTAATGATAAAAACTTCATGTTTTTGTAGGTTTAATGATTCAATCATCAAAGGGAGTGAATTGAGAACATATTTGCATGAATATTGATGATTTCAAGTAGTTTAAAGAAGACATGAAGTGCAAGAGAGGAAATGCAATCAAGAACAAAAGAGGAAAAGTTATGCAGCTTTGACACATTGTGGTTTTTCAGCAATATCTTGAGCTACAATGATCGGATTAAGGTGATTCTTAAACCATTTTGAATTTAAGAGATAGATCTACATTTGGTATGAGATATGGAAATCCAGTTCAGTC
Organism: Coffea eugenioides; assembly: GCF_003713205.1. NCBI lineage: Eukaryota > Viridiplantae > Streptophyta > Magnoliopsida > Gentianales > Rubiaceae > Coffea > Coffea eugenioides. Next base: position 20,449,747 of record NC_040037.1, read on the forward strand.
ATTTTCATAGTCAAAAAGTCGAAATACAGAAGTGCAACTCTGCTGTCGAAAGCTGAAATAGAGCTCTGACCAGTTGAGGGTATTTTGGTCCTCCTCGGTCCATAGAACTCTAAATTGGATGATTCTTGAAGCATTGGAAAGTTAACTCAAAGGGCTACGACTTTCATGTTTTGCACAAGAGCTAGTTCAGTCTCTATCATTAAGAAAATAGTATTTGAATTGGTGTCAAATTCACAGAAGTGAAAAAGCGACTTCATGAATACGTGGCTTGAAGTTGCGTATTCCAAGGTCGCGTATTCTCTTCTGTTTTCTGCAACTTGCTCATCAACTTGCCTTACTTTTACATAACTTTTTCAGCTTAATTCCAGCTGTATCTGATCAAGAAAAGGTTGGAAAGTTGGAAAGACAACTCATGAGAGTTTCAAGAGTAAAAAATGACAACTAGAAACAATTCATTTGGCTCTTGAATCCTCTATAAATAGAGGCCTTTGGAGAACATTTTAACAACTTTTGGAAGGCCAGAGAAACTCACAAAAAATTAGTTTTTACTAAAATTTCCTTAGTTCATTAGTTAGAGTAGTATAGTATAGTTAGTGTAGTTTTTCCTTCTTGTATTTGTAGTTAGATTTGGATGAAAATTTGAAGAGCAAAGATGGAGAGTTAGAGCTCATGTGACAAGGGTGACTTCTCTCCTATCACTTTCACTTTTGTATTTGATTTCATGTTTAACTATAATACAAGTTATATTTGTATACATAAATTGCGCGAGTACTTTGAACTCAATAATTATATATGCAAATTGGGTTTAGCTAATGATATTTAATCGGAATCTGTTAAGAGAGCTTTCAATTATTAAGTTATTATGAAACTTAAGTTAGATACAAAATTGGGTTTAAATTAGATATTTAATAACTGTCCACTAGGCAAGTACTAGAAAAATAAATGTAAATTGACTAAAACTATATTGGAGAAGAGACAATGGAAGTACCAAAATAATATATAAAAGGAAGCATGCGCACATGGCTCACACTAAATAACGCATCAGCTTTGATTTCGTTTTGGCCGGCATTGGTAGCTGGATTAGGGGTGGCAATTTTCGACACGACCTGAAAACACGACACGAACCTAACACGAAATTAATGGGTTTGGGTTGAGGTTTCGAGAATTCGGGTCAGAATCGGGTTGGACCCGATGAACCCGAAAAGAAAACAGGTCGATTTCGGGTCAACCCGTGGTGACCCGATATGACCCGTTTACGAATTAAAAATAATTTAATAAATATAAAAATAATTTTATCTAACTAAACTAAGTTATTCTTTTTTTCAAAGGCATTAATTACTTAATCCTAAATGAATTTATTTAATTTGTGTGAAGTTGAAATTATTATATTTGGACAAATAATATATTATATTATTTTTTACTTTTATATTGTTTTAATTTATTTTATATTTTGTTTGGGATAAAACACTTTTACGGTGTTTAATTTATTTTAGATTTGGTTTGGAATTATTTATTTAAATTTTTATTACTTGATTATGTAATTAGTTTTGTGAGAAATTGATTTTATTAGAAATTACAGTGATAAATTAATAAATTAAAATTAAGTTTTGGGTCATTTCGGGTCGACCCGCCAACCCGCCAACCCGAAATTTTCGGGTTCGGGTCAGCATACCTGACCCGTCACGGGTTGGCGGGTCGGGTTCGGGTCAGCAGATTTTCTGACGGGTTGACCCGGACCCGACCCGCCAACCTGATTTGGACCCGAATTGCCACCCCTAAGCTGGATAAGGGTAGATTTAGTCAAAATAGTTTTGGCACAGTTGGAGCACAAAATATTTTTACCTTCCTAAGTTCATTTCCAATTTCCAAACATGTTGGAAGGACTTCTTGGAAAAGAAAATTAAAAAGTTTCAATGGGATATCATCTCTTTTATTAGAAAACCATACCACAGCACAAAAGAAAAACAGAAAAACAGATATATTCATAATCGAAATAGAAGACACGGGATGCAATTTATTTGGCCGACACAATTTCTCACACCACGTATAGATTTACTTAGAAGTGAAATATTATTGATAGTCCATTTTTTTTGTTAATGTCACTTATTTTCTTTATGTGCTTTCTTTTTTTTTTTTTAAATGAAGATATAGAGTGTCATTAACAATGTTTCACTTATAATTTACACTTAATGTACTGTTAAATGTGATAGTGTGTTATATTTTAGTAAGCATCGTCTGGAATAACTCCGTCCACAAATTTTAAATCAATTTCACCTCTTATTAGTTAGTGTACTAAATGCTATTCTTTTTGGGTTGTTGTTGTTGCTGCTGTTGTTGTTATTATTGTTATTATTGCAATACGAGAGGGATGGAAGAAGCACAAAGAAGGAACAAAAATTATGAGAACTAAATGTTTATGAAAAATTATTCTAAATCAAGACATGAAAGGGTTCAATAGCTTGACTATAAGTTTAATTTTCACAATCTGATGTTACGTTTACCAGTACCTAACATATTTCAACAATAACGGCTATCGAATCTTCAAAGGAAAAAAAATGAAAAAAAATCTAGGCCTCGCTTTCACTGGCACAAACCTCCACCTAAACAATGCCTAGGGTATACATATATAAATTGATATAGAATACAGGATTGCACTGACTTTTGTTGAATCTAAGCACAGAATAATAAATAACTATTAAAATATCAAGTATACAATAATTTAATGACAAATAAATCACAAGTATAAAAGATAAATGTCATACAAAATTTAACGTGGTTCGATCCTATGTCCACAAAAAGAAGACTTGTTCTTTATTATAAGAGAATGAAATTCATACAAGAATACAACTTGAATCCAAATTCAACCCTAGTATAATTTCTCTCATCTCTTAAGAACACTCTCTCACTCATATATAAGGTTACTATCGCGCCCCATTTTTTGCGATGAAAATGGTATTTACAAAGGATGTGATTTTTATTTAAAAGAATATGTGAAAAAAGACCTAAAATGGAACTTTAAAAAATGCGATAGTTTGGGCCCAAAAATTTAGTCAAAAAGGGTTTTAAGAAAAATAGGAGTCGCTACTTGGTATTGAGTTTGGGTATACCAAGTCACCCAAAAAATATTTTTAACAAAAATGTTAATAAAACCCTTTTCGACAACTCCAAGTCTTTGAAAACAAGAGAAAATGATTTCGGAAGTCACGGTTGAAAAAAGGGAAAGTAAAGGTTCAATTGACTCAAACCTAAGGCACCCTTTCAATTTAGTCTAAGCTAGTTGCGTGGTTTAGTTAAAATTTCTCTAATCTAACCCTTAAATTTATCACGTTTGGAAGTTTTCTACATGAATGCAAATCTAAATTTAGAAAATATCGAAAGGGACAAAATTTCCATTCAAGGGTTTAATTGACGCCAATCGCATTAATTGCGAAGGTCAAAATAATTTCTTGAAGGTATCACGAGTATGCGAATGATGAAATTAAAAGAAAAAAAAAGTAAATTAAATTATATACATAGGTATATGTGATCAAAGGAAAAGGAATGCAGCATAATGGGTACGGGAGGCAAAAACTCGTGACATAATTTTCTTATACACGGATTAATGGGTATTTAAACTAAAAAGTTATAATCACCCATTTCCATGTTCAAAGAATAATTTTCCTAATCTAGACAAGCAAATGAACTAACTTATTTTGCAATTTCTTAAATGACATGCAATTCTAAATGATATGATTAACACCTATAGAGGGTAGGGGGTAGAGAATAATATAATAAGAAATATCATGCAAATGAGAAAAGATCCAAAAAAAAATGCATGAAAATGTAATGAATGTCATACAAAAAAAATGAATTTAATGCATGAACGATCTAAGGGTCTAGCGTTAGACTAGCCCATTTCTAAAGAACCTTACTAGCATTGGACTAGCAAGTAAGCGGAGGGAGAAACCACAACTAGCGTTGGACTAGTATGGTGACGTCGTGTATTAATAATACATAGTAAAACAAATAAGGCATAAATAAAAACAAATAAGCACATAAGAGCACGTAGCACGTAACACATAAACATAATATCTAGATGCAAAAATCCTAAGGAAAGCGGATAAAACATATAGCACATAAACCACATAAACACGCCAAACCTATCTATTACAGCGGGGAATCTAACTACAATCTAAAATGGAAAAATATAATAAAATAAACCTATCTATCCTATAATAATAGGGGACCTAATTACAATCTAAAGTGGGGAAAACATGATAAAACAAACCTATTATCCAATCTATTACATTTTGAGGTATTTAAATACCTCCCAAATAATTATAAAATTAACTAAACAAATATAAAAAATTTGAATGAACATTTGAATCAAATAAATAACAAAGCATATAAAAATATATAAATACATAGGAGCACGTAGGAGCACATAAGAGCACGTAATTGGCATTGAAATAATAATAATAGTGGTACCTCCCTTTTGAAGTGGTGACTAAATGGAGTCAAACTATCCTATTTATACTCAAAATGAACAAAAGAATCATGACACCAATTTAACTGGAAATAATAATAATAATATAATAATAATAATAATAATAATAATAATAATAATAATAATAACAAATTCATATTAATATGTCAAACATAAAGAAACTTAAGAGCAACTAAAAATTTACAAATCGAATACATTCAAAAGTAATATAATTAGCTATTAAAAAAAAGAAACAATTATAATCAAGAGAGTCAAAAAGTCATAAGAGACAAAATTGCAAAAATTCAGAAAACTTTGAGGTCATGAATATAATTTTTCAAAAGTTTAGGAACAAAATTAAATAAAAGATAAAGTTTAGGGACCAAATTATAATTAAAATAAGCATCTAATTGAAATAAATTAAAAGTTTTTAGAGCCACAATAAAACTACACCAAAGATCAGGGGCTATTGTTGCAAAATCCATTTCTGATGTCTTAGGAAAACATGGCCATTGGACTACTTTAGTTTTTTCCTGGGCCAAAAATCCCTTCAGCCCAAAGTAGAAAAAATCGAAATGGAGTTGACCAGCCCAATAAATTTACTAAGCTAAGCCTGACGAAAACGGGTTGGCTTGAACCCCAAACGTAGTCACCAGTCCAATCGAAACAAAACACAAAAATAACGCTTGACCCAACTGAAAATCAAGAAACAAGCCCACCAAAAAAATAAAAATTAGCCCAACACTTTTTTTCTTCTTTTTCCTTCTTTTTTTTTCCTCCCTCTTCTTCTTCTCCTTCTTCGGCCAGTTGAAGCTTCTTTAGCTAGCTGCCATGGCAGCCGCCGCCGCCGGACCGACGGCGACCTCTCTGATTGCGAAAAGTTATCAAAATATATCTCCCCACTCGATTTTTCGCATAAAATTCATTTTTGGGCTTAGTTCTTACAAAAAAAAAAAAAAAGAACCGAAAGTGGTGAAAATGCCAAGAAATCAGTCCAGCTTTTTATTTTTTTAAAACTCTCAAACCTTCACCAAAAATCATAAAATTTATACTACAACACTCCTTACAACTTCTACAATACAACTATGATTTTAATTTGACAAGAAAACAACATCAAAGGGCTAAATTAAAGCAAAACAACCCATAAAATTTCATTTTTTTGTTGTTTTTTTTTACTACAAAATCGACACAAAACTTAATTAAAAAACCTTTCCAAACCATTAACTAGTCATGATTATTCATTTTAACAACAATATATGTACAAAATTAACATTCTAATTCTATTTTCCATTTAAATATTTTGTCAAACATGTAGCATGCACACACAAAAGCTACTTCTCTTTTCCTTAATCTAGTTTATGACATTTCCCAAAACTTCAACAACATCAGTGGCAACAACAAAAGAACGAAAACAAGAGACAAATAAGCAGTAAAACATGCATTTAATCTAATTAATTAAGAAAAGGAAAAGCTGGGAAAAAAAAAAGAAGTACCTCAATGAAGGTTGTAGTTCCTTGGCTAAAGTTTTGATGAAATTCCAAGTTTCAATCCAACCGGTTGCTGCTCCTTTTTTTCATGTTGTGTATGAGTGTGTTGGGAGAAAAGAGATGGCCGAGAGTGAGTGAGATTGAGGGAGTAAGTGGAGTCTCTTTTTTTTTGTGTGGCTTTGAGAGGGAGACGGGAGAAGTTTGAGAGGGGAGTTGGGAGTTGGAGTCCTTCTATGTTGTGTTTTTGTGAATTCCCTTCTTGAGGGAAAAAGAAAGAGCCGAGAGAGATCCTGGGGTGGTTTTTTCTTGTTGTGTCTATCTTGGGAGAAAAAGAAGAAGCAAGGCCGAGAGATGGGAGTTTGTTTTCTTTTTTTTGGAGTCCTCTATCAAATGATGGTTTTTTTTACCAAGTGAAAAGAAAGGTGCCTGGAAATGGAGTGTAAAAATAGGTTAATAGTGGTTTTGATTTTGATTTTTGCTTTTGATTTTTTTTCATAATTTTCTTTTCTTAAAATAAACCTACAAAAATGAGAAAAAATATACATTAAAATGCAAGAAAATAAATGACTCATCAAATAGAAAACATTCAAGAAAACATAAAAAATTGACAAAAATTTGGCAAAAATTTGGTGTTTACAGTTTACCCCTTTTTGTCTAGAGTTTCGAAGAAATTCAGACAAAAACGTAGACATCAAATCGTTTACCTGTTTCTGTCAACTGTACCTGAGATTAGGGCTGTCAACGGGTCGGGTCCGGGCCGGAATTCATTATTCCGGACCCGGACCCGAATTACTATGCCGGATCCGGATCCGACCCGTTTACCCGACGGGTCTTTTATTCTATGTTCCGGATCCGGATCCGGCGGGTCCCGGATCCGGATCCGGGTCTACCCGAACAAATTTACCAAAATTTATAATTTCTAATAAAAATGAGAAAAAAATATATTTGTAAACTAATTTCTAACTAATGCAAAGAAAAAACCAAATAAGAAAAGAAATCAAATTAACTTTATTAAAATACATCACCATAATCAAATTATATTGATAAATATATATTTTTTAAATTATTAATTCATTTATATCCGGATCCGGGTCTAATACGGGTCGGAATACTATATTCCGTATCCGACCCGTTTTTTTGTTTGACAAAACGGATCCGGATCCGGATCCGGGAAACGGAATTAAATCCCTACCCATACCCGCAATAATTTCACGGATCCGGTCCGGATCCGGGTCTAGACCCGACCCGTTGACAGGCCTACCTGAGATAAAATAACAAGCCAACATTTGGCTTAAATTATTGGGCAAAAATGATGTAATAACGTTGCAAAACACGTGACCGAACTCGTGTAAAGTTGCCTACGATCCCATCATGGGAATCAGATCAAATGTAGTTCGAATACAAGTGAACCACAATGAAACAAGTGCATTGACCCTCTGTGACTTTGCAAAGTCGAAGAAGTCAGAGTTCTCAGAACTTCTAAACATGAAACACAAAATGAATGAGAAAGCACAATTGTTAATCAAAACAGTCAAGAAAAATAGGTTGTCATAATTAGAAAAAGATGCACAGAGGGACGTGATTACGCTCCAAGAAGGGAGACAGAAAGGTGCGCAACGGCTGCTGAGACTCGCCCACAGAAAAATTAAATTTGATTGTCAAGAAAGGGGGTAGAAGGGTGCGCGATGGACGCTGAAACTCACTAACAGTAAATTAAACGTGATCTGCCAAAATTTAGACTGTTTAGTGGGACTGCCTAAACGCCTAACAAGAAAATAAAAATACGTTTGAAACCTAGGTAATGGGTGGGATAAAAACAAAATCCAATTAAATGACGGATTGTTGGGATAAAAATCCGAACCCAATTAAATGAAAGATTGGTGGGATAAAACCCGAGTCCAATTGAATGCAGATTGGTGGGATAAAATCTGAACCCAATTAAATGAAAGATTGGTGAATCCAATTAAATGACACATTGGTGGGATAAAACCCGAACCCAATTAAATAACAGATTGGTGGGATAATATGCAAACCCAATTAAATAACAGATTGGTGGGATAAAATCCGAACCCAATATCTAATGGAAGAAATGAAAACGCAAGTTCTGCACTATCAAATTGAAAGATCAAAATGCATGTTGCTCAAAAGGTAATAAACAAACACAAACTTACATGGTGGATTTACAACTTTCTTGATTTTTTCGAACTTTAAAAGAAAGGGAATGATAATTTTTCTTTTCTTTCTTCGAAAATGTACAATCAAGTTTGGAGCTCAATCCTTCTACACTTTGCCCCAGTGTGAATCATGCTCAACTAAACCAGTATTGTATCGCATAATTTCACCTGCAAAAGGAAGAGAAAAAAAAACAACTGTGATGAAAACACTGCCACCATCATGTGATCCCTTTGTCTTGAGAACCGTGTAAACATGAGTTCCAATATCGACAAATTGCTCCTATAGATTTGATCCACAACCCCTTCAGAATCTTTGCAACTTTCTAATGTCAATTATCCATGCTTTATTATCATAGGACCTTTAATTTCACGACTCCTTTGGGATAAATTATAGGGGATTGTCTTTTGAATGAGATCCAATAAATGAGAAGTATAAACTATTAAAAAATGTATTATTCATCATGCAATGATGCTGATATGAAATAAATAATGATACAGAATAAATAAATAAATTAGCAAATAGAATAGCAAAACAAAGTTGTTGGATTTATGAACACAGGTCCAAGAGTTAAAAGTTGGATACATATTTAGAGGATGGCCTTTGATGAAGAAAATGTTCCATCCGATCCCTTTCGATGTCATCCATTTTGGAATTCATTGTCGACAAAAGAACAACAATATGAAAGAAATCCAAATCGACACAGTCACCAGCTTTCCGACGTCAGCATCTCGCCTTCTGTTAATGATCCTCTTGTATTCTGAAACCCTACCTTAGCGCCCTTTCGGATTTTCACTCAAGTTACCCCCACCCTTTTTTTTTTTTTTGTCTTTTGTTTTTGTCCTTTTTTCATTTTTTTTAGAAGGTACCCTTTCAGGTTTTCACCTTGAGACATAGACAAGACAATTTTAACCCCAACTATATCAATCCAGTCATATTTTGACAATTAGTGGTATCAGTGAAACAATCCTCTTTGACATGTTTCAGAAAAGTTGTATTTACATCATTTGTCAATTGATTAAGAAAATTTTTCTTCAAAATACTGCAAAAGATGAAAGTTGACAACTTTTGGCTCTTGTGATTAGGATTGGATGGAGTAGTAAAAGAAAGGTTAAGGCTTGAAAGGTTTGAAAGTGGATCATATGATGGATTTGCAATCATTTGAGATAGCATTCTTTCAAAAAAACTTGCTCCGGTCTAGGGTTGGCAAGAAATAAAATTTTAGGACCGTAAACAAATCGAATCGAATTGAATTGTGAAACTGTCAAGTTTGATTCAAAATTTTAGGTTCAAGTTTGACTTGAGAGCTCGAAATTTTATTTATTTTTATATTTTAACATTATTTTATCAATAATCGATATACAATATCTCTAAAATAAAAGATAAATGTACTATTACATATAAAATATTTATATACATAAAATAAAAATATAAAAAAAATTATTCGAGGAGATAGAACCTTAACGAGCCAAATATATAAAAGTTCAAATTCAATTAGATACTTTAATCAAATCCTAATTCTGATTTGAATTCGAACTCAATCTTGTTCAAAGTCGGACTCGAATCGAGCTTTTAACGAATCGTATCTGAACTGTTCATTAAGGGCTCTATTTTTTTATAGCCCAACAGTGGAGACCTCCTCTGACATAGATTAGAGTAGGAATAAGAGCTGACTATTGACAAAATAAATAAATAAATAAATAACAAAACTTTAGAATAGTAAAAAAAAAAAAACTTTAGATCAAGTGCTTGTTAGTTAATTATGCATAAAAACGTGCCATAAGCTATGGGAATTATAATACATTTATTTGGGAGTTATGGGAATTCTAATGTTGTGAGTTACAATACATTTTGAATAGAGTTATTATACAATTATTTGAATAGGAGTTACAAATAAATTATTTTGTCAAGTGAAGAATTATTGAGTCATTATAAGCCATTCAAATATAAATCAATTTTTAGGTTACGAATTCTACCAATTAACCACAATGTAATATGAAAAAACCATTATACATTGAACTTTTACTTTCAACCTTTTTTCTAAAGGTTTTTGTAGCCTATAAATAGTGAAGTTCTTAGGAGAATTGGAGAATTTCTGATACACACTTCTCTCAACAAAAGATTAGCATAAATACTATTTTTCCTACACTCATTTCTTTCTCCCTCATTCTGTTTTTCTTTGGGCAAAGTAAGATATTGGGAAGCTTCTGCTTCTCTTGGTTGTGCATATCAAAGGAAAGCAACAACTATAGAGTTGGACTGCTGTATCCTGGAGGCGCACGTTAAACCTTCTGCATCGGTTAAAAAAATACCATAGGAGCGCATATCATCTTAAAGAGAGCATTCTTTGGCCTCAACCTTTCTGGACTTCTTAGTAGCTGTCAAATTCAAGGTGGTGAGCTTGAAAATCAGAAGTGGTTCGTGTACTCTCCTCTCAACCCACACCAAATTAACTTTTTATGGTACAAATTATTTGCATTTTTTAATGCAATATTGAAGTATGAAATTTTTGTTAATTTCTTTGTTAAATTTTATTAGAGAATTTATTGTTACTTATATGATTTATTTTGGTCAAGTACCAACAATTTTAAGACGATACTCAAATGGAGGGCTACACTAACTCTATTGTCCCTACACCTATCAGAAGTTCTACCGATCTCAACCAATGAAATATATGAAGTATAAAAAAGTGCTTGTGAAGAAAAATTCAGCAAAAAGGGGAAGTTGTTGAATTCCATTACTTGAATCATGTGTTATATAATCTTTCTAATGAAGTTCATAATTTTTATGAAATTTCTCATCCTATTGCCAAAAAAAACTTGGAAGGATGTGTAGGAAAATATGGCATCAAAGAAATAGATCAAGGGAGTTCAAATTACTGAACAGCTACAACTTGCTACAACACTAAACAAGTTGCAATCATACATTTTGGAAGAAATTTCAAAGGTGCCTTCTTAACAAGTAAAAAATGAATTCTTATTTCTTCCAATGGGCAAACGGGTAAGCAACTTGATGACTTGATCTATTGAAGAGTTTATGAATAACCAAATTAACATAGATAAATTTGGTTTGTGTGATATGATCATATTATTATCCTTGACTTGATAAAAAAAATTCATACTAGCTGTTTAATGTCCATATTTCATGCTCTCAAGTTATGCTAATATGCAAATTTTACTCCATCCTTCTCAAAATGATGGGCATGATCGATTGAGTTATCTACTTGAATTTATGAACTCTAATAAATGTATACTCCATTCACTGCGTATACAATAAGAATTTGTGTAATATCTTGTGTGAAGTTGAATTTCAAAGCAGCACCATAAATTCTTTAACATGTGTTAAAAGAATTTTGCTATTACTTGTGGTGTTTGATAAGCTAATGAATATGTGTGATTTTAAAAAATGAAGATTATATTGTTTTGTGGATATATATGTGATTGATTGTTAAAGAATTATAGGGAGTCAGGAAGCTATGGTCATCCCATCTATATTGAATTAGTTTGAGTGGAATAAATTTTTTCTGGAATTGTGAAAGCTTCAAAAGATGCAGGTCATAATGCATACTATGAATGACCGTGCTTGCAGAATTTGTTAGCCACAATGACAAACATTTGTGTTTTTTCAAAATTTATCAGCTTAGTGTATATCTGATATCATGGGGTATTTTATTTGATATACTTTGTAATTTGTGAAAGTCATGTTACGACTCATAGACCTCAATCTATGTTTGGTGATTCTTATGAGGTTGATAAAAAAATAGAAATAGTGGGGCTATTTTCTTTGCTAAAAATTAATGCAAAGAATTAGGTTAATTACTTGAGGATACTCAAGTAAATGACATGGATCTATATTTTGAAAAAATATTTATACGAATCTTATGTGATACCATGTTATGATTGCAATTAATGGGTGTGAATTTTAAAGTTGCAATTAAGTGCAACATTAAATGATATTGAGTATCATGTTTTTGGATTTCTTAATTCTTTTCTTTGAGTTTGTGTAGATGGATATACAACAAAAGTGTGAATATAATGTGAAGATACTTGACATAAGTATTTCATATTCTTGGAAAAAGAAGCTCTATGAAATTTTGTACAGATGGCAAAAATGGTTCCTAGTAGGTTTATAGAGCATTGGCCTACTAGATGAAATTGAGTATTGAGCAAATTATCCGGTTGGCCATTAAATTTTTGCGATCGTCAAGTTTTGGTCACTCAACTTTTAAAGATCTGGTTTTGGCCACTAAATTATGTAAAGGTAAGATGCGAGGTCATTCTGTTACATTTAGCCGTTAAATTCTTTGATCTGTCTGTTAGTGCGATTTTCAAGACAAAAGACAGGGTCTTTTTAGGAAGTTCAAAATAGCATTCAATGCTTTCTCAAAAATTGAAAAATGTGGAAAAGAGAAGGAAATGAAAGAAGCCCAGCTTGGAGAGCGGAACTCCGGCGATCTGGTCCCGACAATTGACATAATGCAGTGTAACATTTGGAGCTCAAGGCCCATGAACTCGTTCGCATCTGCTACAAGGACTACTTCTCTAGATCAAAGACATCGTCGTCATCATCAACTGGATTCAAGACCCTACCTTCAAACAAGGACTCTAAAGGCCCATGGGATTTGGCAAGAAAGAAATCATAGGTGTAAACAGATAGGGAAAACCAACTTTCAAAAAAAAAAAATCCCATTTCTTCGCTGCCTCATTCTTCATAGAGCTAAAATTTCAATGAATCCATAATAGCAGGCAGTACTAGCAAGCCAAAAATAAGCAACAGTAAAGAAGGTTGGCTCAGATCTATTCTTTTGATCAGAGGAAGGAGGACGCCACAATGGCTGCAAAAACCTAATTACATGCAAGTGAGAAAGAACCCATTTTCGAATCCTTCTCATCTCACACATGATTCAGGTTGCCCTGCCAAGACATGGGCCGGCTTTTCCTAGATGTCACAGATAAAGAAAACATCATCATCATAGCCAATTACTTGAACAAGAGAAGATGCGTTGTTGCTTTATAAGGCATCCCCTTCTTTTCTACCAGGGCTGTTAGTTCCATCCATCTTTAACTGATGGTGAATAATGAAATTGTTGGCATCCAGATGGGCCACCTCCTTAACAAATTCCCATTCTCTGCAGCGGAGGCGTAGATGAAGGAGACGCAGCGGAGGTGGTGGGGTCCGATGGTGACTTCTACCAACCACCAGATGGTGAGATCGAGCGAGGGTCTGAGGGAAGAAAAGTCCTCTAGTTAAAAAAAAAAACAAAAATAGAACAGCTATTTTGAACTTCCTAAAAAGACCCTATCTTTTGTCTTGAAATCGCACTAACGGACAGATCAAAGAACTTAATGGCTAAATATAACAGAATGACCTCGCGTCTTACCTTTATATAATTTAGTGACCAAAACCAGACCTTTAAAAGTTGAGTGACCAAAACTCGACGATCGCAAAAGTTGAGTGACCAAAACTCGACGATCGCAAAAGTTTAATGGTCAACCGAATAATTTGCTCTTGAGTATTATTGAGAAATAAAATAGTTCCTAGTAGTAAACTAATGGTCATCTATGTTGATGATTTCTAGAGAGACTACTAGCTACTAAAATGAAAAAAAAATGAAAATATTGGGCCTTCAGTTGAAGTGAATATAATTGCTATATTATGTGAGAAATTGACGAACGTGGGGTATACATATAACAATTAGCTCATCCACAGTCAAATTTTACATTTATAAAGTTCTAAATACCCCACACGTGATTTTTCTGCAAGTATGCAAGTCGTGAGCGAGTATAGGGTATTAAGGGTCGAACTCACAGGGAAGATTTTCAATAACCAGTGATTTTCAAACTCCTTTATTATTTAGACTATCACAAGTACAAGAAATTAAATTTACACTATAAATATCAAGTAAAAGTCATAAAATAAACACTAGAAAACTCCTAGAGATATGTAATTCCTTACTACTCTTGCAAATGATATTACCGATTAAGTGAATGCTATTATTTTGACTAGTCATGGCGTAATTTTCTAATGTATATAAAACCTACTCTCGTAATGAATCAACTATACTTGTAATTAAACCATACCTATTCTCGTGGTTATGAAATTAACTACAAGCTTATTTCTTCTATGAAATTAAATGAAACAAGTCATTAAAGCCACATAGGTGCTCCTCTACTCTCGTGAGTGAATTCCTTAGGTTTATCACTTCCTTGAACTAGTGTTAAATTTCAATTCTTATTGCAAACTTAACACCTTTAGATAATCACAATTAATATCCGGTTAATCATGATTAGAAAAACAAAAGTGATAAATAACTTGCTCAAAATAATATCATCAAATAACCAAGTAAATATCACAAACAAGATATAGAAAGTTCATCCATAACTCTAGACATAAAGTTCATCCTTCAAGTTTACTGAATACCCACCAAAAGTTCTTATGTTGTTCAATTCAAGCATATTAGAGGAATTACATCTATATGATCCACAAATAAGTTGATTGCTAGTTCATTTTCATGCAACTTAGACCTTTCCAATGATTGTCTTATCAATGTTGGCATCCATCATTGCAACACTTCTTGGAATCTCACACCTCATATGTAGCAAGTAATTAAAATTTCCAGGTAATTCATGAAATGCTTTCTCACAAACATCATTCAACAATTCTATATATGAATATTTATCAAGATCGACATTAGGAATACTGATTCTCTTTTCATTGTAGTGAACTACAATGTCATGTGCAACCATAAGTGACATCCTGTTTTATACAATTAATCATTAGTATCATAGTTGTTACTTACTAAAATCAGAATTTGAACAATAAACTAAAACGTAGCTTTATTATCTTGAAACAATCTTAACTAATCTTTCATTCTTCCATTATCATCCTTTATTGCTCAACAAGTTTTACGAGTAATACAACTAGTAAATTGCATATAAAAATATTATACTTGGAAGACTTATTTTTCCCCATGTTTCTAGTACTCTAGGGACTGATTTTGTAAGGGTATTTGAGTCACTTTATTGTTGTTGAAGATGACGTCTGGTCACATCAAAATGAAAGGGAAGGGCAGTGTAATTTTTGATATTGAAGGTATTTATGTGTAATTATCAGAAACCTCAGGGGAGGTTTCTGAAATTATCCCTAACTTGAATCTAATCTTGCATTATATATATATATATATATATTTTTTTTTGGTAAAAATTATTTATTTTATAAAAATTTTGGCAGAGTTTCCCCTTGTAAATGGACGAAACTCCCTGCCAACAAGTCCAAATACAAGAGTAATATCCACAAGACAAATGTTTATAACATTGTAATGCTACTAAAGTTTGGAAAAATCGATCGATCAAGTACGAAGTCACCTAATCAGATAGCTATGTAGTTTCGACACTTTTCCTGAGTGGATCAACTGAACCAAAACTCCTTTTTGCCAGCACATTAGCTCCTCAATTTGCTTCCTGGAAGATGTGTTTGAGTTGATGACCAGCTGAAATGATGATATACACAAAGGGTCGGACCTCCCGACTCCGCCATCCTTTTAAGTTAGCCTAATCTCCTTCTCCTAAGCGAAGGCATGCCTAACCTTTCAACGCGAATTTCCCCTCGCACCAAACTTGGAATTTCTCTGAACTGATCATAGATGCTGATACTCTCACGACCTGACGCACCCACATTTGTCAGACTGTCTGCAACCCTGTTCGCCTCTCTGTAGCAATGAGTAAGTCGTGTCATATCCGACAACATGCCCCAAATCTGGACGACCTCCCTCCGTATCACCCATGGACACTGAAACCGGCGTTGAAGAATCCCAACCAGGACTAAGGAATCAATTTGTATATTGACCTGGGTATATCCCTTCTGAATGCACAAACGGAGCCCCGTCACCAGGGCCAAAGCATCTGCATGCAAACTCGAAGATTCCCCAAAGTAAGCCGAGAAAGCGAACAATGGAAACCCTGAAGCATCACGGAGTATTCCCCCACCACCGCTTACTCCAGGATTACCCTTGGAACAGCCATCCGTATTTAACGTTAGTGCTCCCGCCGCCTCCGCCTTCCACCCCACCAACTGACAACGATATCGAACCTACGAATGGGTAGTCCACTCATAAAGCTGAAGAAACGTGTGCACCCCGAGGCTCTGGTGAAACTGGGCTACAACCACCTCTTTCACTTCTAAAAATATGTCATGACAAATCCTCGCTACTCGCATCTGTTCCCCTTCATAGTATGCTTTATTATGTGCCTTCCAAAGGTGCCAGCATATGAAACTGGGAAGTGTAAACACCAAATTTTTAAATAATTTTTATTTTTTTCTTTTAGTGATAATTCTTATCTATTTTTATTTGTTAACTTTATGATTTTGGTTTAGATTTTCTTTTTTTAGCATTTGTATAGCGTTTCAGATTATTATTATGATCTATTATTTTATTTTTAATTTTTATTATTTTTGTATTCGTTTTGCCTTTTTTTAGCTGTTTATTTTTATTGTTAAGATTTTTAGTATAAAAATTGTCAAAAAGAAAAAGTTATGCATGAAATATGTTTTGTTTCTTTTTATTGCTTATTAATCGGAAAAAGAGGAATATGAGAGAAAAATCATTAATCAAACACAAAATTCCGGCATTCTGATTCCTTTGTAGTTGACTTTGTTTAAATTTTATTTTTATCTTTTGTTCCCATTGAAATCATTATTTTCACTATTATTAACTCATTGGAAAGAAAGGAAAAATTAGTAAAGGAATTAATGAAATGCTAAAAAAAAAAAAAAAACGCGGAAATAACAGCATGCAAGAAACAAAAAATGCAGTTTTTTCCAGTGGATTTTCTGATCATTTTTGCTGTGTTTTCTGGCTCCGTTAGATTAGGCAAGTACCGGCCATCTGGCTCCATCTAGGAGCTCTAATTCAAGGCCATGATCGATGGCTAGGAGGGGGGCTGGGGTACTGAAATCATTTGTGAGCCATCCAGATGGACTTTGAGGGTTTTAGGGACCTGGTGTTCCCCTATAAAAAGAACAAACGGCAAGAAAGAAGGGACGAGAAGCAGAGTGACGGCGGGGTGGATGAGAATTGGAAAAACAGAAACCGAGAGGAGTCAAGTAGAAAGAGAGGACGGCGGAAAGGAAGGATTGAGCGAGAGTGAAGCAGAGAAGAAAAGCAAGAGGGTTGGCGGAGAAACCGAGAGTGTGAGATAGAGAGTAAGGGTGGCGGCCGGAAAACAGAGAGGAAAAAAAATCAGAGAAAGAAAAGGGTTTGTATCTTCGGCTAGCATCCCCTGCGTCGGCGCTAGAATCCTCCGCGACCCAGTTCGTGGAGTTTATTTGCCAGAGCTGATTCGATTTCCGGGAACCTCTCCTGTTTGCTTAACAGCTTAAGTGCTCTCAGGTAATCGTGATTTCTTATCAATCTTGGCTTGACACAATTTCATAAGAAATCTGAACTTTTTTTTTGCATGATTTTCTTCCTTGCCTAAGTTTTGTCGATGCTTGAAGACGATGACTGCAAATCATCCTTTTTCTTTCTTTGGTTGATGAATCTTGTCACCTGTTTAACGTTATTGTTTTCGTTTGTCGCTTGACTGTGAATGCCATGAACATGTACGTTACCAAAGCTGTGTTCAACATCTTCTTGTTGCTAACTTGGGAACCAAAAAGCTGTTAGCTTTCGTGGCTTTCTTTCCCTTGTGAAACTGAATGAGTGCGGGCCGTGAGTATTTTCTTGAGGCTTTAGGTTTGAAATTAGTAGATGTCCATATGCCTTTGTACTGCCGGACTTTGGTTGAGGTTTGATGAACTTGTTTATTGTCTCCCTGCGCATGTGGAATCCAAGACTTGTAAAAAGTTCTCAACTTTGTTTTTTCCTTATGCCGAATCTTTTGGAATGTATCATGGTCTCTTGCTGGAGTCATGCACTGGTTTTAGTGTAATTGAAAAGCCCAGAAAAATGACGTAAAACTTCAAGCAAGTTTGCTTTGATGTTTCCTTGATTGCTGCTGCTCCGTTTCTTGTTGAAATTGCAAAAAAATTCTTGAAAATTTGCATGCTTGGGTGATGGAAGTTATGTGATCTCGTTGTTTATGATTATAGTTTGTTGTCTGGTTCAGTTTTAGTTACGAGGAATTTACATACTAAAAGCACAAGAAATGAAAGAAGGCTGCATTTCGTCCTCATGGTCTTGCTGTTTTTTTGTCCCGTAACAGCCCACGAAGCTGGGTTTCCTCGACTTGCTCAATCTTATGTCAATGATAGTTGTAGAGAAATTGATGAGGCTTGGGTTTTGTTTATAGCTTTAGCCATCTTTCTGGTTTGTTAACAAGCTGCGACATGGTAGGAAAAAATGCAGCAGGCCTGCACCTTCGATTGCTGAAGCTTAAAAGCATTGAAAAGCCGCAGAGAACTTTGCTGTTTTTCTTCTTCCGTGACCATTCACTAGACTTCAGCCTCTTTTAATTTGATTAGTTATGTCTTGTGTGGAAAGGGGGCAGTGGAAGATGGGTTTGAGTTTGCATGTTTGAGTCCTTAAAACACTTGAACTATGATCAAACACCTTGCTGGAAAATGAACAAATCTGGTTGCCGAATGCTTGCTGGAATTTTCTCCAGCATTTGTGTGATTTTCCTTCCATGCTTTGGTTTGTTGGGATGTTGAATTTGTGTGTCACGATGCTTAGATCATGAAGCTGCGTTTTTTCCTTTCTCATTATCCCAAGTCCTCCCAGTTTTGAGTTGAGTTGCTAATCTCATAATCCCTTCTCCATCGCATGATTGCGTCTAAGCTGACTGAAAATGCAGCAAGTTGTTGCAGCAGTTTCATCCGTAGGCCTGCATAAAATTTTAAGAGTTTGCATGGTTTCTTTCTATGCTTGTTGTTTGTTTGAGTTATGGTAATGTTGTAGCTTTCTCTTAATCCAAAGCTTTTGATGTTTGGTTGATAAATACCTGATTCATTCTCGGTTGCCGAAAGCTTCATAGCTTGCTGAAACTTTGCTGCAGAATGCTTCTCACGTCCTTGCATGAAGCTTGCATGAAATAACTTTCTAAAACTATACTTTGGCCCCCAAGTCTTCCTTTGTCTCACTATGGCCCAAATGATTGAAAAATTGATCAATTTAATCCCTTAAATTTCTTTAATTTTTTGCAATCAAGTCTCTACTTTGTTTTAATTTCTTAAACATGAGTTATCTGCTTTCTTTCAAGTGTCTTTGACTAATTTAATTTATGCTTATTCCATTTTTACGATTAATTGTTAATAAGGTGATGCCTTGACATTTTTCTTTTATTTTTGGAGGGTAAATAAGTAGTTTCACTCCATTAGGGCCCCAACTCAAGAGAGGTACACTCTATCCCTTATTTTTAACTTTATTTGACCCTATGTGTTTATGTGATTTATGTGCTCAATTGCATGGCTTTCGAATGTTTTCATCTTATTTATTTATTCATTTATTTATCTACTTTACTCGTTTTAGTTATTTTCAATTTCGATCATTTGGGAGGCACTTGAATGCCAAAATTGTAATAGTTAGGGATTTAATTGTTTTATTCCTTCTTATTTCCCCTTTTAGATTGTAGTAGGCTTCCCCCCCTCAAATGTAATAGTTAGGGCTTATTTGCTTTGCGTGATTTGCATGCTTACTTGCTATGTGTTACCGTTTTCATAGGGTCTTGCATCTAGATATGCATGCTTATGCGTTATGTGAATTACGTGCTCATATGTCTACTTGCTTTAATTATGCACGTTACTTATATATGTGTGTATGATGGATGCAAATGCACGTAACCGTGGCTAGTCCAATACTAGTCATGGTTGTCCCCTCGAGCTCTTGCAAGTCCAATGCTTGTGAGAGAGCGTAGATGTGGGGCTAGTCTAACGCTAACCCTTAGGAGCCCTTCGCGCGTTAGATCATGATTGCGTGATCACTTCATCTCATGCATATCTTGACTTTTAGGGCCTCTTTCATATTTTTTTGCATGACATCCCTCCTTATACAGATATCCCTTCCCCCATATTTTTCCTTATATATATTATTTACCCCTTTTGTATGCAAACATGACATTAGATTGCATTTCATATAAGCATTAGAACTAAGTTAGTTCATTTGCTTGATTAGATTAGGGAATAACCCCTTGGATATGGGATATGGACGAGTTTGGCTTTTCTAACCTTAGCACGCTCGTATTCCCTCTATTAAAAGGGAAAATTGAGTCGCGAACATTAGTCCCCCGTACCCGACATGATGCATTCCTTTAAAACATGTATATTTGTATGATTATTTTATTCCTTTTTTTTAGAGTCTCATATTCTTGCATTATTCGTGACCGCTTTAAAGAGTAACAATTGGGCATCACAACTAATGTGATTGGCATCAATTGAGCTTTGAAGAGAAATTTTGACCCCCCGATACCCTCCTAGGTCTAGGGTTGCATTCATATAGCACGTCCAAATATGATAAATCTTTTGGTTAAAATAAGAAAATCCTTAACTAAATCGCGCAACTAGTCTTGGCTAGGTTGAGAGGGTGCCTTGGATCTCGTCCTTGCCTTCCCTCTCTTCAAATGTGACTCCCGAACCTTTTTCTTTGATTTACGTAGATTTGGAGTCGTTTAAAAAGGGTTTTTTTTCATTTTTTCTTTAAAAATTTCATTTTTAGGTGACTTGGTACACCTTAACTCTATACCAAGTGGCGACTCCATTTTTCATTCAATAAACCCTTTTTAAACTATATTTTGGGTCAAATCGTCACATTTTCAAGTCCCATTTAGACCCATAATTTTCTTCATTTTCTTTGTAAATCAAAATTCATTTCTCAAATCAAAAATTCACATTTTTAACCATTTAATTTTCTTATAACAAAATGGGGCGCGACAGGAAGGACTGAGAATAGGAACCGTCTTTTCTCCGACTTAGGTGACGACATCCATCAAACCGTTAACCATGCCCGTAGGGATGAGCCTCGATATGTTACCCCGCATATCCTACCAAAATAATTCCAGACTTCCGTCGCAACCTGACCCTCCGAGAAGACATGCTTCAAGGTCTCATTCGCACCCTCATAACAACATAAACACTTTGAGGCCAGATGGACACCTACCCGCCATAAGGTGCCTGTTACAGGCAATTTCCTCATAAGCAATCGCATCATGAAGAAAGACATTTTCAATGGAATCCGAGGGTGCCATACTCGAGCATGGACAACGGAGTAATTCCGAGCTTGACGTACCTCCTGAAAGGCAGATGCCACAATGAAATTTCCAGATGCCGTCAGTCTCCAAAAGACCTCGTCACGGCCATCGCCCTCCAGTACTGGGTGTTGGAGGATCTGATGGTGAAGTTCCTGCGGCATATAGCATCTCATAATGGTAACATTCCAGACCCCATTTGTGATGAAATCCTTGAAAGTGAGGTCAGATTGCACCGTCGCTTTAAGACTTAGGGCTCCACTACCCAACCGTCATACCAAAAATTGCAGGACCCCTCATTCACCAACCATACCATAGATAGTTCCACCTGTCGACTCACGCTTACCATTCTTCTCCAAGTCATCGAGTCATATCGTCTCAATTCCACCTGACAAGGATGACACTCGGCATAGTATTTCCTTCGCATAAAATCTGCCAACAGCGAAGATCCAGTCCGAAAGGTCCACCACAGTTTACAAGAGAAGGCCGTGTATACATCCCGGAGCTTCCTGAAACCCTCCCTCCCTCGTCAATCGGAAAGCATAAGTGCGACCATTTGATCAAGTGAAATTTCATTCTTTCTCCTGATGAACCCCAAAAGAAATTTGCACAAGCCTGCTCAATTCTTTTGAATATCGAAACGGGGCACACCACCGCTGATAATAGGTGGATCGGAATGGAAGATAGCACATGCTTTATTAAGACTAATTTTCTTCCCGGGGATAACAACCTTGACTTTCACGACAAGATTCGAGCCAATACCGCTTGACACACCTCACCAAAGTACGCTACTTTGCATCTACCCATAAACAAAGGAAAACCAAGATATCGAATTGGGAACTCCTGTCTCATGAAGTGCGTGATCTGCTCAATCACTCTTCTCCGTGCTGGTGACAGTGCCGGATGTACCAAGTACCCACTCTTGTGAGCATTAACCATTGGCCAGAAGCTTGCTAGTACACATCGAGCACCTGCAAAACTCGCTTTAAAGCCGCAGCAGACCTATTAGTAAAGATCAGGACGTCATCTGCAAAGGCTAAATGTGTGACTGCAGGGCATCCCGCTGGGACTGTAAATCCTACAAAACCCTGTTGTGTCACCAATGCATTTAGACCTCGTGAAAGCATCTCCGAGCCAATAATGAAAAGGACTAGGGATAGTGGATCCCCCTGCCGTAAACCCCTACCAGATTTGAAGAACCCGTGGGATGTCCCGTTAATAATAACTGAGAACCAAACGTTAGAGATCAGCCTCCAGACCATGTCAATAAACTACTCACCAAACCCAAATGCTTGCAACATGGAAATAATGTGCCTCTATGACATCCGATCATAAGCCTTCGTCATGTCCAGCTTTAAAGCGACATTCCCCCCTCTTGCCTTCTTGCCAATGGCCGAGATTAACTCCTGAGACAACAGATAATTTTTCGTTATATTTTGGCCTTTGACAAACCCTGTCTGTTGGGGAGAGATAATTCTGGGCACCACCGAGTTCAGGCGCCTCACCAAGATTCTGGATAATAGCTTATTGAAGAAATTACACAGACTAATCGATCTGAATTTCGAGAAATCCTGGGCATTCGAAACTTTCGGTAGCAGAATAATTGAAGTGGATGTAATGAAACGAGGCAGCTCGCTTCCGCAGAAAAAGCTTGCCACCGCTCTATACACGTCCTGGACAATGATATCCTATGCAAAGGTAAAAAATTTACCTGTAAAACCATCCGGCCCAGTAGCACTCTCCCCATCCATAGCAAACACCAAACGTCAGACTTCTTCCATGTCAAGCATTTTTGCCAATCGTTCATTTTCCTCCCTTGTTACCATGGTCGGATTAAATGCCTAAAACTCCTAGGGTTGGGATCCACCGATCCGGAAAAGAGGTCAGAGAAATACTCAACAGCCTCTTTTGCTATGTATTCGTCCTGTTCCACCCACATCCCTGCAGACGTTTTCACCCTGTGTATCGCTCCTTGAACTCTCCTTTGTGTAACCACTGCTTGGAAATATCGGGTATTTCGATCCCCACTATTTAGCCATTTAACCTGAGCCTTTTGCCTCCAAACTTGTTCTTCTAGTGATAATGCCCTGTTGAGCTCTGCTTGAGCCTCCTCAAGACCCTTCTCGGATTCAGCATTTGCCATGTCACCCTCTGCCCTTGCCAGAACTACCTCCGCTTCCGTAACAATAGTAAACACGTTGCCAAAACGCTGCTTATTCCACTGCTGGATCGCCCTCTGGGTAGCCAGTAATTTCTAGGGGTGGCAATTTTCGACACGACCTGAAAATACGACACGAACCTAACACGAAATTAATGGGTTTGGGTTGAGGTTTCGGGAATTCGGGTCAGAATCGGGTTATACCCGATGAACCCGAAAAGAAAACAGGTCGATTTCGGGTCAACCCGTGGTGACCTGATATGACCCGATATGACCCGTTTACGAATTAAAAATAATTTAATAAACATAAAAATAATTTTATCTAACTAAACTAAGTTATTCTTTTTTTCAAAGGCATTAATTACTTAATCCTAAATGAATTTATTTAATTTGTGTGAAGTTGAAATTATTATATTTGGACAAATAATATATTATATTATTTTTTACTTTTATACTGTTTTAATTTATTTTATATTTTGTTTGTTATAAAACACTTTTACGGTGTTTAATTTATTTTAAATTTGGTTTGGAATTATTTATTTAAAATTTTATTACTTGATTATGTAATTAGTTTTGTGAGAAATTGATTTTATTAGAAATTACAGTGATAAATTAATAAATTAAAATTAAGTTTCGGGTCATTTCGAGTCGACCCGCCAACCCGTCAACCTGAAATTTTCGGATTCGGGTCAGCATACCTGACCCGTCACGGGTTGACGGGTCGGGTTCGGGTCAACAGATTTTCTGACGGGTTGACCCGAACCCGACCCGCCAACCTGATTTGGACCCGAATTGCCACCCCTAGTAATTTCGAGCACAGGACTCGGAGCGGTGATCCATGTACCTCTATGCTCCAGGTGGTCTTAATGACCTCTAATAATTCTTGGTTCGATGTCCACACATTCAAGAATCTGAAAGGTCGTGGTCCCTTGTCCAGCCGTGAGGCAAAAGAAATTTTCAACGGGGCATGGTCAGACAGGTGTCTAGATAGATGTACTACTGAGATCGCTGAGGCCATATCCGCACACTCCCCATTTATAAGAAATCTATCTAGTCTCTTCCAAATCCTAGCCCTTCCCCTCCGATTATTACACCATGTATAATTCGATCCCGAGAACCCAGCATCGAATACCTCAGCCTCCTCCATGAATGCCAGAAATTCCAACCCTTCGGAAACCGAGAATAATCTCCCACCTCGTTTTCTTGCATTATAACTTGTTTGGAAAGCCTACGCTTGGTTTAAATTATTAATGGTTAAATTTGTGAACACTCATCGTACCTTGATATTGGGACTATATTACAATGATTACATAAGATCGAAGAACTAGGGCTTATTCTCGTTTATTGCAGATTTTGTAAAATCTCATTGTGAAAAATAATTAAGGACGATAATCAAAATCAACTAAAAGTTACTATGTGCTAGAATATGGATTTTTAAATTTTCTTCTATTAAAAATTTTATAATCCAGATACAAAATGAATGAGAGCATAAAAAATACTAATGATTATCTAAAATCAAAATCTATAATCAAGCGAAGTAATTGTACAAGAACAAGCCCTAAAAGATAGATTTTTTGTATACTAAATATCATTCAGTAGAATGAAAATTTCTTCCTACTTTATCACTATATCAGCATTTCTTCAAGAAACTTCAAATATGGTGATTGACATTTTAAAGTATCCCGCGCTTTATATGAATTGGGGCTAATTTCTGTTTTGACTTCAACGCAATCATATACTACTTGGCCCAATGTTGGCTTTAGAGACCATTTGAATTGCTATTTTTTGGAGTTTTTGTAGAAAAATATACTGTAACGATTTGATACGTGTAAAGTAAAATGATAATTGAAAAATGTATTCACAAAAATGCACTGTTTTTTTTTTGGAGAAAAATAGCTTTTCAAACAAGGCCAAAGTATAGGCAGGTCGGAACTAAGCCGAACATCAAGGGCTAAAGTGGGTACACTACAATACAAACCTATTTCGTTCTGGTCATCCTCAAAGGAATTCCAATTTGTCCTTCAAAATATCGTATGAGCGAACTAGGCTGTACAATGGCACACTTTAGGCCAACCCAACGTTTTAGTTTCATTAGGACAAACACGGAATTTTAGTTTCAATAACCTTGTTTTCTATGGAAAATATTGGATTATAAGAAAAAATTTAAAAGGTACACCTTTTATATGGTATTGTTAGTATATACACTTACTGTTCTAAATGGATGCCACACATACAAAGTTTGATATTTAAATTTAAATTAAGATGATGTGATAAGCTCTAAATTTATTAGTGTATACATTGATAATGTAAAAAAAAATTAATTCTTGTTTTAATATACAAACATGCTGGAGAGTGAAAGTTTAAGTCAAACACAAACTTTAGAAAAGCAGCACATATGATTAGAAACACTGGCAATGTAAGAAAAACTAATTCTTAATATGCAAACATGCTGGAGAGTGAAAGTTTAAGTTGAAAACAACTTCAGAAAACCAGCATGTATGATTAGAATATCTATCTTCTACATGGTAAAGTTCCTGTCCTTTTTCTATTTTTTTTGGTTAAATAGTAGTAAGTTTACTTCTATGGTTTAGATAAAAGTGTAAACTGATAAAGGTCAATTTTATGTCGATCTTGGAGCTATAAGTGTTTGCCACTATGCTTTTTTTTTTTTTGTTTTACGGCAATGATAACATTTCTATAAACTAATTTATCCTAATTTATAGGGAGGGGAGTCTAAAGACACTGTGTATTAGCCATTAGGGGCTAGTAGGTATAAAAACTGACTAGACCAAAGAGGTACCATGGCACATTTTTTAAAGTTTTTTTACTACAAGTGAATTTCGAACCCCCTAATTTATGGTCTAAAGAGGGACTTAGTCCCTGTTTGATGGCCACTGTGTCAAAACTCAGTGGTTTTGCCACTATGCTTTTTCAATAGTGAGTTTTATGTTGAATTCTCTGTGACACCATGACGCATTGATAGCAGGGAGTAAGTGACATAGAAAAACTCCTAGGGCGTGATGCGTCTGTAACCCGAAAATGAATTACAATGGATTACGAACAAATATGGCGCAAGAGGCCCATTGCCAAAAGAGAGATGGAAATATGAGAATCGGCTAACGAGTAACCAGTGGATATTTGTTATGACAGCCTCAGTTTTAATTTTTGGTAAAAAAAAAAATTAGAAAAGTGTTTAAATGTATGATATCAATAATGTAAATGCATGTATTTATGTGATAAATTATACACAATTTAAGTGTATTAATAAATACTCGCTCATGAAGACCTACTAAAAAATCCAAAAAAAGTAAAGTGGTCGATAGTAAGGGAGCTGCAATAACTCGTCTCTTTTTTCAAATACTTGGTAGATAACATATTATAACAATGTCTAGTTTGAATATGCTTTTGGTACCCTAAAGTAGAGGTGGCAAAATGGGTGATTTGGACGGGTTTGGGTTGGATAAAATGGGTAATGGGTATAAGTGAGTCAACCCATATATATCCATTTAATTAGATGGGTATAAATGGGTAAGTCAAAAAATGAGTTGGGTAACCCAATTATCCATTTATAATCCATTTATTCTAATTTTTTACAAGCTCATATAAATTCATTTTGTAAATTAAATTATCAATTTATACCATTTTACACCCATCATTAATTTTAAATATTTACTTATTATGCCAAATAAGTCTAATTATCAATTTTTTTTCCATCCGCGTGCCATGTCGCAAAATTACATATTATTTAATAATTGAACAATGAGAATCTAAAAATTTGGACTAAATAATATGAAAGTCAACAAAAAAATTTAATCCAAAACTTTGAACCCCTAGTATTTTTTCGTTTATAAATTTAAAATTTCATTTGAAAAGGTAAGAAAGGAAGCTAAAATTTGTCATAAATTGATGATGCTAAAAAATGATCAAATTAATAAATTACAAGGAAATAAAGTGATAAGATAAAATCAACAAATAAATATAATAAATAAAACAAAAATAGTTAAAAATCCTGATGAAGACTAGCAATCACTTCATTTAGCATACAAATAAAGACAAATTTTCAATAAATACGAATAACAAGCATTCAGCTTCTCAAGCTTCGTACAACTGCATAGCATAAATGATAAAACTCCTCTAGCTCACTGGTGAATGAAGAAAAAGAACGTGAATGAAGAAAAAGGTATCCTTAAATGGGTTAAATGGGTTATCCAATTAAACCCATTTAATAAATGGGTATAATTGGGTAACCCATTTATATCCATAAATAAAAATTTAATGTACCCATATCCAGTTATTAATGGGCGGGTATGGGTAAAATTAATTAAATGGTTTTATTTGACACCTCTACCCTAAAGTAAAGGTTTTCCTAAGTTATAGATTATGTGTTGCCTTAATAATTATAACACCAATAATGATTTAACTAATCATTCTTTTATTTTTTTTTAAAAAAATTGAACATGAAATAATGTTAAAAATTGTTTTGATCTTATGCTACATAAATTCTAATTGCTATCGTTTCTTTATAAACAACATACAAAATGTTAAAAAAGTTAATTAACACAAGAAATAACCATTTTACCATAATAAATTGATAATAACAATTCATTATTTTTCTACAACAAAATGACACATTATTCAATTTATACTATATATATAATTTTCTTCAATAATAAGTGGGGGAGGGGGGGACCTACCCCAGCCCCAACTCCTCCATTCTCCCTCCATGAGACTATCCTCCTTTTTTACTATTCTCCATTAGTGGGAGGAAATCTAGAATGAGCACTCTTGCTTGTTCCTCTAACTAGCCCTGGATGTTGTGCAAAATACTTATATACCATATCCTGTCCATTTGAAACACCAACATTTGAAAGTACGTCTGCAGGTCGGCTTGATTCTGGAAAAAATGAGAAATAAATAGAAGCTGCTAATTATAACTTTCTAATTCATGGACTTCTTGTAGAAATGTGCCATGGGTACGTAGCCTTATCTTAAAGTATCTTTATAAAGACTAAAGAGTCAGCCTCAACATGAATCAACATAACCCCATAGTTGCACACAAGCGAACACCAATGAAAGTTTGACTGGTCTAAGAGTGGCAATGTGTGTGGTTTTAAAGTTTATGATGATAAAATCTTAGTAGCCCCAAATTCTAGGGATTAAGTGCAAATAAAGGTCACTAATAAATACTTTTACTGCTTCATATTTTCTTTTTATTGGCTATGATTAACAAAAATCCATTGCTACATCTCAATCCACGTCAAAAAATAGCTCAACACAATTTATTAATGTGCACTTAATATTTCTATAATCATTATATCCAAACAGAAGAATGATCCAAGGGAAAATGAATCTATGAAGATATTGTATAAAGAAAATTAGTCCAAATAGAAGCTTAAAAATTAAGAGACTTCTGAGCAGAATTCTATAGATTCTAAGCAGATTTGGTTGCAAAGAGGGAAGAAAAGGTGTGGGAGAATAGAGGAGAAGATGGAGGAGCGAAGAAGGAAGAGAAGAAGGAGAAATGAGGAAGCAGAGGGAGAAAGAGGAAGAGAGAGGAGAGAGGAGGAAAGAGGGGAGAGGGCAGTGGTGGAAAAGGAGGATGTGGAGGGGAAGGGTGTTGGTGGTAGATGGTGGTGTATGGTGGGTGATGGTGGTAGATAGAAGAAGAAAGAGGTTGTAGGATTTTTTTAAATTTTTTCATATTTTTGTTAGGTGTATTTGAGATGTATGTGAAATGTTTTTGGAGTATATTTGGAATGTGCTATTGTAGCTTTTTATTTGACCAAGTATTGGATTTTAAAAAAACTTGGAATCCAAACAGCGCCTTAAATATTTGATTTCAAACACTTTTTTTTAAAATGAAAGAGAAGTTCTTTTCTTTTTATGGACTATTTAAGTAGTAGAGCAAACGACCCAAAAGTTATTAGACAATTTAGAATTTCTTATTTGAATCAATTTTTTATACACCGATATTATAGTAATTCTTTTACACTAACAATTATGGATATTATATAGAAGTAACAATCTGGCCAGGTCTTTAAAGGTGTTATTAGAAGTTATAGTGAATCGACTAGGAATATACTTATCTTTAGATTTTAAGTTATACTTGCTTGCAATTGTGTATTTGTTTTGGAAAGGTACTGCCATGTTCGATTTTAGTAGGAAATTTAAGATTTTCAAAGTGTAAATTTAAGGATTTTAGTTTTGGAACCAAGGTAAAGAGTTTGACAAATGGCCAATTTGATTCTTATTTACAAGGTTCGGGTTGTGGTCGTTACATGTAGAGAAGCATGTAAAATTAGAGAAGTAAATGAATTATTGAAGATAAGAAATTATGCCTCATCTAAATAGGAGACATGATTGAATTATTGGTAAAAATAAAGAAATAGAAATTCCAAGAAAAAAGATTGGGACTTGGGACTTGGGGCTCTCTAAGAAGTTTAAATTGAAAAATACTTTTAATATACATACACACATGCATACATACTCTATATGTATGTATTTGTGTATGTATGTATGTATGTACACACACATACATATATAAATGTATATTTATGCACGTATGTATTTATATACATATATGTACATGTATACAAACATATACGCGCACACACACACAAATATTATAAATATGTACATGTATATATATATATATATATATATATATATATATATATATATATATATATATATATATATCCTCAAAGAAAACGTAAACCATGTATGATAAGTAATGCTAAAGCATTAAAATATTTATGCCTAGGAGGTTTATAGCAGGGAGAAGATCACGGCAATCATGGAAACGATTGGAGAGAGATTAGAAAGGAAAGAAATGAAAATTAAGAAACTAGGTGTGAATCACGAACTCAGAAGGTTCAACAAATGGCCTTTAAACAAATTTAGGCTCAAGGCACGAACATACGAAGCTTCAAATTAATAAGACCAAATCTGTTAAATCCAAAATAACTTCAA
This sequence comes from Coffea eugenioides, assembly GCF_003713205.1. Classification (NCBI taxonomy): domain Eukaryota; kingdom Viridiplantae; phylum Streptophyta; class Magnoliopsida; order Gentianales; family Rubiaceae; genus Coffea; species Coffea eugenioides. The sequence continues at coordinate 20,480,179 of NC_040037.1, forward strand.
CCCCCCAAGATATAAACTTCGGTAATCAAGCTAATCAAAACAAAATCTTAACAAATACTTTTTCACAGTTTCCTGGAAATTTGATCGATACAGTAGGAAATGGCAATTTACTTTCTTTCTTTCCATAAACTTGCGTGCATTCAATGACCAGAATATATTATTACCCTATGTGAGCCTATGTCCCCATGAACAAATTCTCACTTTCTATTTTCAAGACTCGACCTTCAAATTCCTTGGCTTCTAAGTAATTACCTTTTTCATATGTAACTTCAACTTATGCTACTTCTTTACAAAGATTGATCACAATACACAAGAAAAGATATGGAGAAAGCTTTGAGCCATAACGAAACGAAATCAATGTCTTTCCTGCGAGCCTTGAGCCATAACCAAACGAAATCAATGCCTTTCCTGCAAAATCACAGCCCACGTTCTTCTTCTAATGCTGCATCAATCCGGGGCTCAAATCCATTCCGAATCTCTGAGCATATCCCCCCAGATATCATCATTGAAATCCTAACAAGGCTTCCAGCAAAATCCCTTCGGAGATTCGAGTGCGTCTCACAATCATGGCTTTCGTTGATCTCAAGTCCTGATTTTACAGAAGGACAACTCAGGTACCGTGCTTCTGTAGACAACAAATCCCTATTGGTGTTTTCCAAAGACAGCGAGGGTTATTCTGCCAAATATTTTTCTATTAACTCTCTGTTGAATGAAAAGGAGGCTACTGATGTAGTCCAATTAGACCATTGGCCGGCAGGATTCACTCATGAATATGTTACGAATTTGGGCAGTTGTAACGGGTTGCTATGTATTGCTTCCATAAGTCAAACTTCGTTCCCATGGATTCTACATGCTAGAAATTGTAACTTTTTCTTGTGGAATCCCTCTGTTGGAAAAATTAAGATATTGCCCAATTTAGGTACTCAACTTAATGACGATTGCTGCTACGTTGGCTATGGTTTTGGGTACGATGAAGTTAATGATGATTACAAAGTGATGGGTATAATTTGTTCCCGGACAGCGCAGCGTACACTTTATGTTTATACGACGAAGACTGGAATTTGGAGAAGAACTGCAGAAAATTTTCATGGTGATATCCCTTGGGATTGTAGCCCTGGTGCATTTGTGAACGGGAGACTCCATTGGGCGTTAAAGAAAAGGACCAATGGATCTGATGTTGTGTCTTTTGATTTAGCAACGGAGAAATTTGGGATGCTGGATGGACCTTATCATGATAATTCTTATGCATATGTGAAGATATTTGAAGCTAGCCTCGGTATGTTTGTTGACAAGGTTGAAGGTAACTCAGGAGTGTGTGAAGTTTGGGTTATGAAGGACTATGGAGTAACTGATTCTTGGACTAAGGTGTTTGCACTACCATGGAACAAGAACACCAGTATGTTATCATGTTCCACCGTATTTTGCAGATTGGATGATGGTAAATTTTGTTTGCTATTAGATGGTGTGCTCGGGCTCTATAATACAGAAGATAAGTCATTCAAGAATCTGAATGATTTTCTTGGAAGTGCTTGGATTGTAAGTGCCACTCCTTTCATAGAAAGCCTGGTCATGCCTAGCGCCACTGGCATTGTGGAGATGGAGGACAACCAGAAGAATAAGGGCAAAGTATTCTTTTCCGCGGTAAAGGATACATTGGTCAAGAAATTATCTAATCTCCTCGACAAGTTCAAGTGATCGTGTAGTTTCACATAGTGGTGGTTCACAATATAGATTTCAGATTGCTTTGGAACTTTTCTTTTCTTTTCTTTTATTGGTAAGATGCTTTGGAACTTTTCATTGTTTTCATCCCATTCGGGTTTCATGTTTAATTCAAATTGAGATCATTCGAATACTCTTTATATCCTTGACAATTTTAGTCGTACAATTGAGTGCAATAATGCATGAAGTAGTCTAGAATTTCCAACTTTATGAAGTATAATCCCTTAAAAAGCGAACTAAAATTTGAATACATTTAGAGCATTAATATGTAAATTAAGAAAATTTAAACACATGTCAAGTGCTATTATATGTACGGATGATGTCCTATAAACTTAAAAGGAGTTGGGATAGGAGCAGTACTATTTTTGTCCACGATCAACACCTTCAGTGTGTGAGCAATTCTATCAGTGGTTGGTCGATTCAAGCGTAAAACGTTACTTTAGGACAGAACACCCGATGAAGAATATAGCACATACCTCTTCTGTCACTACTCTTACTGTGGAAGAGATCTGGTGATTGATCACGGCAGTTTTAAGCAGGATTCTTGACCTTTTTTTTTTTTTTGCTTTACTTTTTCTGTTGTGTCCTTGTAGTGCTTCATAGAATTTCATGATTCTGAATTATTGTCGTTTGCTTCTAGGACTCGTGTGAAGCTTTTGAAAACCTTAATTTTTTGTGGATGGAATTTAGCTAGCTACTGAAGTTTTCAACTCGATAACCTTTTATGGGTGGTGTTTAGCTCTTGAAATTTTTCATGTTTTTCACTTGCATGCATCAATCTCATGAATGTTATTAAGTCTATTATACTGTCACCACATGCAGTTCAAAAAGTTTGGCCTACAATTTTGGTTTTAAGCTACGCTTGTAGTTTGTCTCTGTTTAATTCATGTTTTCTTCTACTTCTAAGAATTGTGTGCGTAGTGTTTAGCTACTAAATTTTGCATATCATATATCTGCAACCGTGAATTCCACGAAATTATTAAGTCTACCACATATGGTCTGTTACAAGTCAGAAGTTTGGCCTTCAATTTTGGTTAATTTTGAACTATAATTATAGCGAGTTTCTACATCATATGTGTAAATTTTGGTTACCATCTTAGCTGTTTATAACTTCGAATCTTTGTAGGAATTTCTCTGCAATATCGCTCTGTGTTAAGTCGTACTGCAACTTGAAGTTTCTGTCTTTAATAATCGGTCCATACTTTGGATCTCCTGTATTTGCATGAATATTTTGGAATGTCATTAAGTCTATGAATTGGTTTTAGTTAGATATCATTGTAGTTAATGGCGTCTTTTTCATGTGTAAATTTGTTTGGCACTTTGGTTTGGTCCGTCACAAATTAGAAGTTTGGTCTTAAACTATACTTGTAGTCAGTTTCTATATCATACGTGTATATCTCGTTGAAATCTTGCTGTTTGTCAATATGGTTCATGAAATCACATATTAAACCTTTGAATTTTTGTCTTAATGTTTCTGCAATTTTTGATCTTTGTGTTAAGCGACCCCCAACTTCAAATCTCTATTCTAATCGATGCATGCTTTGAATTTTTGTTTTATTTTGTTCATGCTGATTCTGCAGTGTTGGTTAGAGTTTAGTGATCAAAGGCTCTATATTAGTGATTGTGGTATCAGTCTTCTTTGAGATACACTTGTGTACATTAGGCATATCAATCGATCTGATCGAATCTAGATCCAATGTAATTGGGTAGGGTTTGGATTTAATTTATCAAATCGAGACTCTATCCAGACCCAAACCTCATAAAAAATTATGGGTTTTGGTAGGGTCTAGTAATATACAAACCCATATCAAATCTAGCCCAGACCCGTGTGTGTGTCTATATATATATATTAGTAAATTTATAAAATATTCAAATATTCTATGGTTATTGGATTGAACATGGTAAGATTTCATGATTGTATTCTTTTTTCAACCTCATCCTCGTTGTCATTGTAATTAGTACAAATTTTTTCAGAAAAAATAAAGGCAAATAAATAAAAGATTTGACGTAGATACAGTTGAAGTTTTAAAAATAAATAGAAGCAATCGATAGTAGTTATTTTCTTGAGTTCTTAATATTGCATTCAACTTCTTGAATATTAATTTTATTATTTTAAAAAAAAATTGGATGATGTTTATATATATTTTTTGAAACCTTTATATTTTTAATATATTTTTATTTTAGTGTGCACTTACAAAAATACAACGGGTACCTATTGATACCTAGATTCAGGAGGGCCTGTGTTTCGATTTACTTTTTCAGACTCATAAGGTTCTGGATCTGAGTTTAACTAAATTTAATGGATTTGAATTTGAATCAAAGGGATTCAATCCAAACCCTACCTATTGACATGCCTATTGTACATACTTTAAAATCAGGCATGTGACAAGGTCATTAGCAAAATAGTAATCCCAGGCTCCCAGCGCTGGCAATATTTTTGGTAGGATTGGACATATCATATCCTATATACATAGGGATAGAATCAATAGCAGCTATAATGCTACAGCATGATATGTTAATAAATGTCAAGTAACATATAACATATTAACTTGTGTACTTTTGTTCCTTGATCACACATTTGTTACTAATACCTTCATTCATCTTCTGCCTAATATTCAACACAAAACAAGTAATGCAGGGCAACCTCATGCCTTGCTGGAGGACTTATTAAACTAGTATATTCTAAAACTTTACCTTACCTTATAGGATATACTAATCATTATTGACCAAATGTTAAACACATCACTCGGGATATCAGTCAGCATTACTACAAACGATGGTGGAGAATTTCTTGGCTGGATCATCAATTCAACTAGCATCATTCTGTGTTAAGGTGCTCGTGATCCAACTCAAGTAGGAACATTAGTTAACCAACAACTGCTTTCAAACCTTTCCATTTTTACATCCGGCCCCTTGTATTGTCTAGAGTTACGCTTGTAGATACTAGATACCCAAGAAGCCTCCCTAGTTTTGAAAGCCAGCAATTATATCTTCACTTAATAATCCAGTTTTGGAGTAATATGCAGCCTGGTCTTGATTCTGACTGGATGAAATTATCTTCTGTGCACTGCCATCAATAATATGTGTCAAAAATGGAAATGTTGTTGGAGGTTTTTTTTTTTTTAATTGCAAACTTGGCTGCATTATCTTCCAGGATAGCAGGTGAAATTAGTCCGAATAATTTCTTCGAAAAAACCAACTAGATTTCCGCTTGTATCCCTCACCACAATACCCACTGTAGATCAATTATTATGAGTGGCAGTTTAAAAAAAAAAAAAAAAGGAGCACATGATAAGATCAGAATAAAAAAACCAAATTATGAAAAGTTTAACACAAAACATGTATACTACATATAAAGCCTCAGGAAGGGGTTTGGGGTTAACATTTATTGTAACTTTATGAACCTTTTTTTTACTCTTATAAAAACTACTTTTACTTTAACTATGAGCAAATTATTAGGATGACCACTGAACTTTTGGAATTATTGAGTTTTAGTCACTGAACTATTAAAAGCCTGGTTTTGATCACTGAATTATCTAAAGTTTAAATTTCAGGTTATTCCGTCAAATTTAATCGTTAACCATGCCTCTTTCTTTTGTCTCGTGAATCGTGCTAACATTCAAATTTGTTATGTTTAATGATTAAATATAACGAAATGGCTCGATATCTAAATTTTAGATAGTTCAGTGGTAAAACTAGACTTTTAATAATTCAAGGATCAAAACTCAATGATTCTAAAAGTTTGGTGGTCATCCAGATAATTTGCTCCTTTAACTATTTATAATTACCCATGACTATTTTTACTTTTAATTATTTAAGTAAATGTTTTCAACATTACTATCCCTAAACATTATAACTACCAATATAAAATTATTGTATGAAAAATATTTAAAGGATTAAGGTTTGCTTCATTAATAAAAATTTTATTTAAAATATATGACCACAAATGTTATGTATTTTTTTTTTATTGCACACACGTACAATAGGTGTGCATTGAGCACTAGTTCAATATAAAGCTAACTAAAGGTGAAAAGTATATTGCCCGCTCAGTTAACTGTGGGACTACCATTTGTGCTCCTCCAACAAAGTATGAAAGCTTCTTTTATATTAACTCTTTTGCTTATTCACGAACATGACTATTAATTAATCTAGTTGAGCTTGTTGAGCTACAAATGATAAATACTTACTTAATTCACCCATCAGGGTTTAGTGGTTAAATTTGAGATTAGAAGTCCTCGATTAAAGTTTTACTGTACTTGAGTCTCTTTAGTACTCAGAGATATCCTTGGTTAAAGTTTTACTATATGTGAGTTTTTCTTCTACTATATGTAGGTTTGTGTGGGTTAGTTTGTAATGTTATTAAATTACAATTTTAATCAATTTTAGATTACTTTGTTTGCACTGTATTATTCCCTGAATTATGGATTCCTTATGATCTTTTCATAAAAAAAAAAGTGGTAATTGTTTCCAAAGACAAGCTAAAGCAAACCAAGGAAATAAAACACATGATGAACATAGAGACAAAGTCCGTACTAGTTGTCCTGTCCTTTACACTATCAAAAGCTGAGGACTTGCTTTGAAGCAGGAACCTAAGTATTTGGAAATGCTCTGGTAACTGTCTTAAAGATGATTACTTTTCTCTTTCGGCCTTTTGATGCGAATGGGGAAAAGCCTCCTTACATTATTGAGTATGCATCATGCATGGATGTCCACTCAACTGCATTTTGGTAGATTCTTTTTTCTTTTTAATTTTTTTGGAATGAAAAAAAAAATTGGGTGGTTTTAGTTGCAATCACTATCATGAGTCTGAAAAACTTTTGAGACAATAGGTTACTTATCAAAGTTAGTTATAGTAGTACCTACACAGCACCAACCAACCCAATTGGAACTATAAATTACTTATATGGATTAATACCGAGAGTATTTATAGATTATCAACCAATCCAGTCCTCATATGCAAGGACGGATTGAAGGGGATTGGTAGGGGTAGCCGCACCCCAAAAGTTTTCTAAAATCTTTATTGGGCCCATATACTTTTAAGTAAAATAATATTAATTTGCTTCCCAACTTTGCAAAAAGTTATTTTTTACCCCATTCAAGTTTTTTTTTTATAAAAATTATTTTATAATTAACCAACTTTTAGTTAACTTTTCTTGTGATTAGTATCAATATTAATGTTAACAAACAATCATTTGTAACTAGTATAGCTTTTAAAATAGCAATGAATTAAGGAAACAATAATTTGTCTTTATGCAAGTGTCTACAACAAACCAACTCTTAATGTAAGATTGACTTGAATTAATAAAGGATTTTTCTTAATGTAACTGTGCTTAATTAAGGTAGGTAACTTGCCATGAGAATACAGACAATTATATTTATTGACCTCCTACATTTAGATGCTTATTTAAATAAGTTTCACATTGACCAAAAAATAAATATTAACACATGAAACTTTCTTAACAAGTGCCCCAGGACACTAGTTAGCCAAACCCATTAAAAAAAAATCTAAGAAAACTAACTCCAAAATGTAAGATTGACTTGGATTAAAAAAAAAGCACAACTATTAATTAAAACAAACACAAGTTGTAATAATATTTTAAAGCTTCTAATGATGATATTATTGCTCATACATAGATCATATGACATTGAAAAAGAACAAATAAAAGAAAATTATGTTAATTCAACAATTGGTGTATTTGATCAAATGAATAATGAGAAACTATAGTCTTGCATCTCTTACATTATTAGATAATAAAATGACTATAGAGTCTAATATTTATATTTGTTTTATACTTTTCCTTTTACCACTGAAAATATCTTATTGTTAGTTATTATTTATCAAACTTTCATTTTAAATATATCATGCTTCATTTGCTACAACATTTTTATTATATGTTTGACTATTCACCTCCCAACCTAAAATCTTGGGTCCGTCACTGCTCATGTCGGTGGATGGGGATTCAAACGCTCAACTTTTTTAGAAGAAATAGTATGCCCTTATCAATTGAGCCAGCATGATTAACAATAGCATTTTCTTAACAATTTCTCTCTAAAATACTTCAAATGCATTTTTCAATCACTTTTTTATCCAACATTCTTCTATTAATAAAATGACACAATGAAATTTTTACTAAATGTACCTAAAAAAACTACTATAAAACGGAGTTTCATCCTTTTAAGATCCAGATATGGCATTATTTGATCTTCTTACTTTTACCCAAAGTTAATCATCACCTGAGGTCCTAAAGCATTGAACACAACATGAAGCACTAAGGGGGTGCTTGGTTCAAGCTTAGGAATTGAAATTGTAATTAGAATCATACAAAAAAACTTAGTATGGGTTTTGGACAAAGGTATGATTACAAATGGGGGTGCTTGGTAAATATTGGTTAGGAATGGATATCAAATTTAATAATCAATTTTTTACCTTTAATTTCTTTTTTCTTTTCATATCTTTCTTCTTTCTCGTTCAAATGCTTATCCCACATACCCATCCACCACATATATATTCATATATAAATATTAATTTTCTGTTTAAAATATATTTATATTTATATTTATATAAATATATAAATATATTTATTTTTATATTTATATAAATATATAAATATATTTATTTATATATTTATACAAATTTATAAATATATTTATTTCAATTTTGTTTTATAATATGTATATTAATATGTATATTTCAATTATGTATATTATATATATAAATTATAGTAATATTAATATGTATATTTAAATTATGTATATTATATATATTATATCAATTGAAATAAATAATAAATATATATAAATATATATTATTTATTTCAATTATGTATATTATATATAAAAATTATAGTAATATTAATATGTATATTTCAATTATGTATATTATATATATTATATCAATTGAAATAAATATATTTATATTTATATATAAATATTTTTGTTTAAAATATATTTATATATATTTATAAATTTATTAAATATATAAATATATTTATTTCAATTTTGTTTTATAATATGTATATTAACATATATTAATATTAATATTTTATTAGATATATAAATTATATTAATATTAATATGTATATTAGATATATTATATCAATTGAAATAAATATATATATTTATATATAAGTATAAATATTTATAAAAAATATATAAATAAAAATATATTTATATAAATATATAAATACATATTTCAATTTTTTATAATATGTATATTAATATATATTAATATATATTAATATACATATTATAAAACAAAATTGAAATAAAAAATATTATATATATAAATAAATAAATATTAATATATAGAAACAGAGCCAGTATATATTTAAAAAAAATCCCAAAAATATTTTTTTTTTTAAGATTTTGGAATCAAATGTGGGATTCATCAAAACCCTCCAATCTACTAGGGTATTGAGAGTGGCTGATTTTTCATGAATCATTCCAAGATTTCAAAACCTATACCCATTAGCCAAGTAACAATTTTGGGGCTCAATCCAATTCTTGATCCTATACCCTCCAACCAAGCACCCCCTAAATCTAGGAGTGGCATCCACAATGACAAAACCAAGCCTTACATCGAACCTAGATGAAGATCCTTCAATAGGGATGGCAACGGGGCGGGGTTGGGGAGGGGGACCCCTCCCCCATCCCCCGCCCCGCTACCTACAAACTCCCCCCGCCCCCGCCCGGCCCCGCTTCCCCCGCGGGGTTAATAAAATTTTATTATAATTAAATTTTAATAAATAATCAAGTACTAAAATATCAACACATCATCAAGTTATTATTCATTTTAATTTTACAATTGAAACTCATAAAAACAATCAAACAAAAATTATTTGAATACAATCCAACATGATGAAATAAATACAAATAAAATAGTTAAGTTTTCACTTTTGGTACAAATACAATCACTAATTCATTATTGTGTTTGTGCTTTTTTTTTTTAGGAAAAAGTGTTATTCTATTAAGTGTAATTAGAAATCTAGTATAAATGTATTAGTAAATTTAGTATAACTAATTAATAAATTCTATTAGTAGACATGTCTAATTATTCGTATAATTGATAATATTAATTGTATTACATACACTAATATACATTATATAATACATCTAACTAATAATATCATTATCATAAGTTTATAACTAATTAAATTACATATTATATATAATTATATATATATAATTTTTTTTTTGCGGGTGGCGGGGCGGGGGTATACTCCCCCGCCCCGTTTCTAAACGGGGGGAAAAAATTCCCCCCCGCCCCCGCCCTAACCCCCGCCCCGAGAGCCCCCCGCGGGCACCCGCCCCCATTACCATCTCTATCCTTCAACCATTCTATGTAAGACGGAAGCATGCGTTATTCCGTGAAGATTGCATTGCATCACTAATCACCCATAAACTAATTCCTTCATCCCATTACGAACATCATACTTATCCTTCTTCTTCTTCTTCTTCTTTTCAAGAAAAAAATAGTCACTATTTAAAAGTTAACAAAAAGTTTTTTTTACAATCCACTTTTGCCATTTAAAAATGAACTTTTCTAAATCCTCATACGCATGTGATGAGTGCATAAATTTGTATGTGAACTTATTCTGATCCGCCTCACCTAAACTTGAATTGAAAAAAGAAAATAGGAACGTGACAGATGTTGCAACTTTGAAAGTTACAAACTACTCTTAATCACTAAAATTTTCAAATCTATTGTTATTTATTTACGGAAAAAACGTAATTTTGGTCCCTAATATTTCTAGTTTGAAGAAAATTTAGGACAATTAAAGAATTTCATCAATTACTGGTAGAATAAGTCCCGTGTAGTTACTTGTTCATAAAAGTAATTTTTTTTAAAAAAGAAGCAAAAGTGTGGCTAACTTTGAACAATAAGAATACATTACGTAATGGCACATGACTAAATTCTATTAGTAATTGAAAAAAATTCTTTAAATTCTATCTACAATTGAGAAAATTCTTCGAACGTTGTAAAATTTGCTTTAAATTGGATAAACTAGGGATTTGATTTATTGTTACTGAAATATTAGAACTAAAATTACATATGTGCTCAGTATTGGAATTGCTTTTTACAGGTGGATTCTTTATAAAATAGGTTTTTCTTTGTATAGATTAATCTTTTGCTCCATTTAAGTATATACTAGCAGGTCTATAAACATGACAAATAATTTAAAATTAAAATTAAAATTTAAGTTTTGCACAAGTGGCATGCATTTAGGTAGTTAGTATATACACTATCAATTTAATTTAGATTAATCCTCTTTTATACCATCCATTCAATATTTGGGAGCATCGCCAAATATTGTTAATACTCATTTTTCATCCTTTAAATTCCTTTTGTATCCCACAATTAAGAGTATTAATTTTTCCTCACATATATAAAAATTATGGTTTCTTGAGTAGTTTTGTTAATTAATCATTTACCAATTACTCTCCCTCCTTTCTTTTTTTTTAAGTGCCTTTCTTTTTTTCTTTTTTTTTTTTGTAGGCACTTCATTTGTAAAATTTCAATTAGTGTTAGTAATTAGCAAATAAGTAAATACCATACAAAAATTACCATATCATAACAATCCTTTACAAAATAAATTTCAAAGTGAAAATCCAATTTTCATGAAAAATACATTTTTAAATGACCATAAAATTAATTACTTATACATACGAGGGGTAACTTAAGGCAACAGTGATACGAATTTAAGTGATTCTTTGACTTTTGTTCTTTTATTTGTTTGTTGCTTACAATTTATCAATCATTGATCCATTTTCATTCTCTCGTAATATTAAGTTTTCAAAAAATATTAACATCTATAGTTTCACTAATTTATTTAATGATCCAGCCAATTTATATCGATATTTGTTGTCCACTATTTCAGGTAATAGAACCTTTGCCGGTTACCTTTAGGCCCCAAACAAATAGACAAAGATGTCTACGCTGAGTTGTCATCTTAGCAATCGTTCTGCTAATGTGCCTAAGGTGCATAGCTAACCCCACTTTCCACCATAGAAGCATTGAAGAGAAAATAACGTATTTAAATCCGCAGAAATCAGAAAAGATACCAAAAAAAAGAACAATGAACGTAATAAGTTACATGAATTAATTTAAGGAAAGGTTTTCAGCAGTCCTGCACCTCAAGAAAGGTAGTCGGCAGAGGCAAGCTTGAATTCAACTCTGGAATAGTTAATATTGATTTCTACACGAAATCAAATCTACGCTAGACGAGAAGCAGGTCATATATTGGGAAATTTCAAAGGAACGGGACAGTTGGTGACACTAGAGGAAGGGGAGAAACCAATCAGGATTTTGATCAAGGAGGTGGTCTTCAAAAACCAGCTCAACTTCACTTTATTGTCCTAAAATATTGGTCAATAGCATTTTTGGCGCAGGAATTGTCCCAGTCTAACGATTCCCACCATTTTTTATCTCCCCAGATTTGATGAAAAGCGTGGAGAGGAGATGGTAGATCATTGATGGTGGGAAGAAACGAGGACAGCCTCTATACCTTTGGACACTGAAACATTCTAATCTCCTCAATTGAATCGCAGATCATGGCTGCCTTGCAAATGTTGTTCAGTTGTGGCAGCCTATTCAGATCCAACTTCCATAATTTTGGAAGGATGACAGTGGCGGTGGTGGCTTCACTTGAAGTCAATTGGATGCCTTCTCCACCTCCTCCTCCTTGCCCTACTCCATTGTCATCTGCTGCTATCTCCTCCAGTCATTCACAATCCTTGACATGAAACTCTCTTAGACTTTCAAGATTTTGTAGCAGTTGCACTGCGAATAGTTGCTTCATGTTGTGACATCGGTAAATCCACAAATGCGTAAGGGAAGAAAAGGTGCCAGGTGGAAGCAAATATGCTTCTGATTCCCCCAAAAAGAAACCCACCAGGTTCGGCAAATTGCTGAGTATTAGCTCATCCAGATTTCTTAGTGGACTAAAAGAAGACGAGTCTTCCAGCTGATCACGTGAAGCAAGAGAGGAAAATTGCCAGAGGAACTCTATTCCATCCAAACCCCAGATATCCAGATATCCAAACAAGACAAGTCGTTTAAACTTGTAAAATTCGTAAAAACATCTGGCAAGCACCTAATGCCCTTCCTGACACATTTCTTGAGTATTAGACGTTTCATATCACTTGGCAACAGTAGCATAGGATAGTTCGACCCTCTATCCAAGTTACACTGATAGAAATACAATCGCTTGCGATCCCCAATATCATCGCCTGAGGGAACGTAGTCATCAAAAGATGAGAAGTCATCATTGATACAAGGGCAAATTACATTTTAGTCCCCTGTGATTTTCGCAAAAACCACATAACCCCCCATGATTCAAAAAACTCTACATAAACCCCCTGTGGTTTGGGTTGAACTGGCAAATAGATGGAAAGCACCCACCATGACGATTTATGGGCAAAATGTCCAAATTACCCTAATATAAATACAAAAAGGAAGCAGATGAGTCAGATTCTCCCTTGCTCTGGTTTTTGTCGTGAGAAAGGGAGAGAAAAACATGACCGCCGAATGAAGGAGAGAAATTAACCCACAAAATTAAAACCGTAGATCTACCATTGAAGACCAAAAAGTAGTTGTGAAAGAGTATCACGAAAGCTATTGTTGCATCTGGTAAGTTTTTTGACATCAGTTTAGCATATAAGATGCACTTGCATGGTTTTTGAACAGAAACTATCGGGCATTGGAAAATTAATAAATCAGTGATTATTTTGCTTAAGCGTTGATTAATTTAAAATTTTGCTGCTTTGGGACAACCTGTATTATCATATTTAAGCATAGAGTATTTTATCGACTAGAATTGAACTTATGCATTAAGATTAGGGTAAAAAAAATTGCATTCGGGAGTTCTAAAATCACCGTAATTTCAACTAAACATGGGTAGAATATGATTTTGTTAGTTTGAGATTTGTTGATTAGTGTCAAATTTGGGTGGCTTGATTTTCAATAATATAGAGTGATTTGGCTGCTAATAAAGTTTTGGCAATTTGGACATTGAATAATTTTTGTTTGTCGGCTTGTTGGCCGTCATGTGGTCCATGGAAGTATGCGATATGCAATATGTGGTTCATGGAAGTATGCGATATGCAATTTGTCCTTTTCTTAATCAGATTGTATTTTTTTGTAATCATGTGTTTTCATTGAAGTGTGTAATCTATTAAATGTCCTTTTCTTAATCAGATTGTGTTTTTTTTTTCTTATCATGTGTTTCACTATTTCTAATGCAGGCTTTGAAAAAAATGACAACTTCAAAAAGAATTACTATAAAATTGCATTTCGGTGGTATATTCATATGGGAACCAGAAACTGTCTATACTGGTAACAATGTTGTCATATTTAAAAATTGTGAGACAAGAAAATTGTCCAGGGATATGTTGTGTAAATTGTATAGTAGGTATGGTGATGCCTCGAATGTGAACCTATATTTTGAAATACCAAATTGTGGGTTGTATGCTGGAGCTCCTGAAATCAAAGGAGATAAAGAAATAGAGTTAATGTTAACTGCACATGAAGGAGTAGATGTTATCAACATATATGCTGAATTGCGTGATGAAATGCCTAGTGAAGTTGCTTCAGTTGGAGTAAAAAGTCATGGTAAAAGTGGCCCCACTAATGCCCCACATAGTGGAGCACAAAATGTGACATCTGATAAAGATACCCCAAAAAAGTTAGCAAACAGAAAGGGGAAACAGATAGTCAAGAAGTCAGTGAGAAGACAAACCAAGCTAGCTAGAAACAAAAAGCACAGCAAAGCAGAGGCTAATTTAGCAAAGGAAAAAGGTGAAAAAGCTGTAGAGAAGCAAGATGAAGTTGAAAAACAGCCTGAAAATGAAGATGAGTACGGTGATGCTACATCTGATAATTTAGAAGAGCCTGAGTGGTTGAAAGAGGGATTAGAAGGACCAGAAGATGAGGATATTTTTGCAAACAGAGCAAAGGCTAATGAAATAGAAAATCAGCAGCAGGCAAAAGGCACAAATGAAGAACCAGCAACAGCAAACCAGACATATACAATGGAGAATCTGCAACCACCAGGCTCTTCTGAGAACAAATTTGAAGAAGGGGAGAGTTCTAAAACTAATGAAGAATGGAATGAATTTGCTGTTGATGATGAAGAACTACTTGACATTATGTGGGGAGATGATGAAAGAAATGGGAAAGGTAATAGTTAAGGTAATAGTTGTCGAGATTTTAATGCTGCAGTTGAGTTCAGAAAATCAGATTTTGAGTTGAAAGTTGGGGATAAATTTAAGAACTTACGGGCCTTTAGAGAAGCACTTGTGGAATGGAATGTCAGGGAAGGCTACACCATGAAGTACAAAAAAAATGAAAGAGCAAAAGTTATTGCCATGTGCAAAAAGGGTTGTTCTTGGAAAATACGGGCAAGCCCAATTCAAAATGAAAGCACCTTTCAGATCAAATCAATAAAGGGAGTGCATGTGTGTGGAAAAGAATACAGCAACCATCATGCAAATGCAAGATATTTGAGCAAAAAATATTTAGACAGGTTCAGAGATGAACCAAGTTCTTCCATTGAAGGATTTGTCAAGACTGTGAGGAGAGAGATTATGGTGGACATAAGCATGAGACAGGCTTATAGAGCTAAAAGATTGGCAAGAGAGGCACTACAAGGGGATGATATAAGACAGTATCATGTCATCAGAGATTATGCTGCTACCTTGTTGATCCGGAATCCTGGTAGCCATGTTGTCCTGCAAGTGACTAGACTGGATGAGAACGAGGTTGGGATATGTGAAAGAATGTACTGGAGTTTAAGTGCAATGAAGAATGGGTTTCTAGCTGGTTGTCGACGAATAATTGGATTAGATGGCTGCTTTTTGAAAAATCCATTTGGTGGACAACTTTTGATAGCTATGGGTAGGGATGGCAATGATAACATGTTTCCCATTGCAATGGCTGTAGTGGAAGCCGAGAGATATGACTCATGGAAATGGTTTTTGATGGAGTTGAAAATGGAGCTCCATGGACATTCATATCTGATAGGCAAAAGGGATTAGTCAGTGCAATTGATGATGTGTTTCCTGAATCAGAGCATAGGTACTGCCTTCGTCATATATATCAAAATTTCAAACAGAAGTTCAAGGGAAAGGAGTTGAAGGAGTACTTTTGGGCAGCTACGTCTGCTGGGAACCTTCGTGACTTCAAGACAGCAATGGCTGAATTGGAAAGGGCTGATCCAAAGGTGGGAGAAGCTATGAATGCAGCTGGTTGGTTAAACAGGATTCCTGCACATTTATGGTCCAGGTCACATTTCAGCTCCTCATGCAAGAGTGATATTCTTGTTAATAATTTGAACGAGTGATTTAATTCCTACATACTTCCAGCAAGAGAGTTCACAATCATCTCCATGTTTGAGTGGATGAGAAGAAAACTCATGCAGAGGCTAAATGTGAAAAGGGAAGGCATGCAAAAGTATGAAGGGAACCTTTGTCCAAACATACAAGAACGACTTGAGAAGAACAAGCTAAATAGTAGGTTCTGCATAGCTCATTATTCTCGGGATGCTGAGTATGAAGTGGATTGTGGGACTAGAGTATATGTTGTTGATATAAGTCGTAGAACATGCACATGTGGATCATGGCAACTAAGTGGGATTCCATGCTCACATTCTATTGCTGCCATTCAAAGGAATAAATCAGAGCCTGAACACTATGTTGATCCTTGTTATAGCAAAGAAGCATACTTGAGCACCTATAACTACACTATAGCTGCAATGCCCTTTGAAGAGTATTGGGATTCAAAAGGAGCTGAAAAGGTGAATCCCCCAAAGATTAGAAAGCAACCTGGAAGACCCAAGAAAGTGAGAAGAAGAGAAGCTGATGAAGTTAGAGGCACTACATCTACAAGAAAAGGACTTGTTGTGCACTGTAAGAAGTGTTTTAGGCCAGGACATAATTCTAGGACTTGTAAATTCCCAATCCATCCAAAGTCCAAGTTTTATAAGGTAAGTAGTAGTTAATTTGTAATCAATGTCATATGTACTTAATTTGTTACCTTATGTACTTATATTAGTGTCATATCATGTCATATGTACTTAATTTGTTACCATTAAAATAGGTGCCTGCTGGAGCTAGTGATGCTGGAAATGCAGGTGATGATGTTGCAAATGCTGGAAATACAAGTAGTGATGTTGCAAACGTTGGAAATGCAAGGAATGATGTAGCAAATGAAACAGGTATTGCTGGAAATGCAACAAGTATTGGATTTGTCTCACAGCAGGGTTCAGTGTCACAAGTACTATTAATGATGATGGTTATTACTGTAATTAACTGCATTTAACTGACTTAAACCTATCTATTTATGCAGCCTTGTGAAACTTCTGCTGCTAAACCAGTTTTTGAAACTAGAAGACCAACTGATGAACCTGTTTTGGACACTAGAAGATCAACAGATGAACCTGTTGAACCTGTTTTAGATACTAGAAGAGCTGCTTCTGCTGTTGAACCCATTTTGGATACTAGAAGATCAACTAGAGTCAGAAAACTTGTACCAATAGTTGCAAGTGTGTTGGAAATTTGAGGGCTAAGAAAGCTAAACGTGTTTCTAGAATTTGAGGACTAAGAGGGCTAAACGTGTTTGTAATTCAACTAAGTTATTTGTCTGCAAATGCTTTTTGTTAATATGTTGTTGCTACACTTTCTGTTGAATCTTGGCGTCTGTTGTTAATATGTTGTTGCTACACTTTTTGTTGAATCTTGGTGTCTACTGGACTTAATGATTAGCTACTTATGTACCTTATTTTGCTTTGTAAAAATTGGTTGTGAACTTCTGGACAGCTATATTGTCAAATGAATCCAAAGTTCAGTGTTGTGAGCCCATGTTAAGTTAGTCATACGAGAGAAATTGAATTTGACTTCCAAAAATTTATGTGGAACTATATATCCCCAACCTAGCTTAAGGACTATGTGCAAGGTTTATTGGTAAATGAAAAGGACTAGTTTAGTTTTGCTAATTTATCTTTCACTAAAACTTGAGGAGGTATGTTGCATTCATTAGTTGGTCTAAGTTTGAGTCATTCATAACTTGGTTCAATGCTTCAGAATTTGGTTCCATGCTTGAGGCATCTTGGAAATTGGCTTTTGATGTGTGCTTTTTGCTTTAGAACTTAGTCTGAACCTTTACTGCTCCTTATTATGTCTGTACTTGAACTCTTGCCGCATAGCTATAATGGTAGTTAAATTAATTGTGATACTTTCTTTTGCTTTAAACCATTTCAAATGTCCACTTTGGATAGCTCGTGTATGTGCTTTTTGGCTGTGCTGTCTCGATGAGAAATTGTTTAACTTCATGTCCTAGACTTGACTGTGGAGAAATATGCGTTTATCAATGCCTTACCAATAAAATCATCTTCAATCCCATTATCTTCTTGAATATTCCTCTGCACTGATTTACCCTGTGGTGATGATAAGCCTGTGAGTACCAAAGCAGGTTCATACCAACTGGAAATCGTGTTTGCCCATTATATCAATTGACTACCAAAGCAGATTCATTCATTCATTCATTAAACACAACAGGTTCAAATTTACAGCACTTTTATAGCCACAATTCATCATCAGATTTACAGCACTTTTATAGCCACAATTCATCTGAAATATTTTCACTTAAACATCAAAATGAGAAATGATAGCACAGATATAGCAAAACAAGCACCCACACAAATCTTCATGACTCCTAAGCTTTCTTCAATGTTTTTCATTTTCCTCAAATATAAAGCACCATCCATGCGCAAGCCTTCCAAATCTGAACTATCAATACTTGATTCTCCACTAAATATGTCTCTCCTTGTAACATTCAAATCACTAGTGTAATTTTGTCTTATTCTCCTTGTTGGATTGCACCATGAGAAAAATTCACAACTTCTTGTCGCACAAACAAAATATAGCTTTCCTTTTGAAGGTTTGTCAGATTCAACAATTTTTACCGCTGCTTTCTCCCACATGAACAAAATAGGTATTGGTACCTTAGATCTTCAGTACTTCCACCAGCATTGCTTGAGCATGACATCTACAGTTTATTGAAAAAAAAAATTAATAATCCATTCAAGTTATATTTCAGGAAAAGGAAAAGACTGCACCTTGATGTTAGAACTCACCTTCAGATTTCCTTCATTCTCTATCTTGGTTTGGTTTCTTCACTAAATGTATTGCCTTCTCCAACATTCAGTGCAAAGTCAGCTACAAAGTATTTCGGAAGATGGAAAGAGATGAGGAGCACCCATCTAGGCTTTATTGGGTGCGTCAAAGTGGTCATGGGTAATTTGGGAATGTTTCCTACTGCTACCAGAAGAACAAGCGCGTTTTGCCCACGAATCGTCACGGTGGGTGTTTTCCGTCTATTTGCTAGTTCAACCCAAATCACAGGGGGTTTATGTATAGCTTTTTGAATCATGGGGGGTTATGTGATTTTTGCGAAAATCACAGGGGACTAAAATGTAATTTGCTCTTGATACAAAGATACTAGTGCTCTGGCCACCAAGAGATCTTATAGGAGTCAGTAAAACATAGACATCCTATAAAATCATCTAATTGGTTCAACATTTCTGGATCATTAAATTGTACGATACCATAGGGTGGCAATACTAGCCATTGAAGACAGTGCAATTTGGAAAATGTCCCTTTCGGTATTACCTTTCGGTTGAAAGACCAACAATGGTCCAAGTCAAGTCTTTTGAGGTTGACCAATGACTCCAAATCTTGAGGCAAATCCTGAATCTTAGTACCGGATAGGTCCAATTCCATCAATCGCTTGAGCTTTCCTAGTGGTGGCACAGAAATGAGGCCTGCACAACCTCCCAAAATCAAAGCAGTGAGATTCACCAACTCTGAAATAGAATTAGGCAACTCTGTTATACCTATGCATTGTTTTCGATTCAGAACTTTGAGTCCACACATGTGCCAAAAGAATGAATCTGGAATTCCTTTTATGGAAAAATGACGAAGAAGCAAGGTTGCAAGCTTAGGACAATTTGGTGACCAGTCCGGTGGAACTCCTATTTTTGCACTCAGACTTGATATAAAGGAAACTACACGGAGATCTTCTGTCCATTCTTCTTGTTCTCGTGTTAATATATTTAAATCTCGCCAGCCTATGCTTTTCACCAAGAACCGTGGTCATCTTCACTCATCGTTAGTTTGGAGTTTCCATTTGTGATCCTTAATGCCATATCTCAGACCAAATCATGCATCTTCACACAGTCATCTCCTGTGAAATCTGCAGTTTTTTTAGCAAGCAAACTTTTATCAGTTTGTTTAATATCGTGTGACCCTGATCAAATGCTTCTGATCTTGACCTTGAGTTCTGTTTGTCCATCAGTTTTGCCCGAATAAAGAGGTCTTATTAGTTCCTTTCTTTTTATTTTACAATCTTCCGGATAAAGAGAGCAACACAAGAAGCAATTCCTTTGACATTCATTCAAGCGATTGAAACTCCATTCCAGGATGGGAAACACATCTCGTTCCATCTCATCATGCCCTACTGAGCATTTTTCAATTGTTCCAATGCATTTCTCCATTCACAGATGTCCCTCACACCTCTCAAGCTTCCAGCCACTGTGATAATACCAAAAGGCAAACCAGCACACCTTTTCACAATGGACTTGGCAATATCTTCCACATCTCCATGAAGCACTGTCTTAGGGTCAAGTTTATGATTGAACAACTCCCAAGCTTCATTCGTAGCCAAAGTTTTAGCTTCAAATACCCTTTGACAGCTAATCCTGTTGCATAATTGTAGTGACCGAGTAGTCAAGATCACTCTGCATTTGTTTGCACCAAGAGGAATTCCAATCTTTTCGAAAGAAAATTCTTGCCAAACATTATCGAGTATGAGGACAGACCGCTTCACAAATTCCGTGGACAAATGGGCAGCCCTGCTATCCTCATCATCCTCGTGTGACAGATCAAGCCTTAGGCGTTTAGCAGTGTCATCTTGCAGCCTTTGATGCTAAATTCTTGAGAGACAGTCATCCAACAAACCTTGAATTGAGTTCTCTCAAGGAGATGATTATGGATGTGTTTTGCCAATGTAGTCTTACCCACACCTCCCATTCCGTAAATCCCAATGCTTGAGATGCTATCAATGACCAACCATGCCCAGATTGCTTTCAAACCTCTGTCAAACTTTTCTGTAAATAATTTTGTTGTCACTCGTGGCTCACCTCTGCTCTCAAAAGCCTCAAGCAAAAGCCCATCAAAATGCTTACTTTGCTCAATAAGTTCTTCTACAGTTGCATCCATTTTCGCCACTCTATCCCCACTGCTAATTGCATTTTCTATAAATCCACCCTCTTGTATGCTCTTTTTTAATGCACCGAATTCATTTTCTATTGTTGCTACCTCCTCAAACCAAACCTCAACCTCCCTTTTCCTTTTCTTAGTACCTGATCTTTCTGCATCTGTCACTTGCAACTCGAGGTCAGATTTTCGGCCGACTAATCTTCGCAACTTTGTTTCGACTGACCATAGATTATCATCCAAATTGACATACCTCCTTCCTCTGTCTAATGCCAAATTCCCAAGTGCTTCCATTGCTAATTTCGAGTGAACTCCCTTACCTATCAAGTGACAAGAGAATCTCTAAAATGTATAGTTATCAACCAATAACGTTGTTCAATAAAGGCAGCATAGTTAAGTATTGTGATGTGATGTTCCTCTGGAAAATTTTAAAACAAATATAAACCCAGTTAGTAAAATAAACAATCAGCCGTTTAGCGTTGGATTCTACATAATAATGGTATCCTCAACTTTTAATCAACGTTTCAATAGTGCAAAGGAATTAATACAAGTATTCTTAGGATTTTTTTTTTTTGCATTTATTTTTTAATATGCGCATCATCAATATTAAGATGAAAAAGACTTTTTTATCATATTCAACTATTTATCAAATACAAGCTCTATTATATGATAACTTTCTTGGCTGAATGAAATGGCCATAAAGGATACATGATGTTGTTAAGCAGAAACATTCCGGTACATAGTTGTATTTTTTTGGGTACATGTGTTTCTTCTCACTAACACAATTTTTCTTTTCTTATTTGAGGCAAATGACATCTTAATTTATTTTTTTAATTAAAAAATTTAGGTCAACCTGTGTGTATGTCAAATTACTTTACCACTCATTGTGTCTCATGATTCCACAAATAGCAAGACTCCAAAGGACACAAAATAGTCGAATTAAAGACCTCATAGAATTTAACCACTAAGCTTAGCTCAGTGGCCACCACCAAAGCCTTAAGGCTTGGTGAGGTGGGAGGTGAACCCTGACCTCCCACCATTTGCCACTAAATGTGGCAGGCCATTTCAAGTGGCTATCGGACGAGCGCACTCGTCTGGGTCAGTAGGTGGTTCAGTTCCCTCCGATTTCTCTCTGGGTCTCTTCATGTCCGCCTCTATCGTTGCAGACAAAAAAAACAAAAAAAAGACCTCATAGAATTTAGAATATATCAAACTTAGGCTATGTTTAATGAGTAAATCTTATATACACTGACAGTGTATATACTATCACTGTTTGATTCATGACATGTGTGCAAAAGTTGAATTTCAAATTTAAATTTTGTATAGCTATTATTTATTCAACGCTGATAGTGTGTACATTGTCAGTGTCTGAAAAATTAATCCATGTTTAATAATCCAATTCAGTATTTAAAGTTAATAGATTCTGATCTTAACATATTCAGACCGTTTGATAACCAAAAATTGAATATCTGAATTAATTAAGTGGCACTGAATTTTCTAGGCAAAACTTGCTCCCAAAATTAAGTGATAAGCTATTCACTCATCACTGAATGTAATATGCACTCAAATATATTAGATGTAATATTTAACAATTCAATAATTTAATGGATTTAGACTTCAAATTTCAAATTTCAGACTTCAGTTTTATCAAACACACCCTTAGTCTGCACATTGCTTAATAAAGTTCAAAACACAACAGGTAAATAGGAAAAGAAAAATCTTCTTCAGTCAATGCAATATTTGTGCAATTTTAAGCTCATCTATGATTCTTCCCATTGGCAAAAATAAGATATTTACTACAATATCCGGAGAAATATCAATTTACTCTTATAAATTCGTCATGTACCAGGATTCAATTTTGGCAGTATTAGTCAAATCGTGGTCTGGAACAACTCATTCTGGCTAAGAATCAGGCCAATTACAATCCTCTATTTAGATCTAAGAAATCATAAGATCCTATTATTACTAGCCTGTTATTACTCGATGAATTTACAAACATATATGTACATTAGATATTACTAAAAAAGAACTTTCGAGTTTCAAGCTTTTGACCATTATCTCCTTAATATGCCAAACGAATTTTTTTAATTGACTACCCTATTTTTCCTATTAATATTACTCTATTTCATTTTGCCCTTCAAGACGTTTTTAAACTAAAAAATTGTGTCTTTCCTTTTAGGGATCTGTACATCTCAATTAATCAGGATAATAAAATATAACATCATGGTAAGCTCTAGACCTTATCAGGCTAGTCCAAACATTTATCTTCTCTAAAGAATTGATAATAAAAATTTTGCAACTACAATAATATTTGAAATTTTGCCAAAAAATGTCAATCATGTAAAGATTTTGGAGAGAGCACTCCATGTGTTGAAAGAAAAGAGAAAAAAATAGTGATCAAGATTTTGGGCCTTAGAAAGCTAAATATAACATGATGATTTGAAAAACAATCACAAAAATTTACAAAATCAAGATCAGGTGTGATATCATTGTATCTTAAAATCAGGTCAAGTTATCTTGAAAAAACTGAGAACAGCAAGACTCTGTTAGAAGACAAAAGTTTGCATTATTGACAAGAAAACTTGAAGAAGCTAAAAACCCTGAGACTCTGCCAAAAGTATGTAATATGATTCTTGAGTACTGAGGAAAGAATGCTAAAATTCTTTTTTTTTTTTTGAATATGGTAAAAGACTAAAAGTTGAACTAACAGCAGACCACCAATGACTTTAAGGGTTCATGATAGCAGAACCTCGTCAAGGAAATTCCAGGAATGTCGGAAAGTGTATTGGTGACAGGTTGTCGATGCCTGTGCAATAATAAAAATAAATCTAATTTCCAATTAAAGTAACTAAAATCCGATTCCAAGTACTGTAGCAGGAACTCTAGGTGTGCAATGGATTACTTGATTCACCCTGTTTCCGAAGAGTTTGCTTGATCCGATATACCCGAATGGGATGACTTTTTCACAAATAATTATTAATTTATAAACAGGGCAAGTAGGGCCGTATCCTCAGGGATTGGGGATATTTGTCTCTTTTGAAATCCAAAGTAACACAAGGGATGTTATGGTATAAAGGATGACATGCAATTAAAGCAGTTCAACTAAAAATAAAATAGCCAACTAAAAATTTAATGACAATTCACTGAAATCAGAGTAATAATAATTAAAAGTCTAGCCAAGAAATAACTTCAACAATGATTCATCTAATTGATCATCGTTGCAAAGGCAATTCCAATTATTTACTAATAAATAGGTTATAACTGTCAAACAAGCGATGACAGTCAACCCCTCCTTACTGTGTCGGTGATTAAGGTACGCCCGTTAATCATTGCTCTAATTGAGAAATAATTTTAGATACGCCCGTAAGATTTAATTCCCCAATTGCCTTACATGTTAACGGAGCCCTATTCTAACCAAATAACGCACTACCAGGGTTATTTTAAATTAGCCTGCATATTCTCCTGACACAAATCTAATCATGCCAATTGTCACTATTTCAAGGCAATTAAACAATTACAGATTTAATACCCCAATTGACAATAGATTACCAAATCAACTAATTATCCGGATTCAAGACAATCAATTAATTGAACAACCATAAGCACGGTAATCAGAGAATATGTGAATACCAATAAATAAAAGGAAAAGATAAAATTAAATCGATCTCACAATTTTAGACGAACCAAAACCTCCATTGTTTCTTGACTAGAAAAGGAATTTAGTGCATCCCTAACGAGGAACACCCACACAAAGCAGAAGGAACAATTGCGGCCTTTGTCATTGATCGAGAGAATTCAATTTGCTCGAATTACAAAGGATGAGCCAGCCGCAGCTATTTGAGTCAATCGTTTCTAATTGTCCCAGACATACGAGGCAGCCGCAGGAGAGCCACAAAGCACGAAAAGCAAACATCAAAAAGAAAAGCTACAGGAATGATTTGTTTGTCTTTCTAATTGCCTCTAGGTAAAGCTACCCAAAAACTAAAGAGAAAAGTCAAAAAGCTAGGCTACCAAGTAGTCCTCGTTGTTTTTTTTTTTTTTTGTCTACACAGGGGTGTCCGAATCAATTCTTACGGGACCCGACTAATCCCCTGCGGCCCGATCAGACGCCCCAGTCCTCGTTGTCTGCTATTTCTAATTTCTATCTAATGCCTACTGCTCCTGTACGGTGTCCGCCTCTGTCGAAGAAGAAGACTCCAGCCCCCCTTTTGCTGAGAAAGCTATTTTTTACAAATTACCAAAAAGGGTCGCATCTTGATATTTCAAAAATATTCTTGAATGTCTGCTAGTTGAACTCTTTCCTGATGACTGTCAAATTAACATTTGTTGTGGTATTTTCATTCTACTTCCTGTAATAAATGTAAATTTTCAAAAGTGAGTAGAATCTAACAATTAATCCATATCAGGTCAGGTAATAAGGGAAATTAATAATAAAATAAATGATAAAATTGCAATCTATCAATTAGAATTATCAACCAATTTGCTGAGTTTAGTTGGCCAATATACAAATACAAAGTATAAAATGCAACCCAACTATAAATTAGGAGTTCAAACGTTTGTACCCGTGGTTAAATC
This sequence comes from Coffea eugenioides, assembly GCF_003713205.1. Classification (NCBI taxonomy): domain Eukaryota; kingdom Viridiplantae; phylum Streptophyta; class Magnoliopsida; order Gentianales; family Rubiaceae; genus Coffea; species Coffea eugenioides. Next base: position 20,505,742 of record NC_040037.1, read on the forward strand.
CAAAGAACTGTACATACTTTTTAACCTAAGGAGTACGTTGCAACTCTAGAGAGGTACTCCTACTTTTAAATCCAAAGCATAAACAGTAGTGCACTTTTAAAGTTTAAAGAATTATATATAGACTGTCTATTGAGTAGTGGATACTCTATTCAAAGAATATCTATTACATTTCCAATATTTGGTATGTCTATATGCTAAATGCTAGCATAGAATGATATTTTGACTAGTTTAATTTAGATACTATCGGTTCCCATATTATGTATTTGTCTATGTATCCTTTTGCTTATGCAATATGATTTCTTAAAAACTATTTCCAAGCTACAAGAAATTTTAAGATATTGTGCTCTAATTATAGGAAAAATTACACGACTGCTTGACTCACATGCATGCTGATTCAACACTCATGTTAAGTAATTAGTGGTTGTAACTTTTAATAATATACTATATTTTGTTCGAAAACTGTTTGAATAGAGATTACACATTCATCTTATATAATTCTTAGACAAATTGATTGGTAGAAAAATCAAAGTGATCACAACTTAATAAAAAAACTTTAAAACATAAGCATGAGGCGTGAGAAAGCAATGCTGTCACCATTGTTTTTTCATTTTGATATAAAACTTTGAAAGGGCTTTTCTTGGGTTTTGTTAGTGAAGAAATTTTTCAAAATATAGTTGGAATGAACCTTCTAACAACATAAGATCAATTAGTCAAGGGGGAAGCAATTGTTCTTTGCAGGATGACCTGCTAGTTTAGTCGTTCGAGTGGGTACTTAGAAGTTTAGGTGGCAAACCAACCCACTTAATTAAATTTACCCATACCTGTCCATGAATAGATGGATATGGGTATCTTAAATTTTTGTAGATGGATATAAATGGGTTACCCAATAATACCCATTTAATAAATGTATATTATTGGGTAGTCCATCAAATCCAATTAACCCATTTAGAATTCTCTTTCCCCAAGTCTCTTCTCTTCCCCCACCCATTTTTTTTTTCAAAATTTTCATTTTGTCATGATGTTAACTACTTTTGTTTCATTATTATTATTATTTGTTGATTTTATTTTCTCTTAGTTTGTTAACTTGCTCATTTTATAGCATTACCAATTTATGATAAGTTTTAGCCTCTTTTCTTATCTTTCTAAAATGAAATTTTAAATTTACATGTGAAAAAAATGTTAGGAGTTAAAAATTTTTGGATTAAGTTTTTATATTAACTTTTATAGTACTTAGTTCAAATTTTTTTATTCTTATTATTCAATTATTAAATAATATGTAATTTTGCGACATAGAGTATAAATGAAAAAAATTGGTAATTAGGCTTATTGAACATTATAAGTAAATA